>NW_024739403.1:563410-885910 GCF_018991925.1 Homarus americanus | reverse complement strand
GTGTCCAGAGCCTTGACTCCTAGGGTAGAGACCAACGAATGAGAGTATTTATTGGTACAGTATTTTGATCGTTGTTATAATATGAACCCCATAATGTGACATTTTTACTTACGACACTAAACGGTACTGGTCAAACTTCACAAATCTTACAACAGGTGGGTGATTAAGAGACAGCAGGTTAGAGCTAATGACTATAAGTATAATAATCAAGATACTACATCGGCCAGGTTGTCTTTGATAGAATACCTGACTATTAAGACCTCCATTCTTAAAATACATAAGGTAGGTAAATAGGTAAGGCTTCAACTAACTGGATCGCCTTGGAACAATACAGGATTTGGGGTCGTGGTTGCAGGAGCGTGAGCCGTGGTCCTTCGAATCTGTCTCACATCCATAATCCTTTTACATCAGTTTGAGTGCGAACGGAGACTGCGTGACGAGGGGACTACATGGCGGTGTGTGGAGGAAGGGACTACATGACGGGGAGTAGTGGAGGAGGGGACTACATGACGGGGAGTAGTGGAGGAGGGGACTACATGACGGGGAGTAGTGGAGGAAGGGACTACATGACGTGGAGGAGGGGACTACATGGCGGGGCGTGTGCAGGAGGGGACTGCGTGACGTGGAGGAGGGGACTACATGACGGTGTGTGGAGGAGGGGACTACATGACGGTGTGTGGAGGAGGGGACTACATGACGGTGTGTGGAGGAGGGGACTACATGGCGGTGTGTGGAAGAAGGGACTACATGACGGAGTAGTGGAGGAGGGGACTGCGTGACGGGTGTGTGCAGGAGGGGACTGCGTGACGGGTGTGTGGAGGAGGGGAGGCAGGAGTTACTCTAGTACCTGTCAAAACCCTCCGACAATACTGATACATAAAGGTGGGACCCAATGCACACAGTGAGGAATCATTATATGGACGATGCAATTAATCCTTCACACCCTGAATGTATATTGTAAACATTCGCTAATAGAGAAGGACGCTGTACGCAACTTAGGTTCTCTGTAAGGTTGACTAAACAAGTATGATTAAATTGAGTCAGTCCTGTTAGTGGCCGACACAAGGGGTCGCTGGTGGCTGGGTACCTTCCAGGCTTCCATCGTGTGAATTCATTGTCGACGCGGTGAAGTATTATGAAAGCTGTCCATCACGTGAAACTCTAAATTGATTTTTTTTTTGTCTACGTTTAGTCAGGCTATTGCTCGACTTTTCTGACATGACTGATAATGTTTGCACGCGAGGGATATTTTTTTCATCCAGTGCGGCTTATTGGGAGCACTTATTCCTAGAAGCTAAGACTATTTCTGTGCATCTAATATTTTAGTCTAAACTTTGGGAGAAAATAATGAATGGGAATCATTTTTACGTAGCATCTGTTGAGATACATAATAAAAGTAGCCGAGAGAGAATTCAAAATAACATGTGGATGACTACACACCCCCGTCCTCAGAGTTGGTCACCCAGCTTAGCAGAACTTTACCTTTACCTGTGACTAACATTCCTAAAATTGGCCTTTGTGTCTCTGTTGAGTTCACACCTGACTAGAATTGCCGTTGTACTTTAGTCTAATTATGTTTGGAATGACTGTTCGATTCTCTTCCCCACACACACACACACACACACACACACACACACACACACACACACATCGATTACCGGATCCTCCTTGTCAAGGATAATGCTATAATAACATTCTGAAACATATTAATTGGGTGGCATAAGCAAGATGAAAAGGAGGTAAATGGGTCACCCCTCACAACCTCCATCACATAGCCCCTTCTTTACAGCCCCCCACACAACTTTGTACACTCAACAAGTTAGCTCCCGCCATCGATCCCGGCAGCCTGCCCCTGGGACCGGGTTTGGCTAGCAGCACGAACGGGCTCGGGACCCTCTTGGCCTTTGTTAACGGGTGATGGTGGGGAGCGAGTCACGTACTAACCTCGTGAGCGACTCTGAGGGAGGTGCCGTCAGTATAGTGTCAGGTCGGGAGTGTCAGGACGGAGTCAGTGAGGTCAGGAGAGTCAGTGAGGTCGAGAATGTCAGGATAGTGTTGGTGTGATTCAGGAAAGTAAGTTACATTCGCCAAGTGAGTTGTGCGTTGAAGTCGGAGTTTGGCGAGGGAGCAAAGTACGTAGATAAGTCTGGAGGAATGCGTGAGTGAGTTGGGTGTGTAGTGCGTGAGTCGGTTGTGAGATGCGTGAGCGATTCGGTTGTGGAGTGTGTGAGTGAGTCGGGCGTGGGGTACGTTAGTGAATGTGATATAGAATGCGTTAGTGAGTCGGGTGGGGTGCGTGAGTCATATGTGCATTAGATTCACAAGATGTAGATATTGTAAGGCGGACATGGAAGACGTGATTCAGGTATGCGGGAAGATCCTTGGCTGGAGGGAGGCACGAGGGCTCAGGTGTGTAGTCATGCCTGTAACAACACCCGTCTGGTTCACCACCATTGTGTCCACGTCTTGCGCTCCAAAGTTGTGTCATACTGGTACTTGCCTACACAAGAGCAATACTAGAATGAGGTATAAATTCACGTCAGCATGGTGTGGCTTGTGGTATTTTGGAAGTAGGGTGTGTGTGATGTCTTTGTACTGAAATCTCTGTAACTCTGGTCGTGTGCCAATAACGCTCTCCTTCCCAGAGTTTCTGTGTTTACTGCAGCAGTGGGCGTCCTAGACATAAACTTCATCCTCTTCTTACTAGGATCAGAAGTGCTGAATGTCTGTTTTTTGACTAGTGATGCACCGCGAGGGAGCAGGTCCGTCCCTTCATGCACCCTGGTTGTAGAACTTGCTGATGCAAGGTGATGGACTCCTTGAAGAGAAGGAAGAAAGTAAGACAACGGAAATTGAGATGACGTGCTAGCAGCTGGGTAGGACAATTAAGGAAAAGTTGGTACAACTCTTTTGGAAAAATATTTCTGGGAGCTGACGGAATATTAGATGCATTCAGGCCACAGCGGTATAATATATTGCTTCGGAACAACAGTAGTCATTGACTTAACCTTAAAAATTAATCGAATTCCAGTTATTAAAAAGGTTGCGAGTCGATGACAGTGGAGGCGTCATCAGTAAAAGGCCATCTGGGAGTTACCCGGTAAAGGTTAGGACTCGTGAGCAGCGTCATTGGTCATGAAACCTTAACTTAAGCATTATTCACCAGCTACTCCCCCAGGAGACTGAACTGTCGAGGCAGCGGATAATTGTCCCTCACCTGGGATGAGTATATCAATCGTGTAATGCCTCCGCCCTCAACAACGTCCACCTCACACAATCACTAACACCTTCCACAGACAGTCTCTAGCCCCGCGCTGTGTAGGGGGCGAATCTGAATCTGACAGTCGCGAGATATTCCACTAACGCCAGTCATTTCCACCATCACAGGCCATAACATCAGTATTGTGATGCGTGTGGTGTGTTGGAGCAGATGATGGTGGTTGCGGAGGTGGTAGTGCAGGTAGTGGGGCAGGTGGGAAGACAGGTAGGAGGGTAGGTGGTGGTGCAATATGAGTACAGGAGGTGCGTGTGGTTCCCTCGGCCTTGGCCTGTGGCTTCCTTTGGTTGAAACACGGGCGCCTGCCTGGCCCTCCTCTCCCACCTCGACCCTCCTTGAGTGTCCCAAGCTCACACTACACCAGGTGGCACATCAGCTCGTCCTTCCTTATCTTTCATGGTTATCACTTTAATAATTTAATTGTAGTGCTGTTATTAATCCTTAGTGTATATATATATATATATATATATATATATATATATATATATATATATATATATATATATATATATATATATATATATATATATATATATATATATATATATATATATATATATATATGAAAATTATGTTGGCTGTACCTTCTTATTATGTCAGTAAATACATAAACCACACCTTGACCCCGTTGGTTTGTCTGGGTAGAGAAGGGGTCAATGGCACGTGTCTAAGTCTCTATTTAGGGTCATCGCTGGGGGTCATGGTTATGTGGTGTTGAGGCCATGGTTGGGGGAGGAGGAAGTGCACGGAGAGGAAGCTGGTGCACTCACACTTCCGGGAGAGTTGATGAAGGTGTCCTCCAAGTGGCGCAGAGTTTGACTGAAGGGCGACGTGTTGGGGTTGAGAAAGGGTGTGGGGGGGGTGGGTGGGCTGGAAGTGGAAGGTGGGGAGAGAACGAGAAAGATGGGGGCTGGGGGGGGGGGATTTGGTTGGGTGGTGGTGCTGAAGGACACCTCACTCACCTCAGTCCAATACCTAAGTGATTTAACATTCACTGAACAAAGTAAACATAAAACATTGATTTTTTTGTATAACTCGTCAAGGAACTTCGTGTATATAAGAATTTGCTTCGAGTTTGTTATGTGTGTGAACAGATTTGACGCGTAACAGGTTAGTTATTGGGTTGAAAGGAATCATGACATCACCGGCGTTGGAATTTCCTAGTTACAGACTTTCGTGAAGGATTCTCTGAATATCCTGTACCGGGAGTGGTTGCTACAGGAATACAGTACCTTGGTTTCTACGTAATGGGCGTTAATTCCCTTTCCCTCCTTGGTTCGTATTGTCTTGGCTGGCACCCATAAAAGGCGACTTAATGATAGTTTAATTAAATGGTATTGTGCTGTAGCTGTGATGATGTGGCCGTCTGAACCTGTCTTACGCCTTCTCTGTACACCCAACAAAGGAGGGCGACAGTGGCTATTAAAATACAGTTTTCTAGTATATTATTGTTGTTTTTATTCAAGTTTGGGCTCCACCTGTATAGCGCCCCTTGCACGACGCTGCCTCCTGCTCACCAGGTCTCCGCTCCCTATGACGTCATGTGTCTTTCCAGTTAATTGTGGTATTTTTTTTTTACGGGTATTAGCCCACCCGGGCACAGGTAATGACCCACATCAGAGCCTGGGTGGCGAAAATATAATAATAAATAATTATAATAATAATATCCATTATTATTATTATTACAACAATTAATAAAATTAATAGCAAATTAATACAGATAAAATAGTAAAACTAATAAAAATAATAACCTTAAAAAAATACAAAATTTAAAAAACAAATCAAGAGAGAGAAATTATATACATTATATATGTTGTGTTGTCCAAGTAAGAGAAACAATTGAGACCCTGCAATTGTGTGTAAATGAGGCAGAAAGTCAGATAAGCATCCTGGGACTTGGTCACAATTTTCGTGATGCCATATAGCAGCAGGGTCTACCATTAGACAACACATTATGCTTCCAATATCTTCCCAGGCGGTAGTACTTCCTTGTTTGGGAGCTGCCTATCTACCTACTACCTGGTGTCCAGGTGTTTTAGTAGTCATGGTTGGTGTTGCGTTTGGTACCTATAGTTTACGTGGTTTTACATGTGCCAGTGTGGTGTTATGCCTAGTAGCGTTAAGCTGTGGTAGTATTGCAATGTTTATGATGTGAATCTTGGAGTTATATGAAAGTTTAACCGCTAAAAATATCGTTCCCAGTGCAGTTTCATCTGTGAAAGCTTAATATGTGTCGTGCATAAGTAATTTTATACGTCCAGTGTGTGTGTGTCCTTGTTTGAATCTCATACTTCCGGGATCAGTTGAGCCAGTCTTAATACTTGTCAGAATGTTGGTTTATGTTGACGTTTTGGATGGGAGTGGTAATCCGTATATTCCTACCTTGTGTTAGGCAGGTACAGTATGGCCTCTTTGGACCGTCGGGGAACCTAGAGTTTATTATTTATAGAACTTAGAACCATTATCAGTACATGGGTTAGGTTCTAAGTCTCCTCTTAACGCATTACGACAGACTGGGATGGTATGATTGGCAGTTCTCTGGGGTCTAGACCTTCTTCCCTGGAAATTCCTCGTGTCCTTTTCATTAACTACAACCCATTGTTATTGTCACTGTCCCCACTTAGAATCATCCCAGGGTAGTTATAATCGATCACGCCACGCTGGACGATGATTGGACCTAAGTTGCGGTAGTATAGTTTTGCGGTATATGGCAAGAGACACTAAGGTTACATTATGGAGTAGGTTATAATTTTCACTGTCATTGATATTATTGTTTATTTAATTTTTGCTAATTTGATAGTTTTTCCTCATTATTATTATTTTTTTACTATTATTACCGAGTTAATGAAGGGTGAGGGACTCGGCGATAACATCATACACAATACAAGTTTTTTTTTCACCGGTTTTTATTATACTGAGTCACGGGTGAGTCTATATTATGAAGGTCAGCTGAGAACAGGAAAAAAAAGTGTTACAGAACCTCCATGTTTCCAGTTAGCTCTTATGAACCAATATTTTTCCCAACATAGGTGAATAGTGAGTCGGGGGGGAGTTGAGCTGAGTGTGAATCTTGCTTTACACAGCGTCACCTCCGTCTTACACCATGTCAGTCCATTTCCGGTTTATGCCTGAAGGTTCTGTGGCAAGATATCTGGTATTGTCTTCCTGTGAACGTGTTTATTATTTTTGGTTTCTTTTTCTTTACGTTTTATGGATTTGGTTCATTTTTTTTTAAGATAGTAGGTTAGAGTGTGGTGGTTATCTAGGTCAAGCGGCCATGAGGTGTAATGCAGTGCTGAATCTTAACGAAGTACAATAGGAAGTGCTCAGAAAGCCGTGAAACCCCCGCCTCTACCTGTGTGTGTGTGTGTTCTCTCTCTCTCTCCGGGTGATGGCACTGTACACCTGACCTACTCAAAAGGGCCGCGAGTACCTTCAACAATATATCAGATTCATTGGAAAAGCGACTTGGTCCAGTCATAGCTACGTGGCACTCATTCTGTGACATTGTGGCACTCTTTCTGTGGCATTCATTCTGTGGCACTCGTTCTGTGACATTCATTATGTGGCACTCTTTCTGTGGCACTCGTTCGGTGACATTCATTCTGTGGCACTCGTTCTCACCGGCAGCTCCACCACACCTTCAAGGACGGTTACAACATTAAGGGGAGAGAAAGTTGATAATTGGTCCTGCTGTGTATACGTGTGGTGCAGGTCTTGGTACATGTGTAGGTTGGAGGGCTGCCGTATACACCTCCTCTGTGCTGGAGTGGCCTTGGTTAATGATTATAATACTAGGAAAATAATACCATAATAATGAAAATGAGAATTAACAAAAGATTCATTATATATAATTTAATACAACCTTGATGATCTAAGACCTGAACCTTTGAACCACATCGCAGTTATAAGGATCCCGGCCTCCTCCTCCTCAGGGTATGTAAGATTGGCGAATTATCCACCCCAGATGTCAACACATAAGTGCTCACCTATTATCTCTGATAGATACTCTTGTATGTTATGTATGGGGGGGGGGAGTATCTTTACGATTACTTGTTGGTTGAGAGAGAGAGAGAGAGAGAGAGAGAGAGAGAGAGAGAGAGAGAGAGAGAGAGAGAGAGAGAGAGACCCTCTCCTCTCACTCACCGTTTCTTGCAAACACCGACTGGATAATAATATTTACTGTGTTGATAAGAGAGTGGATTTGTAAGTTCGTTATCTCCCGTTTCTTAAAGAACAAACACACACACACACTCGTGCACGCTATATATATAATTTTGTTGTCCCTCTAATTCAATAGGGGTGGGATGGAACACATCAATAATTTGTGATGATCTTTTTGGATAAACTGGAGGAGGACGAGAGTAGATGGAATACCTAATTGATTAAATTCACACTGCCGCCTCCAGGACTGTCATCGGGGATCTCCAAGGCGAGGGTGGTGTAGTAGTTATCAGGGCATCAGGAAGTAAGAAACTTAGTGGTCAGCAGCAAGATTAAAGCATTAGTACTGTATAACGGGGAGGTGAGTAACGCCCCTTCATGGTGGCAGTAAATGGAGGGGTGGTTATTTTGTGACGAGGCTTCCCTCCCTCCACACCTGTGCTATCTGCCACACCTGCCCTCCTAGCACCTCCCCTCCTATACTAACGCCTCGTCAGGATGCTCGTATATCACATACACCCGAACACAAATTTACACCTAACTGCTTATTTCCCCGGTCTCCTTTGCTCGTGTTCTGCAGCTTCTGGCCAATAATTTGTCTATCACATGTTGGCGAATATAATTATCACATAACAGTCGAAATAGATTACATTGTCACCCGTGAACTCGAAAGGTTAATTATATCATACCTGCCAAGCTTGACTGCTGCTTTTTCAACTTTGTTGAGAAATTTACTTATCTGGGTCATTGTGTGAAAATGGGCATCATAGGCCTGCCGGGCGTTAGTTGCAGTGTTGATAACTTTGTAAACGTTAACGTAGTTGTGTACCGAGCGTTTAACGTTCAGTACACAACTTGACCACCTTCAGCATCCTAACTATAAAGGATAGTTGTCTTTATAAAGCGAGTAAAAAATTTCACTCCACAGTTAATGGCCGTTAGTAACTATAGAGTTAAGTAACCTGAGGTAACGAAAAACAGTGTGGAAAGTTAATTGTTCGTTGGGTAGCTTGGTGAAGCTTACCCCTGGAGGAGGACTGTTAGAAGGGGTATAAAGGATTGGTGCCTTAGTTGTGTCAGTGGTAAGTGACAGTGCTTGTCCAAGTGACTCCAGGGTGCAATAAAGAGCCGGCGGTGTGAGTAGAGGCGCGGGAGGGGGAGGGTTGAAGGCATCTGATAAGCAGCAGATCGTGACAGGCTCAGCAAGGACCACTTCAGGTAGATTGAGCAAATTTATCCTTAGTCTTTCAATCCGGAGGGAAGGAAGGGAAGGCGGCCATAGAGTTTAGAAACGCAGTAAAATATACGAGTTGAATTTTAATTCATTCTACTACAGTTTTTATATGGTCTAATTATCTACTACACTCCCCCCTTACCTCGCTCCACCTTCCTCGTTGCGATGCACTGTGCTTGGATTTTTTTTTTTATTAGTCTAATTAAGTGGAGTGGTGGTGCGTGCCCGTGAGTGGAGTGGTGGTGCGTGCCCGTGAGTGGAGTGGTGGTGCGTGCCCGTGAGTGGAGTGGTGGTGCGTGCCCGTGAGTGGAGTGGTGGTGCGTGCCCGTGAGTGGAGTTGTGTGGGGTGAGGTTGTGGGAGGGGAAGGGGACGCTACACCTTTAGGAGTAATGGCTAGTGTGATGATATGCTAAGAGTGCTGGCGTGTGAATCTATCTTCATTATGATCTTACAAAGAATGGAGAATATGACCCATCAATGATACGCTCAGCTGGTCAGAGAAATTGTTCAGTTACAGGGAGGAAGTGCGTCGTGGTGGATAGTGTTGGTGTTGATCCATCGCAACTGTTGCCGCATATTTAACTACTTGATGACTGTCGTTGTAATATTTGACTCAACAAAAAATAACGTGATGATTATAGAGGGATATAGCATTTTATTAATTGTTTTATAGATAATGTATTACAGGTTCTCCAGTGAGCAGTGACGTCGGGGAACCTCCTCACTATAGAAGGACTCCCATGATTTTTTTTATTTTTTATGACATCCATCAGTTGGAGAAAGTTATCCTACAGTTGTCGCCGTTCGTGTTGAGGTTAAATTTACGTCAGTGCTGGAATTGGATATTGTGGTGGTGTATGTCATGGCTAAGGATTTTAGCAGGGGAAAACGTTAAACTCGTCTATGAGGTATTTGTCAGGAAAGGAATTTCTGACCTTGTAAATTGGGATGGTATGGTTAGGTTAGGTTAATGAAGACAGTCTTGAAGCGTTTGTGGTGGCAGTAGCTCTTGATTAAGTGAATTTAAGAGGTTTGCTATAAGTAAAGGAGTGGGTCAGGGTTGTGGGATGTAAACTTGGCTATTTCACTTTAAGAACGGGAGACTGTGGTGAGGAACGTATAGACTTGATGATGTGAGCCGAGTCTGAGGGAAAGTTAGAACCAATAAATATATATTTTGATGAAGTTTTGCCGGATAATTTTTTTTATAAATACTGTACCGGGAAAAAAGGAAAATAATTGAAAGAGAAGAATAACCTCATGTAAAGTCAAGCTGAAGGAAGAAAAAGTGGAAATTTGTGAGGGATTTTCGAGTGTTTGGGAACAGGTTTGAACAAGAAGGGGAATGGAGAAATTAACAATAGAGAGATGCAAGGAAGACGAACAACTGGTGGTGGTGGTGGTCCCGACATGGTTAATTAAATGGTAAAAGCTTGAGTGCAGCGTGTGCGTGCAAAGTGACGACGACTGCATGAAGGAGAGCATGTTTTTGTTTCGCCTTCTCTTAAGTACGTGTGTGTAGCCTATGTGATACCCACTTGTTATACAGTGAAGGTAGAGAGAGGAGAGAGAGAGTTTAGGAAGCACACTGAGGGTTGATGCGGAACTGGTAGAATAAGAAATGAAATTTTAAGAAGAGTCCCATTTAGTCAGTTGCCGGAAAGTTCAATGGACGAGAACTCGCTTGATGGGGACACTGGTATACGAAGAGCGTGGCTACTGAGGTGTTGGTTCTCAGCTATTGGAGGTGTAGAAGTGTAACTTTTGAGAATACTGAAAGACTAATAGTGGCTCCTGTACAGTTGTAGTCATATCGTGCGTGAGGGTGATGACGTGTCGTAACAAAATGACGTAGAATGTAAAGGTAATTGTTAAGAGTTGTGCGTCAGCGTGACCACCAAAGATTCACGTCATACATTGCACTAAGAGACGTAGAGAACAGGTGCATGAAGCGTGTGTCTGCTTGATCCACCACAAACACGACAACGTAACAGAGGAGTAAGGATAATATATCAATTTTGTTTTGACCGGTGGTTTTTTTTTTATAGGAGCTTGTGTGTAGTTCATGGTGCAGATAAAATTATTCAGTGTGGCTGATATCAAACAGTTTTGTATTAATGGGCGATATTGACCACTCAGGAGCTGGACAATACAATATATTTATGTTGCTCCAGCTCGCGTCTCGCCAGCACACGTTATTAAAGGAGTTGAATAAAATACTAATTAGCAATACTAAGCCTCACAATAACCGCCAGTGTAGCTGCCATTAATTAATGTAAAAAGTATTCTTTAAATATATTGTTAGAAATACTGTTAGTGGGTAACGCAGAGGATGAATGTACTGGAGGGGGAGGCGGGTGCAGTATGGGGTCGACAAGGTTACCCAAAGAATGATAAAATGTAATTACTACAAATGTTAACAATAGAAGAGAGAGAAAGTGTAACAATCCTGGCATGATGGCTCTTATCTGTTGAACCTTTTGTCTCCATTGATCCTGTGTGACCCTGATAGAAGAAAAGAGAAATATTAAAATAAAAAAGTTTGTCCTGGATATATCCTCCTAACCCTCGTCCCTCACTTGTGCCCATGATTTATGGATACGCCGCCGACGTTGGAATTTTTTTATATATTTATTGCTATGTTGCATGCGGTCACCCCCAATCTTTACCAACATTGCTATTATTGTGGGACAATCAGCACGGTAGGTAAAGGTCATATCCCTTCAATAAGTGCGGTGACATGGGACGTACAGCACGAACACGGAAAGTAGTGGAAGTGCATGACCTTTTCGAGTGGTCAAACACACACACTGACACACACACACACACACACACACCTGACTCATGGTTGAAGGTGTCAGTGTGGGTCTTATAGACGCTGGTTTATAATATGCCCCCACACACACACACACACACACACACCTGCCCTCACGGGTTGTCAAGTTTTTGCTCCATAATGTAAACTGGTGCATCACGGTTGGATTGTTGCTCTTGTGTGCAGTGTCCGCCACCTCTTCTTGACTCGCAGGTTCTGCTTGCCGGATTTACAAGTTTTTTATATGGTAGTTATTTATTCCTCGAACTTCTCTGCATTATTTTCCAGCTGTTCTATTTTTTTAAAGGTGGTGATGATACTCTACTCTTAATGTTTCGCTACACTGAACCGGATATTAAGTTTTGTACAGCTGTTCAAGTATGTCGCGCAGATTAATTTACAGTATTTTAACATTTTAAGGTTTGTGTTTCTCCTGTCCTCCGAGGTAGAGAATTATTTCATTTACGTATAAAGCAAACTGCGGACGAGTCACTGTCACTATTGTCGTGTACGTCTCCTCTCATTACGTGATAATTATGAAACGACTTAATAACACTAACGTAAGTAAGTTCTTTTGTTAAGTTTTAAGCTGTCATTATTGCATGAGCGGTTGATAATCTTAGAGGTGTGACGGAGGTTTCTAATGAGGCTGGAGATGAAGACTCAGATTCACAAAGCTTCGAACGTTTAATTTTCCTCGTAACTGGGACACAACGTACTATCGTGGACAAAAGTTCGCTCCCTGTAGTGAAACTGAGACACGAGAATGAGTCCGAACTGACTTACCCTGATTGTTATCTAGTGCGGGTGTGCTGTGCGGGTCGATACTGCTTCAGTTTGGGAAGGAGCGAACTTTTGTCCACGGTAGTACAGTTGCCTCCATTTATAACGGGTACAGTACCAGGTGTGTTTTGTGAGATGTGGCACCACTGTTTGTTTACATAGCAGAAAGGCTAGAATTACCCTCGCTATAGTAACCAGACCAAGGAAGCTAAATAAGCAGGTCCCCCTTCCATCTATATGTCAATGAGCACATTTCCTGCATGGTTATAGTTTTCATTTAGATTACCAAGTAGAACGTCATTGGCTCCTATCGTGGGCGGTGGTGCCACATGTCACAAAACCTGCCACCCATTGTACTGTATAAATAGATGCAACTGTACCTGACTGATTGACCTCTGACAAGAACAAAACAAAATAAAAGTAACGTTCTGAAAGAAATCAAAATTACGCCAAGACTTCAAACTAAACCTTGGCAGGATAACGCCCCCGAGGCACCAAGTACAAGACGAAATAGCATATAAAGGCCTTGGTGAATCCGGAGCCCGGGGTGCACGTCCGTTATTTGGATCACCCCTGGCCCGACACGGCTCACCTTCGACCTCTGAACCCCCAGTTAGCTCACTCTCCTCCTGCTGTCACTTTCACTTTCAACCGTGCTGGCGTCGCCGCCCTCGTTGCTGGCTTGCATATGTGCAACACAGCCTTCGTTGCTGGCTTGCATACGTGCAACGGTCTTTGTTGCTGGCTTGCATACGTGCGACGCTGTCTTCCTTGTTTACATGCGACGTTGTCTTGCTTGTTTACTTGCTTACATGCAATGCTAATTCCTTGTTTACTTGCTTACATGCGACGCTGTCTTCCTTGTTTGTTTGCTAACATTCTATACGGACTTGCTTGCCCGCATCGTGGTCCTGGTTGCTTGTGTTATTGCATGCAGGAAATTATTAGAAATAGGTGAGGCCTGGAAGAATGATGGCGTCCACTTTTGAGTGCTGGTGAGCTTAGAGGGGTGCTGGTGAGCTTAGGGGGGTGCTGGTGAGCTTAGGGGGGTGCTGGTGAGCTTAGGGGGGTGCTGGTGAGCTTAGGGGAGTGTTGGTGAACCTGTGTGTGTAAGGTGAGAGGCGCCCACTGGACCAGAGCGGGTGGTCACGTCGTGGTGTGTACTCAGTAACTGTTAGTCAAGTTTTATCGTTGTATTTCCTGGGTTTTCCGGGCTAACCTTCCTGGTGCTGGGTACTGCTACATAACAGAGCTGTAGGTAGAGGACATAGCTACGATTTCACAGTTACGTTTAGCTCTTGAAAAAGCCCGGCGGTGGTGCGAGTTTTACGTCACAGCAAATCATCCACTGTGTTACTAGATCATGACACAACACTCCTTGTTATGATCTTACAAAGCCACCACAAGATTATTATTCTCGCCTGTACGACACAGTGAGGCTTTAACAATAAACTTCGTGGTAGGTTTAGTGGCGGTGAATGGTGATAACTGTTCGATTAAGTCTTAAAACGCAGTTGACGATTGAGCCAAATTGGTATAACTGTTCCTTTTTATTGTTTTAACTAAATGGAGATTAATTTATATATCTAGTAAAATTTGCTGTTCCAGTTAATAAATCATTTCCTGTCATAACAAGCCAACTTCGTAAATTAGGCTCGTAATAATGGTAATATATTTATAATTGCATTTGGTTATATACATGATTGTGTCTATATAAAGACCACTTTGAATGTTAGAAAAAATACTGTATATATAAATTATCGTTATTTAGTCATTACTCCCATAAAGACTACACGTTCGTTGTGTGTGTGTGTGTGTACTGTATAGTGTGTGCGTGAGCTTGTGTGTACTGTATATTGTGTGCGTGAGCTTGTGTGTGCGTGCTAATGATGAAACACGGTATAGTACTGTGTCATGGTCGGGAGAGTAATTTTTCAACTGTATTGATTGTAGAGGAATGTGTGGGGGCTGGGGTGACCTGTGTGGGGTTTATTGGGCGGCTTTGTTAATTAAGGGAGTGGATAGGATGCGTCGCCATTGTGTTACAAATAGTAAATAACTGATCACAGCCTTTTAGATTGACGAGATGTCCGATTCTTGGTAAGGCAGCTCGGCCAACTTGCACAGCTGGAGGGAGGGGCGGTGCTACCTCATCAGTATTGGTCAGGGCTGGTATGATATTCACGAGTGCACGCTATGGTTGACACAGTAATGACAGTAGTTCTCGCAGTCCAGTTAATTATTTATTATTGTCAGTATTTCTGAGAGATAACTCCAATGTTCTATAATTTCACGCATAGGAAATGGTATTCAGGTGTTGGTGGTAAGTTGTCAACATATATGTTGTGTAGTAGTGTTCCTATCATCCGTTCATACATTTTTTCGTCACTCCTTTCGTTTGCGCGTAACAAATCTTGTTTCCGGTTTAGGCAGAGTTCAATGTTCGACTTTTTCATTTGTATTTACCCAAGTTATGGCCTCAACTTGCCTTATACATTTTAGGTATTGATAAATATCGCCTTCACGTACGTTCTAGTTTTGATTACATACAATTCTTCCAAATCTTAAGTTTTACGTGATAGCAGAGTTCATAGAAATATATACCAGTGTATTGATCTGCCCAAGAGTGGCTAATTTACGACGATTACATAGCAGGCGTTAAGTTGTGTGGTGGTCGTGGCTGCCTATTATTATCAGACCGTCAAGTTGTGGTGGACCACTCTGGCCTGACCTCGTCCTTTTCGTGTAAATGTGGATATTATATCACCCACTGACCTGAACGACTTCTGAACTTATTATTATTAAGGTATACCGTGTGTGTGTGGGCTGGTCTTGTGCCGAGTCATCAACTGTGTTCATGATGGTGTCGTGTGCAGGGTTGTTTTACGAGGGTGACTGACGCCACCATGCCTGTCTACCTTCACATCTTCTTTCCATCTTTCCCATTTTTGCTTATCCCCTTCCCATTTCTGTCTACCACCCTCCAATTTCCTTGCAATGTTCATCTCTTGCCCACCGCCCACCCCCATCTGCACACACCTGTTCGCCTACACCCGCATTTCACTCGTTACGTTCTGTGTATACACGCGACTTGATAAATTGCATTGAACTCCATTAATGGCTGAAAGTCTAGGATTTTTAAAGAAAATGTTTGTGTTGAGGCGGCCAGGCTGTGTGATGATAGAACCAAGCGGTAAGGACAACCAAGGCAGTTCCAGAAAGTGTCTTTCCTTGAAGCTGGAAGGGGGAAGAAGAAAGGCAAATTCATGCAAGGTTATAAAGGATTTTAATGCACTAGTTCATAAAGATTCCCCGACATGAAGAAGTGTGTTGCCTAGTGGTGAAGGTGCCGACACTATTAACCATGGTCCAGATTCTTAAACGTTCGCCCTGTAAATACAGTATTACTCACGAGTGAAAGTGTAAAAATGCGAATGTACTTGACGGACTTTAGCTCAAGCACAATAATAAGATATAAAAATATTGAAAAATACATACGTTCTCTTAAAACCACACTAAATGAACTTGTATAAAATTATTTGGAAAAATATCTCCGTTTATTGTCTCCCGATAGTTGTAAAATGGATTTCTAATTAAGATAGTCTCTGTATCTCCTGTGTTTATTTTTACGTTATATTTGTACTTTGCATAAAATTAAATTGTATATTTCTTAATCTTCACTTGCAGGGACTATTCACTGTACGAGCCTTTTGAGAATCCCAACCTGCTACTGCTGCTGTAAGCTCTATTCCTACTATATATATATATATATATATATATATATATATATATATATATATATATATATATATATATATATATATATATATATATATATATATATCGTTAAATTTCACCCTCGACCACTTGGCCACCTCACGCTGGTTCCAGGTATTTGTGAGCTCGAATCAATAACTCAGTTTTGGTGAATTATAGTGGAGTGGTGTATGTAATTGTGGTGGAACTCGTTAGCTTCTCTATCTATCTCTATTGGGGGGGGGGGGCTGCTTGGCGACTGTAATGTGACCACTCTTTGGCAACAATCACTGACTGGTGAAGGTGTTTCACCAGCTATCAGTCCAGCACTTGGCTGCCGTCTCTCTCTCGTCATGCTGCTGAAGCTACAGTTATGCCTAAGCTATTCTTAACACCACCTGTTAACTCTCCCAGAGAATGATGGACACACTAAAACATTTTTGTAAGTCATCGTCGCTGTCCACTGAACCTTTAGTGAACACTCCAGTTACTGAACACACATAACAACCCCTGCCTGAAGACTCCTCCATCCTCCCCCTCTCTCTACCCTTCCACCCTCCCTCCTCTCTACCCCTCCTAACTATCTCTCCCTCCCTCCTTCTATTTCTCCCTCTCTCTATCCCTCTCTCTCGACCTCCCTCCTCCCTCGACCCCTCCCTCCCCCCTCGACCCTCCCTCCCTATCCCTCTCCTCCACTTTTCCCTCACCCCTCTCTACCTCTCACCCCCTCTCTACCTCTCACCCCCTCTCCACCTCTTGTCTCTCCTCACCCTCTCCCTCCTCCCCTCGGCCTAACACTTGCCAACGGAGGCAACCACCTATCATTATAGGTGAATCTCCCCTGTCAGTCATAAAGCAGCTGGTTCCTCACTGTATATAAATATATTAGATGTATGTCTGTCTATGTAAAGCGGAGATACGCAGACAGACATAGAACATGAAGCTGACAGCTATCTGACATAGGAATGCACACACGGATATACCGAAGCTAAAATGATCAATATATTCACACTTTGGCTTGGCGTACTCACACATTCTCACCATGGAAACACTCTTTTGTTATTCCCTTGTGGTGGGAGGGAGGCAACACGGGTAGCTATATTATCTATTATTCAGGTGCGTAGGGCGTTGACGACAGACATAGTCAAGCGGTGTTTGTGGGGGCCGTGACGACGTTTGGTTTATTTGGCGAGAAGTTATGCCCAGGACCTGTGTTGTGGTGTTTGTTGTGTGTTGCTAGAATGGCAATGGACGGGGCTCGGGACAAGAGGTAAAGCTGGATGACAAAACTGGACTTGGATGAAATTAGACTTTATATACACGTGGAGGGACCAGGTTTACGTGTGCAAGTTGTGTGATTACAGTGCAGGCGGCTCTGTTAACCAACGACTGTCCTGTAATTTTAGATCCAAGATGACAATGCCTTAGTAAAACAGAATCATAAGTATAATCTCCAGACTTGTATTGATCTTGACTCAAACTATTACAAGAACTTGTCGCTTACTGGATGATACTTGACTGTAATTACTGTACAAGTGTCAAGCCCTGGTAGGATTTATTCATACCAAGAATTTTGTCAAAGGTGTTATTGTCTGTTATGGTAATGTCTTTCTGGTATTGTTGTAATCACTTAACGTTTATTCCTGAAAGTGTTGTTCATGAGGACAGTAATGTCATTGGTATTATGCTCAGACAGGACGGCAGCTGTTTGGCATACAAGTAGAGGATAATGTGATCACAGTCGACAGTGTATACCTGTCCGTAGAGTTGAGTGGGTCTAGTGTTGTGGCTTCTGTGACTAAAACAAAATCGTCAGTCATTTGAAACATTTAATATTTACTTGTTATGAGACATTTTTACGATTTTTTACTATAGATGGATCACTTTAACCTCATTAATTTTGCTGTATAGGGAAGATTATTCTAGATCACACGTGTCCTAAATACTCAGTGAACGTTAACGCTCATCGCTGACTCATAACCGAACTAGATTTAGAATATACATGAAAAGTCAATTGAATTATATGTCGTAGGTGAAGCAGAGTTGTTCTTAAACGCGATACAGGATTTTTTGGAGACAACTTTATGGTTTAATAGAGGGAGCATGATGTGGGGCTGTAGGATAACGAGAATTGTGGAGGTTTGCCAAAGTTTAGAGGAGAAAGTATATTTTAACTGGTTATAGGAACTCGACGTAATGATACATTAATACGAGTTTAAATGTTCTCAGGTGAATAAATGTGGAGAATTTTTTAGGCGATGAAGTGTGGCGGCGGCGGCGTTGAAATTTGTTATAGTTAGCGAAGTTGACGACGAAGTTTAAAAGAGAAAGTTCACAGATGATGGAATTGACTCCATTAATAAATACCTGGGTGATGCTGATGGGAGTATGTTTATATATTTGTTTGTCACGAAGACGGTGTGTTAATAATGACGTGAGGAAGGTGAGGTTTAGTTAGACCATTTGTTTTTTATTGTCTTAGTTTGTCATCACACTCTTGCTGTCATGACATAAATAATCATAATTCAGGTCAAATGTTGCTGGTGTTTTGATGTGTTGTTGTTTTATCAGTGTTCGTCTCTGTTGTATTTTGAGGGTTTTTTCCCCTAAAAGAATGTGTGTGTGTGTGTGTGTGTGATTTTCTCTCCTTTCTGTCTCTGTTACACTTCTCGTCCATGATTCATAGTCTCTCTCTCTCTCTTTTCATTTTATTCTTGATACCACTATCTCTGTTTTTGTTTCTTTCATAAATCATCCCTGTTATATAGCCCCCCCGTCCTCCTCCTCTCCTCTCCCAATTGTGGTCCCAGAGTAGCAGCAGCAGCAGCAGCTTCCCGGACCAGGCACAGCCCCTAGTAAGCTTCTCTTCACCCACGGAGCTCTTTCTGTTCAGGCCCTGGGAGTAATGACGGGGTTCAGTAATTATATAAGACCTGCACCAAGTCTTGCCTTCACCGTAACGACATGATGGGGGGTTAACTCCACGTCAATACACCTCAACTACATAATGGTTTTAAATTTCACACCAAGGTTGTGTTTTGTGTGTGTGTGTGTGTGTGTGTGTGTGTGTGTGTGTGTTCAGATGTCCTCCGCGAAGTGGTATATGAAGGTTTTTTGTCTCCACCATAATGACAGGAAGAATGTCATCCCTCTCAACTGATCAACTCATCAATGACTTTTGTAGTATGCTTAGTGACAAATTAGCGAGATGTCATTAATAATTATCAAACTACATGATGCATCAGTAATTATTGAAGTGTTGTATACTGAGGTCGATGGTGTAGACTCAGGTGGCTACAGTGAAACTCCTCACCATAACTGTTGACCTAATCACCCATATGCCATACCAAGGTCTCGTCTCCAAGGTGTGTGGGGAGGAGATAATTACCATCTTTTACTTCGGACGGTCAAATTACAGGTAAACTTAGACGTAATTTTGTGGGTTGTAAAACTATAGATATAGGTAGTTTGGGTAGTGTGTGTAATTACTGATACCCTATGTTATATAAATAATTTTAATTGTGTATTTTTCTTCAAGGAATTTTGTTAAGTTTGGTACGTATGATGTATATAAATACTTAGGTATGTTGAATACAGGTAAAACTATAATTAACAGGTAAGGTGTAATTAGTTTTTCTACGTTGTGGGGAATTTTGTGTTAGTGAGCATAAACAGTGAGAAAGTGTGGCACAGGTATTATGGTCTTATTATTGTTTACATTTATAAGTAAGTCTGGTAGTTGTGTCATTCCTGAAGCAAGAGTAAAGTAAAATGGTGTAAAGTGTAAATAAATGATTTAAGTAGTTTGGCTATGAATAAAAGGGGGGTGAGTCGGCATCCTGTTATTTTATGCCTCGCCTCACCCCACCCCACACCGCACCGCACCGCACCGCACCGCACCGCACCGGGCCTTCCTCGCTACTGAAACTGAAGTGAATTCCTTTATCTCGGCTACATACCAGCTGGAGTGTCTGAAGTATTGCCTTTATACACAAGATTGATTTGGCTCTGAAAGAAAGGAACATGGAACCAGTTTAGTGGTGGTGGTAGTGGTGATCATGCAGAAGGTGGTGGTAGTGGTGATCATGCAGGTGGTGGTGGTAGTGGTGATCATGCAGAAGGTGGTGGTAGTGGTGATCATGCAGGAGGTGGTGGTAGTGGTGATCATGCAGAAGGTGGTGGTAGTGGTGATCATGCAGGAAGGTGGTGGTAGTGGTGACTGGCAGAAGGTGGTGGTAGTGGTGACTATGCAGGTGGTGGTGGTAGTGGTGACTGCAGGTGGTGGTGGTGGTGGTGATCAAGTGCAGGTGGTGGTGACTGGGGTGACTGTGCAGAAGGTGTGTGGTGACTGGCAGAAGGTGGTGGTAGTGTGGTGGTGATCATTATGCAGAAGGTGGTGGTAGTGGTGATCATGCAGAAGGTGGTGGTAGTAGTGGTGATCATGCAGAAGGTGGTGGTAGTAGTGGTGATCATGGTGAGGTGGTGGTAGTGGTGATCATGCAGAAGGTGGTGGTAGTGGTGATCATGCAGGAGGTGGTGGTAGTGGTGATCATGCAGGAGGTGGTGGTAGTGGTGATCATGCAGGAGGTGGTGGTAGTACTGATGACTAAGCAGGTGGAGAATGTGCTGTACGTCAACCTTTTTATTTTTTATTTATTTATTTAGTTATTTATTGGGCACCCCCCCCCTCTACATCCTTGTGTAAGGTGAAGCGCAGAAGCATTTACAGCGCCCAACAGGGAAGCATGCTAAGTCCATGCTTGCCTTCTGTCTCATGAGTTAAGGGCGTAGAAGCCTGAAGAGTCGATGGTTTATGTCTAAGCAAGTTATTGGAAGCTCCAACAACTTGTCCCTGAATACGAATTCGCAACTTTCGATTTACAGCAGGTACAGTCACCCAAAAAAGTCCTGCCGCGAACCATGAACCCCGAGATTCAGACTCTTGAATCCGAAACATTTATGGACAGAATAATGTATCAGTGTCTACTGCTTCGGGTTCACGAGTCTGAATCTCGGGGTTCGTGGTTCGCGACAGGACTGTTTTGGGTGACTGTACCTATTTTGCTGCTAGGTGAACAGGGACTAAGGGGACTAGGAAGAGTGTCAAAACAACTTCCGCCGGCCCGGGAATCGAACCCGTGACATCTTGCTTGCGAGGCAAGAGCGGTACCGCTCTACCACCAGCGCCCCCGTCAACCTTATGTGTAGTCGCAGAGGAGGTAGAGGTCACGGCTGTTGATATCATTGACGGGTGGAAAATAAAACCTCAACCGTATATAGGACAGGTATTGTAGTCAGAACAGCCGTATACCGTATATACAGTACAGTATAATTATGTAATCGATTCTTCGTGCGTTATGACGTAAGTTAAGTCGCCCTCTGTACCTCATCCACTGTTAAAAAAAATGTCAGTAGAACCTTTTCAATATGTCGGCCATAACTCCCTCTCCCCCTACTTCTGTCAGTAATTGTAGGGTAATCACCAGCAGGTCCGTTCAGGAATGTGCTGACATGGACACCTAAAATATATATCGCTTATGGTTAAGGAATATTTGGTGTAGTAACTGTTGTGTTTCTCGAGTGTTTGTGGTGTGTTGCTCGTGTGTTTGTGGTGTGTTGCTCGTGTGTTTGTGGTGTGTTGCTCGAGTGTTTGGTGTGGTGTGTTGCTCGTGTGTTTGTGGTGTATTGCTCGAGTGTGTGTTGTGGTGTGTTGCTCGAGTGTGTGTTGTGGTGTGTTGCTCGAGTGTGTGTTGTGGTGTGTTGCTCGAGTGTGTGTTGTGTGTTGCTCGTGTGTTTGTGGTGTGTTGTTCGAGTGTTTATATTGTTGAGTTTTATGTCCTGTACCACAAGGCTGAGTGACGTTTGAGTCATTCTATGGAAGATTTTTTTTATCACATCTTGTGTCGTTTGTGTAGATGCTGCCTGAGGGTGATATGACGGAGAAGAGATTATGACTGAATCCCAAAAGAAGAAGAATATTTGTTGTTTTGATTGTATAATAACAAGACTGGGAAGACGATATAGGTGGTGAGCCAGCATCAACCCACACACGGGTCAGCCACGCCTACCTCCTCCCTCCTGTATATACTTCATCTTGCTCTCGTATTCCGTGGGTGGTGGTGTTGGTTCAGGTTTACCCCTGTAGGTGTTGTAGAGGTGAACCTTAAAATCTGATGCCACTAATTTAAAAGTTAAACACCCCCTCAAAAACGAAGATAATGCTGCAAAAAACGATGAAAGCTCCACCTCCCCAAGAACCCCAAAAAAAGATAAGTTGATGATAAGCTGCAAATCCACCCGCTCCCAAATAACGAAGATAACAACGAAGATGCTGCACAACGAAGATAAGTTGCACCCCCAAATAACGAAGATAGTTGCTTTCAAATAACGAAGATAGTTGCACTTTAAATAACGAAGATAGCTGCTGCCAAATAACGAAGATAATAACGAAGATAAGTTGCGAAGATAAGCTGCCCCCAAATAACGAAGATAGCTGCACCAAATAACGAAGATAAGCTGCACCCCAAATAACTCAAATAACCCAAATAACGAAGATAAGCTCAACAACGAAGATGCACCCCAAATAACGAAGATAAGCTGCATAACGAAGATAGCTGCACTCCAAATAACGAAGATAGCTGCACCCCCCAAATAGAAGCACCCCAAATAACGAAGATAGCTGCAGCTGCACCCCTAAGCTGCCCCAAATAACGAAGATGCACTAGCAAATAACGAAGACTGCACCCTGCACCCCCAAATAACGAAGATAAGCTGCACCCCCAAAAACGAAGATAAGCTAAAATAACGAAGATAAGCTGCGAAGATAAGAATAACGAAGATAAGCTGCACCCCCAAAAAACGAAGATAAGCTGCACCCCCAAAAAACGAAGATAAACTGCACCCCAAAAACACGAAGATAAGTTGCAAAAAAAAAAAGATGCGAAATTTATTATGATAAAGAATACGTCAGTGTAAGTAGGGCAGCGGAGCAGTCGGGAAGGCTTGGTGGAGGCGGACACTTATGAGAATGTTGGAGTAATGTGGTGGTGGTGGTGGTGGTGTGGGTGCTATATTTGGGTCATGGCCACGCTAACTGGAATGAGGGTGAGGGTTGATGATAGTGGAATGAGGTAGGTTAGGTATTACAGGCATATGATATAATAAATGTCAGTTTTTACATGTCAGAGAGAAGTGTTCATAAACTGTAAATAATAAGGAATGAAAAGGATTAAAGAAAGTCTATGGGGCTTCTGTCCTATACACTGGAGGTAGGTATAGCGTGAGTTAGGTGTAATTGAGGGTTGGTGTGGAGGCGTTACGTAAAGAAAATTAAGATAAGGAAGGATTTGTTTCAGTTAATTCCTTTTGTCGTTATTCTTTTTATTGGATTTCTTATTGTTTTTATTATTGTATTTGTTGGTTTTATGTTATGGGATTTGTTTGTGTTTTTATTATTGTTTTTAGTGTAGTTTTTAATGTATGTGTTTTTTTTTATTGTTCTCGCGGAAGGACAGGAGTCATTATCGTTGTTATGGGTCAGTAAAGAGAGACAGGATTTCATTAGTTAAGAATTTTTTCAGGTGAATAAAACACACATGAACAAATACAGCGATCGGGCATTTGGGAAGTTCCGGGTTCACTATGACGAAGTTTTCCCGTTATGGTAATTCTTATAACAATGGTTTAATCTTTCAGGGTTTATTATAACGATGTTTTCCTGTTTTGTGGTTCTTTATAACAAAGTCTTACTGTTTGGGGGTTTATTGTAACGAGGTTTTCCCGTTTTTTGGGTTCACAATAACAAGGTTCTCCTGATCTTGATACACAGAGAAAGGATGTGAGTTACGCTCTAGTTGTGTTATGTAGACTAACTGACTGACTGACTGGTGAGGCAGGTAGTGAGTGTGACTGACTGGTGAGGCAGGTAGTGAGTGTGACTGACTGGTGAGGCAGGTAGTGAGTGTGACTGACTGGTGAGGCAGGTAGTGAGTGTGACTGACTGGTGAGGCAGGTAGTGAGTGTGACTGACTGGTGAGGCAGGTAGTGAGTGTGACTGACTGGTGAGGCAGGTAGTGAGTGTGACTGACTGGTGAGGCAGGTGGTGAGTGTGACTGACTGGTGAGGCAGGTGGTGAGTGTGACTGACTGGTGAGTTAAGGATACACAAAGTTTTCCAGCGACCAAAACCTCTTACTGCTTGGTGTGTGTGTGGGGGGGGGGGGTGGGAACCTGGGAAGCGCGGCCCTGAGGAGTGGTCCTGGACAAGATATATGTTCATTGATCCAGCAGTCACCACTAATAACCTAGTTTGTGCCCCTCGGTAATATGTTCTCGGAAACAAATCTTACGCCAAAAAAAGGAGGATTGCTCGCTAGATATGATCGATTCTCCACGAATGCTACACGTGTTAAGAGTAGGGTCACCTGTCAAATCGTTACCATACTTTTCCTAATGTCCAACCGAGTGTATCCCGTAGTCTGTCTTCTTTACATAGGACCCGTTAAATACACTCCTTTGTACCAAGGTCGTATATGTAACACGTGTAGTACTTTTTACCCTGATAAGTTGAAATAGCTTTGCTGGTTAGGTTTATCTGTGATGACGTTTTTATGGGAATAAACAGAAGGGTGAATCAATTATGAGTTTTATATTAAACATTTAGTGTCGAATGTACTTGAGTATGGAGACGAGTGGTCGTGTTTATATACTGTACATTCTTTGGGCTTATAACATATCGAGACTCTGGCCAGCAACAGACCCTTGTCAGTAGCATATATATATATATATATATATATATATATATATATATATATATATATATATATATATATATATATATATATATATATATTAGTGTCCAGTAAAGTGGTGATAAACATCCCTGGGCTCCACTATACCTCCGTCCTTCCTCTATACCAGTGGTTCTTAACCTTTTTTGAGTCACGGACCCCTTTGAGAATCTGGTGAAAGCTATGGACCCCCTCCCTAGAAAAGTGCGCATAAGCACATGAGCACAACTTTGCATGTAATGAATATACTTTATTTTATTAAAAATTCATTGCCTCATACAATGTATGACATACACAAAGTATGAATAAAATAAACATTCTACTGTAGAAGTCAAAACCTGACGACGATGACGATTGTATGTTACCTGACCGTGTACAGTAGCATCCCATGCCACCCTACAGATTTACTGGTTTTCTTCAGTAACCAAAAATACATACATAACATCTGGTATATATTGACAAAAATAGAACAACTTAATATATAAATTTAGTGAATATAAATGTTAAATTTTTATCTGACCTTCACGGACCCCCTGAAGCCCATCCATGGACCCCAGGTTAAGAACCCCTGCTCTATACCCTTACCCGGATCTTACTGTCCCTATTCTTCATCCTAATCAGATCCCCCTCATTTCTCCCGCCAACGTCTTTCTTGTGGTCTCTTTATTACTCTTCCTAGTAATTCTTTAAGTCCTATTTACGTTATAGCTTTATATTAACATCCTTGAGATTTTCCATTGATGGCGTCACTCGTAAGGAATACTTGGTTTGGTACCCAAAGTTTCCTTGTGGTGCGTTGACCCTGATGCTTCCAGCTGGATGGGGAGGATACTGTACCAGGGAATCCCGTGAGTGGTCATCGCTCTGAACCTCCCCAGTACGTTTTTTGGGACAGCACTACGCAGTATAAGAGAAGGTGGCTGGGTACGATATATTAATGAGGATTTATAATTTTCTAAAAGTTAGTACAGTAACAATATCTAGGAAAGTGTTTGATGGCTTCAGGATGAGTCAAAGCAATCTAAACCACATTTATATACTGATATACGTTTTAAAGTTTTGTGGTGTGTTGTAATTGTGCCTCTTTTGTTGTGAGGTTGTAGACTGGTTGGCCTCCGCCATTCATGGAAGCACAATTCCAGAGGAAAAGTCAAGGGCGTACTCTATTTTTTTTTATTTTTTCGTTCGTCCACATTCACACCAACAGAGTGATGCTCTTATACACATTTTCCAACCTTCAGCAACTTCATTCGTTGATTTATTTTTCATATGTCTTCCGCTGTTTACCCTCTAACATGACTTTTTATGTATAATGTATAAACGATCCAGTGTTGAAACAATCATATTTCTAGTCACACGTTAATATTGTTTTAGTACGAACAGCGGCCGACTACATTCTATTTGTGATAAAGTAATTGAACTTTAATGAGCGTGTAATATCGTTGATGATTGGTGATCAGTATCGGTACCTGTTGTATAG
Organism: Homarus americanus; assembly: GCF_018991925.1. Classification (NCBI taxonomy): domain Eukaryota; kingdom Metazoa; phylum Arthropoda; class Malacostraca; order Decapoda; family Nephropidae; genus Homarus; species Homarus americanus. Next base: position 859,612 of record NW_024739403.1, on the reverse strand, counting down.
ATGGTCACCAACACTTATTGTGGAAGGTTGCACTACGTCTTGCAGTTACGCACCACCTTCGAACGGTCGAGATGTACGATGTTCAATAGTGCATCTCTTTCTGTACACACAGCTAGATCATTCCTTGGTGTTTGCTTTATTTAAAAATCATGAAGTCAAAAGAATTTACACAATTATTTTAATGGGATTGTTGTGTTAATGACATTGTTTATTTGTGATGAATGTATGTGAACCTTGTCCATTGTTGTATATGATGACGTCAATGGTAAACAAAAGAATTTGCATACCGGTATCATTGTCTGTAATTCCGGTGATGGATTAAATTTTCAGACACTCGGTGTAGATAGTATATTCGATTAGTTGTTTTACCAATTAAGTATTAAATCCACGACACAAGTTTTGTCTACACAATAACATAACGGACTCGTCTGTGTGATTCAGCTTTTTACTGTTTTTGGCCGGAGGGATGTTGTCACCACCCATGCCATTGTTGAATGTTGATATTGTCACTCGGTTTAATAATGTTGAGGAACTTTTTATGGCGGCTTCAGTTGTTTGTTTACACATTTAGCATGGCGCCTCCCCCCTCTCTTGAAGCTTAACAACTATTTGTTAACAAGTCGGACGGTATGTGGTCATACTACATGTACAGTACTGGTATTAACTAAAATCGAATACAACATTGCCTCCTCTCTTTCTCCACAAAGATTCGAAACCTGTCACGTTTTTGTCTTATTATTCTGTAATTCACTTGACGGATAGGAGAATGTTGGCAACGTCAAGAAGCGTACGAGTAGACCCCGTCACCCCTGGGAGGTAGTGGCAAGTGACCGATTCGTAGGTTTTCAGGTCGTTGCTGCTTTTCTTATCATGTCACCCGGTACATTGATTGTTGAGTATACAAGGTGTAATTATGATCAATTTAATCTGCTCAAGATCTGTTATACTGGCGGGATCGAATTACAGTGTCCCATGGATGTGTGTCATCAAAGTGGAGAGGTTATCATACTTAGGATTTAGTTATCGAGCTCAGAAAGTCTAACTGGACTTATACACAGTCATCTTGTCTTGTTGGTGACAGACTTTTGCACACAAGTAGAGGAGTCACTGGGTGCGAGATCACACACACACCCACACACACCCACACACACACACCCACACCCACCCTAGCGCTTATCTAACCTAACGTGAACTAATTTAACCTAAATTAATCCAAACTAACCCGACCCTATCCCAGGTGAAATAAGCTGTGGTATCTAATCTTCAGGTAATCTAATTAAACATTTTGTGTTTGTCTCCCAGTTTTCGTGACTAACATTATCGATTAATTTATGTAGTTGATTTATTTAGACGGGGAAGACTGAGTCATATGCCGTCAGTTGGTTGTAATTAATTGTGGGATTCGGCAAGTAGAGCTGCGCGTGCTGTACTGATAACCGTATTAATCGCGTCCGTCCGTCCGTCCGTCCTACTTCTTGTCCGGCTGCTCTACTGCATGTCCGGCTGCTCTACTGCATGTCCGGCTGCTCTACTGCATGTCCGGCTGCTCTACTGCGCTTTAAGTCGCCCTACTGCGCTTTAGTCCGCCCTACTGAGTGTCTGGTATTCATGTGTGTGTCCGACCTTTAAAGGTGTGTGTGCTCTTTCTACTCTTGTGTGTGTTTTTGACCTTCTGTGTTTGTGGTCCTTTGTGCCAAGTTTTCCTACTGTGTGTGGTGGTTGTTCTACTGTGTGTGGTGGTTGTTCTACAGTGTGTGGTGGTTGTTCTACAGTGTGTGGTGGTTGTTCTACAGTGTGTGGTGGTTGTTCTACAGTGTGTGGTGGTTCTACAGTGTGTGGAGGTTGTTCTACAGTTTTTGGCTGCAACATTACGATGATTAACATTATCTGCGTGAGGAACCACCCTCCTCTCCCTCCCCTGGACACGGACTACAGTATTCCATTTCGTTTATGTTTTTGCTTCAGAAAAAAACCCAAGAACAAATGCCGTTACAAGTACAGACAGAGACAGTTTAGTTTGATCACAATATATGAACAATGCAGGATTAACCAACACCTTCAGGTTACGTCATACTTACACTCAGAAAGTAAGAGCACTTATCTTCTATTTATCATCAGAATTGCAAACCAGTTGTCCCTCCCTCACACTTATTACCTCCGATAAGTCATGCAAGATTGCCAAATTAGGTGTGTTTTTTTTTTTGCCAAGGCTGATGATGATTATTTATTCATTTATATAGTGTGCATATTACTTTTTACAGTAGATGTTATGTATTCAAGATCTAGGCAAGGAATGTGTGTTGTCTCCTCTGTAGTGGATGCAATCCTAGACAAGGTTCTCGAAACTCCAGAGCACGAGCAGTAGGTATATTCAATAAGTGTACAAGACTTGGCGTGATAGCCGACCGATACAGAGACGAGCACAAGGGGCCCCGGACCGTAGGTAGGCCGAGGCTGATCTGAGGGATGTTGTCTAGCTGGGCAAGGAGAGTTGCTAGACATCACTAGGACAATAACTGAGGTCCTCTAGTTACTCGACTAGCGCGGTACAGACATAGTATATCGGGGCCTGGTGAGTGAACCTAGGCATTAGACATGAGCATAGATATCAGACATGGTATAATAATATGTAGTAATACAGACATGTGAATAAATGGTACAATGAATGGTAACAGAGTCTTGGCGTCAGGCGTGTTCACATATCTATACATCCTCCATGTGTCATTAACCTAAACTGAAGTCCTTGTTTGTCATGGGCAGTTTTTACTGAAGGAACGTATTACGAGAAATGTGAACATATTTAGTGTTGATTGTTTCAAAAGTTACGGCTCGTTTACCAGACTTTGCGCATCTGGCACGTACACGAGCCTGCCAGTGCAGGCAACACACCGTTCCACTGGGATATTCTCGTAACACTCAGGCTGCGGTCATTAGTCTTTCACGCACTATCACTCCTGCTGCTGATTCACCCTGACTGGTAGAGTTAATTTTAGGTAATCATTTCCACATAGAAAAAAAAACTTGTACCAACAGTTGATGGATACCATGATAAACCCGTCACGCTTAGTTTTCCTCACTTACTATTTACTGTACGTATGTATACGCTGGTATTAGGATTTCGATATTTATAACCTTGAATTTAAACATAGTATGCCTGAATTGGCCATAATGAATTTATATGACTGTCTTTGTTAATTGTCATTTTTCGGTAATTGTTTCTTCACCTTGGTTGGTTAGACTTCTCAGTGGTAGGATTAGGAGGAGGGGACTGGAGAGGATGACGCCACAGGATTTAGTGACGGGAAAACCACAGTGGAGGAGGTTAGAGGCGTAGTTGACAGCACCACCAGCTTCTCGTGTTACCGTTGCTGTGTGGCCTCAGCTGTCCTTGGCCACGTTCTCCTCTACCCTGGATATCCTCCACACAAATTGGACTAGAATTAAAGGTTGTCTGGATTGATAATAGCACCGTGTTGATATACGAGTAATCGAGTATTCTGTCTTTCAATGTGGTATTTAGTATGTTGTGGGAGGTGTGTAGCACGTGGGTATGGTGTAAAAGTGAGTGAGAGACGATGTTGGTAGGGAAGAGGGAGGGGGGTGTCACTATGGTGGTTGGTGTATCGTTGCAATGTGTTGGTGTTGTGAGAGAGTTTCCTGTAGTGCCACACTCTCACTTGTTTTAACTCTTCTTGTACGTGTTTCTCTCTTCACCTTCGTTGTCCTTATTCCCACTTTCCTTCTCTGGCATTGCTTTTCGTTCTACACCCATAACCCACCAACACCACACCATCTCCTCATCTGTACCTTCTCTCCAAGCCCCCCCCACAAGCCGCCCCCCCCCCCCCTGGCCCCCCCACAAGCCCCACCCCCCCACCTGCACCTCATGACCCGCAACCCCACCACCCGTACTTGCGCCCAAGGTTTTCTAGACTTTGCTGGCACCCACCGGTGATCGGGTGTACACTGTTGGCTCCCTGTAGTTCTCACTTGGTGTCCCCAAGGTCTTAATACAAATCTCGGCGTGGTTGATATAACGGAGGCCAGACTGTGTTAAAGAATGCCACTTTGGGTTTGACTTGTGCTTTCTCGTGTCGAGTCTGATTTTCTTTATCGATACTTGTCTTCAGCTTTCCCTCTTTTCTGCATCTACTCTCAACATGTGATAACTCTTATTAGATCTTTCAGTATATCAGTTGTATACAAAATGTGACGGAACTAACTATGTGTCTCTTTACAGAATGCTGTTACTCATAGTGGCCCTGGAAACAAGGCCAGGGTGATGCTCGAGTGGGAACCTCCCTCAGACTTCTCCGGCGATGTCGTCTTTATGTAAGTACTCGGTTTTACCAGTGTGTTGAGGTACCACTGACTTAGGTGGACGGCTGGTAGTGGCTCCCTTCATTGGTGTTAGTCCTGAGCGGTGTTTCCGTAATACTTCACAAGACACCTTTGGCATAGCTTCAAATCTTAGGACTCTGGCATCTAAAACAAATGCACAAAAATCCTCTTATTATACAATTAAAATCTAGAACCGTGTACCAGATGGACTGTGACTCATGGTTTAGGTGCGGTGACACAGATATAACTTCGAAGCTACAACAAAGATTTCGAGTTCTGTCCACTGTGTACACGACCTTTAGTATAAGTCCTTTGGATGGTACTGGGAAGCTTTTACAAAGTGTTAGTCATCAGCTGGGCGGACGGACGGAAATTCCAGAAACCTAATGTCCCGTGATACCTGGCGGGACATAAAGAAATTATCATATGGTGAGATCATCCAGCGGGAAGTATTGAAGATTCTGTTGTATCGTTTTGTCACAACAGTGGTAACCAGTGTGAGCATTGGTAGACCACTAACACTGCACAGATAATATAAACATTACAAATTACTCTCTTAGGTTGTGTGGTACGTGTGAGGGAGTTGGTGTAGAGATTGTGGGTTTAGTGTTGTAGAGATGGTGTGTGTGGGTTTAGTGTTGTAGAGATGGTGTGTGTGGGTTTAGTGGTGTAGAGATGGTGTGTGTGGGTTTAGTGTTGTAGAGATGGTGTGTGTGGGTTTAGTGTTGTAGAGATGGTGTGTGTGGGTTTAGTGTTGTAGAGATGGTGTGTGTGGGTGTAGTGTTGTAGAGATGGTGTGTGTGGGTTTAGTGTTGTAGAGATGGTGTGTGTGGGTGTAGTGTTGTAGAGATGGTGGGTGTGAGTGTAGTGTTGTAGAGATGGTGTGTGTGGGTTTAGTGTTGTAGAGATGGTGGGTGTGAGTGTAGTGTTGTAGAGATGGTGTGTGTGGGTGTTAGTGTTGTAGAGATGGTGGGTGTGGGTGTAGTGGTTGTAGAGAGATGGTGTGTGTGGGTGTGGTGTTGTAGAGATGGTGTGTGTGGGTGTGTGGTGTGTGGTGGGTGTGGTGTGGTGTTGTAGATGGTGTGTGTGGGTGTGGTGGTGTGTAGAGTGTGGTGGTATGGTGTGGTGTGAGGTGTGTGGTGGTGGGTGTGGGTGTGGTGGTGTGGATATGATGGTGTGGTGGTGTAGAGAGGGTGTGTGTGGGTGTAGTGGTGTAGAGATGGTGGGTGTGGGTAGATATGATGGTGTGGTGGTGTAGAGGGGGTGTGTGTGGGTGTGGTGGTGTAGATGATGGGTGTGGTGGTGTAGAGAGGGTGTGTGTGGTGTAGTGGTGTAGAGATGGTGGGTGTGGGTGTAGTGGTGTAGATATGATGGGTGTGGTGGTGTAGAGAGGGTGTGTGTGGGTGTAGTGGTGTAGAGATGTGTGGGTGTAGTGGTGTAGAGATGGTGGTGTAGAGAGGGTGTGTGTGGGTGTAGTGGTGTAGAGATGGTGGGTGTGGGTGTAGTGGTGTAGATATGATGGGTGTGGTGGTGTAGAGAGGGTGTGTGTGGGTGTAGTGGTGTAGAGATGTGTGGGTGTAGTGGTGTAGAGATGGTGGGTGTGAGTGTAGTGGTGTAGATATGATGGGTGTGGTGGTGTAGAGAGGGTGTGTAGAAATCGTGAGGGAAGGTTGGTTAGAAAATGTGTGTTAACTGCCAACATCAGTACGATGTGTGTCCAGTGAGAAGACCACAAGACCCTACTGTGTACACTGCCAGTGATGGATACTGTCAAGAGCGTATACTGCCAGTGTATCAAAATCACTATAGTGGAGGACTGTCTTTATGGGGCGGGGGCGGTGTGAGCGACCTTGGAGGAGGGTGATGATGGGGCGGTGGGGAAAGGCTGAGAGTTTACGGGGAGGCCCAAGGGTGGCAGGAAAGGAGAGGGAATGTTGTGACCAATCTGTCTCTTCGCTTCTACTTTGGCTATTTCAATAAGATTTCATACACAAAACTTTTGCAGGAAAACCACAGCTGCTCATAATGATGCCAGGTGTCTTACATGTGCTAATAATGATATGAAGTGTCGTACAGGTGCTCATAATGTCGCCATAATAAAATGCAAGTCTAGTTTAATTTGGGTATTATTTTGTTAACTAAATCAGAAGTTACGCACCTCTTTCAAAATTTTGCAGCCAGATGAGACATGTTATATAATACAAGTTTTGTACACAACAGTGACCACTCAATAACTTCAGTTCTACTCTTGGCATTTTATGAACACTCAATACACAAAACCTTTAGAGGTACAGGAAGAGGCCTGTAGGTTTGGGTAGTGATCAGGTCAAAGATCAGAGGTATCCAAGGTCACAGGTCCGGGATAGCCGTTTTACCGATGGCTTAGGACATATTCATAATGGGGAAGGTTGTATTATCTCTCCTGGCACTGAACATCACCGAGGCACTGTGGGACCTAACAGCTAGCTGCCTGGGATAACAATTCTCTGGTTATTTCACGAACGCTGGTTGTGACGCGGCAGGGTGCTTATGGTGGTGAACCCGCACCATTCACCTAGGCCGGGGGGAAGAGGGGAAAGTTCATACTCCCACCACACCCACCATGAAGGTTAGGGGAGGCAGCCATCAGGTAGTAGACCAACCACAATCACAACCATCTGGAAGCGACTGTGTGACCAATAAGAAGACCACAAGATCCTACGGTGTACACTGCCAGTGATGGATACTGTCAAGAGCGTATACTGCCAGTGTTTTTTATTACCACCGGTGTGTGTATACTGACAGTGATATACATTACCGATAATAAACACTACTAGTGTTGGACGCTCACTATTGTATACTCAATAATGTACAGTTGTACGCAATCAGTAGTGTAACTACCAGTAATGGACAGTAAAGGTATGGTATACCTGTGGTTTACTACCAGTGAAATGCTTTACTGGTGGTGTACACTACCAGTGTTGGACACTAACACAGGTACAGTACAATACGCAGTATCACAGTACTTTTCATTTTTTTAAGTACTGTGCACTCTGTTGGTGTATATTACAGCGTTGAACGCAACCAGTGATACATTTTACTCGTGTTGTACATCACCAGTGATGTACAATACCAGTGTTCGTCATTACTGGTGGTGTGCATGACTACTGGTGTATAATACCAGCGTTGAACACTACCGGTGGTGGAGGTTATACGACCACTTACAGTCCACCGCCTCCCACGCAGGTTGTTGGTCAGGCAATAACGTGACCTTGTGCACCGTAAGGTAAACGTGACACTACACGGCCCCACTCGTGCTCTACGTTGACTTAGCTATTACAACCAGGGCGTGACCGTGTGCTCAGTGCTCACCAACCGTAAGCACTGGCCTGCTGGCTAAGAATACTGAGAAAATACGGTCCAAAAGTTATAGGTAATCGGATGAATCTTTGCAGATTTTAAGATGAATTCAAAAAGTACGTTTATGTGCAGTAAGGCCCTACGTTGTACAGAAGGAAAATATATTGACACATCAAGTGAGACCTTGCGATGTGGAGAGAAATATATATATATATATATATATATATATATATATATATATATATATATATATATATATATATATATATATATCCAACGAGTAGTAGAGGAAGTATATATTATATGAGGTGGTGGGGCGACCTCGGACCACAAAAGCAAAAATTAAGAGGTACGGCAAGTCATGCTCGGCCAGGTTTTGTAACACAAGGTTGTGTGTGTGTATATATATATATATATATATATATATATATATATATATATATATATATATATATATATATATATATATATATATATATATATATATATATATATATATATATATATATATATATATATATATATATATATATGTGTGTGTGTGTCTGTTTGTCTATCTGTAAGTGTGTGTGTCTGTCTGTCTGTATAAGTGTGTGTCATAATATATGTGCTTAACACCTGATGATGTAAGCTGTTGCTGCCTTTTTCATTTCTCATTGTTATTTATATTTGTTCCACAGTTGGCTGACTTGTGTGTTGGATTTTAGTGTTAGGTAATTTTAAACTCTCTCTCTCTCTCTCTCTCTCTCTCTCTCTCTCTCTCTCTCTCATTTGCTTTATGATTCATTCTTCCTCACTCTCTCTCACTGACTCTCCTCCCAGGCAGTAAGTGGCCAAACAAGACTAGGAAACAATGGGGTGTGAGGAGGTGGACCTGGCGAGAAGGGAGGAAAGTGAAAGTGTTGGAGGAGGCGATGTAGACGGCCCTCACCTTCCCTCACACCCGCTTCTCTCTCTTACCTCCCTACCTTCCCCATACACCCCTCCTCCTCTCCCTCCCTCCCTTACCTCCCTCCCTCCCTTCTACCATTCCCCATACACCCCTCCTCCCTCTCTTACCTCCCTCCCTCCCTTCTACCATTCCCCATACACCCCTCCTCCCTCCTACCTTCTCTCGCCCCTCGGTTAAGGTTGATAGAGGTGGACTTTGGTGGAGGTTGATGAAGAGGTAAGTAGGGGGACGTATGATGATGGTGATGAAGGAAAGAAGAGGAAACGAACCAGTAGAAGGTTAGGGGGAAAGGGAAGAAGGAAAAAAAGAGGAAACAAGAAAGGAAAGACTGGTGAAAAATGAAGTGGGGTGGGGGGGAGAGATAAGAGGCGAGGAAGAAAAAAAGAAAATAATAAAAGGAGAAAAAGGAGAGGAATGATGAGAGAGTGAGAGAAAGGATATAGAGGGAGGAGTAGACCAGATCATTTAGTGAGACGAGCAGGTACACGGGCACAGGTACACGGGCACAGGTACACGGGCACAGGTACACGGGCACAGGTACACGGGCACAGGTACACGGGCACAGGTACACGGGCACAGGTACACGGGCACAGGAAGCATAATAAGGTAAAACATCATCAGTATATCTGCATCATATATTACTATTAACTACAGCATGTATTATTATGTAACAAGTATAACCAGGTCATTACCGTATATTTCTAAACCCCCCCCCAAAAGGTGTTTGTATTATTGAGCTATCATTAGAGTTTTAGAATTGTTTTATCCACCATACTTAGGAAACCATTTTGTATGTTGATGACTTTCGGAAGTGCATCGAAGGACGTGTGATTTGTTGTATTTATTATTTTTGTATATAATGTATATCAAGTTTAGCGACACAGTGTGAGTGGGGTAGGTTTCATCATGGTAAGAGTCGTTTAAAGTGCACTTAGTTGACTGGCTTCCGCACCTGGCCATGACCACTTCTTCCCCCACCACCCCTCCCCTCCCTCTTACTTCTCCCTCGCCCTTCTCTCTTACTTCCTCTCCTCTGTCCCTCCCTTAGACCTCTCCCTCCTACACCTTACGTACTATTTTACTCCCCACTGCCCCCCACCCACCTACTACATGTATATATTATTCTTTCCTCGTCATATTATTTTCCTCCTCACCATTATTCTTCCCCGCCCTCTCCATATTCTTCCCCGCCCTCTCCATATTCTTCCCCGCCCTCTCCATATTCTTCCCCGCCCTCTCACCTGTACACATTAATCCCATTTCTATCATTATCAACCCAATGTTTTCATCAAATCATAATAGATGTTTTTAATTAGAATGTATGAGTGAATGTTGCTCACGCTTCACCGATGACTTGGGAAATGGTACCGCACGGTGTAAGACGGAGCTTGGGTCTGGCAATGGGCGAAACCTACCTGGTGGTGGTGGTGGTAACAAACGTGCAGCAGAACAAATATCCGGAGCTAAGTTCCTGTTGTTTTATTCAACTCGGCAAAGGATGGATTTCGTGGCACCGTGAGGGCGTTCTGGTTGTTGGTGAGGTTGTGGGAGGTGACACATTGATGGCTTACTTTGTTGCCTTTCGGTGTTTTCATTTATGGGGCCTCGTGGTGTTTCTGGTGATGTGTTGAAGCTCACCATCCTGGATGTATAATGTATACAACCAGGATGGTGAAACATTTGCCTAGCGCCTGTACTATCTTTTTTGGTGTTGGTGAAACAGAGATATGTATCATTGTACTTTAAGGCTGGCTAGCTTAGTGCTTCTCTTAATATATTGTATGATTCATCAGCCCGGCCGGCCTCTGACGCCTGCTCACTCCACAATATACAAAGTCATATAAGGAAGTTTCTCCTGGTAATTCCCCTGGTCATTCCCCTGGTCCAGCCTTACTATATAGCGCAACGTACACACTCACACTCCTGCAACTTACATCTGCTGCTACACATACAAACTTCTCTTGCAGTTTTAGAAATAACTGGATCTGTGTGTGAGCCTCTATGTTGACAGGAGCACTTAACTCTACCTGTTTACATGGAAAGGCTTCCTGGTAGGCCGGAAGCTTTTCAGTTTGATATAGGATTACCAGTGCCGGATTTAGACCTGTGGAGGCCCATGGGCAGCCTCTTTGTGGAGGCCCCCCTCATTATAACTACCCAAGAGGGTGGGGTGGCGAGTGAAGCGAGCCTAAACATCTGGGAGTTCTGGGGGGCGCTGTAATCCCCCCGGGAAAATGTTGAAATTTGAACACTTCTTTGGAGAATTTTGAAGCCATATGCAGTTATATTGAGGAAATTAGAACATTGATAAATTTTTAATTAACTGTATATTTATTGATAGTGTACAAATTCCCAACACACACACACACACACACACGTGATAGATAAACATGAATTTTAAAGAATGAAAATGAAAATAATCCAAATGAATAAACAAATAAATAAAATATTGTAATATGTGGAGGCCCCCAGATTGTGGAGGCCCCTGGGCAGCTGCCTACTTTGCCCACTCCTGAATCCGGCCCTGAGGATTACGCTGCTTGTTTTTCTTCTCTGCCATTTGGCTTCACCACACTGTCTTGAGAACCCGCTTAGTGTGCTATTAGATCGAACACTAGCCAATATAGACTTGCAGTGTTGTCGCCGTAACAGTACATCACCACGGGTGTCTTTCCTAGAAAGTGTAAATATGGTGGTAAAGCCGTGTCGTAAACTTGGCCTCTGGCGCTTTCCTCACAGCTGTCGGCAAAAATTTTGTTGGTATTACTGCCGGTTCCCGTTGTTTACAATTTTTATATCACACTGGGGCGAGTAGTGACAAGTGGGTCACAGTGCACCATGTGATTTTGTTGACGGAGGGAAGATTATTGCGTTAACTGATTATTTTCACATTTTAATTTATAGGGTGCTTATAGGAGACCTCTATCATTTTCTACTGATAACTGTGTTCTTAACTATCTCCTGCAAGTCTTAAGTTAAAGTGAACGTGGTTAAAAGTACAATTACAGGCAAAAATTTTGTGTTTAACTCCCGCAAAGGACATTATAAATATAACTATAAAGGGACTTTGTAAGTTGTAATGTAATAAGAGAAAACTAAAATGTAGCTTATGCTGTTTGTTGCCACGTCATTGGAAATGAGACTATATAAATGTTAAGCTCTGTGAGAGCGTTAATTTAAGTCATGTTATATTTCTTCGCAGCTACTGCCGGGAGGGTCTTTTGGCGGCACAGTGCTGGATACTGGTAACTGTCAGTGGTAGACTAGCGTTATCCCAGCCTAGGGAGAAGTTGTATGAATTACTGCTCCATTGTAACTAATTTTACAGTTCCCGTCTCTACTGCTGCTGACATTACTCCATTCTGCCAAATTCTGCTTTCTCTCACTTGATGTACGACGTAAAACCTCAATAACGACAAGTATCGCTGTGAAAACCAGTTTATTGTGACTTTACTGCCAAAGTGTTACGTAAGAATGCTACAAATTTAAGACAATAACGTATAATGATTGTAACACCAGGGGAAGATAGCCACAGATACTTTCCAGAAATATGTACTTGCTTTGTGTCTGGCTACGCCTCAGTGGTGTTGGTCTTGTGTGTCCGTCCCACCGTCACTGTTAGTCCAGTACAAGGTAAATTTCCTTGCTTAATTTTTGCCAGGCAATGGAATTAATAAGGATTAATAAACACTACACTATGGAAAAGTAAGATTATGCCAGTGGTCATCGTAATCACTACAACACAGTGCTTCTGTTGCTCTATAACAAGTTTCAAAAATCATATATATATATATATATATATATATATATATATATATATATATATATATATATATATATATATATATATATATATATATATATATATATATAGTGTTAATTATTTCACGTCCTATTGGTTCATGTTATCTCCTGTGACGGTCGAGACAAACCCATTTGAAAGACCAAAGTCGGATAAGTTAATTTACTGTACAGTCTCCAGTATCATGAACAGGGGGGGGGGGCCTTACTCCATGTACAGGTCCTTGAGGTACGCGGGAGTCTGTTTGTTTATCTGGTATCACATATGTGTTATAAAACTGACACCATAAATAATGTTAGTCTTCAACTACACTCGTTAGTATTATTTTTGATTGATGACGGTGCAACTACGGTTTTCATTTCTTAATCTTTTGTGTGAATTCATAATGTGTTCTGTTTAGTTCGTGTTTGCCTGAAGTGTTAACACCATAGAGTTATAAAGGTAGGAAAATCTTGGAATCATCCAGGTGTTGTCCTCCACCAACAGGAACAATCTTGGAATCATTCAGGTGTTGTCCTCCACCAACAGGAACAATCTTGGAATCATTCAGGTTGTTGTCCTCCACCAACAGGAACAATCTTGGAATCATTCAGGTGTTGTCCTCCACCTCCCCACCAACAAGAACAAAGGCACTCCATTACAAATGCTCAGCCAGGCATAGTCTTGGGCCTTGAGGTTTTAGTACGTTGGTTTTGTGGGTAATTTAAAAGGCTACACTCATACAGGTTTTAGAACCTTTCAAACGGAAATATATGACTTCATCTCAGACAGGTCATTTAACTGGTTTATTTTGTCATTGGTTTGTAAAGTTGGCATTAATTTGCTGCACAGGAAGTGTTTGCAGCTCTCCTTGCTCAAGAAGTCGGGTGGTGAAAATATTGCCTTTCATTTTTATTACATGGACTGGCCTCTGGCCAGGGGGATACTGCAATCAGGATTTGCGTATGTTTGTCTATCTGTTATCTCGTCTGTCTGTCAGTTTATAATCATAAGTTTGTAAAAATAACAAGTTGTCCTATAATTTTCAGCAGTGCTAAGTATCTTTCTCGTCAGAAACAGTCATCCCAACGATTATGAATATACTCCTTTAGAAATACATCATTACTTCAGGACAAAATCGGACAGGTTTGCAACAGTCAATCAGTTGTAACTTTTGAGGAGGGGGCGGGGCATCTTTTCTCAGTTGGGAAAAAACGCGTTATATTGGTTTAATGCGTTACTGTATGTGAACAAATAACGTTAAGTTGAACCACAATGACATATAAACAAATTGCCAGATAGCATTTATGTTTAGACTATCTTCATTATACCACAAATAACCTATTCAATTTTCCTTGAAGCGGAAGAAGCAAGCGGAGGTCCACTTGATTCACTTAATTGCAGGTGTACAGTGAAGCAGAGCGGTGAGCGTGCCGCCACGGCCGTGTAGTGTGTGAAGGTGTGTGTTGCTGTGATGAATGTACCAATTGTACCATTGTACTCCTGCACAATAAGAGATTAAACAAGGTCTTCCCCAGCAAAGGCTAAATGCTCTGTGTGAGATAAGGACGGGAATCCCTCTTATCACACTACACATAACAGCCTCGAAGGTGCAAGTGATGCATGTTGTGTAATCGTCCTATTTAATTTAAAACACAATCGCTAAGAAATTTGCACTATAAAACAGAGCAGAATGTCAAACTGCAATTGTCAATATTTATTGTTTTAGGAAGCGTTGAGGCGCGCGGGAGGACTCACTAGACTTGGTGGTGGGTGAAAGTACTGTAATTCAGCTCGTTTAACGGAGGTGAAAGTAAGTAGTTCGTGGGTAGACGTGTTGACCTTCAGTCTGGAAAGAAATAACAAGAGTTAAAGATATCCGCTCTAAATATATTGTTGATTGTGGAATGTGTCAGTGTAGGTATACTTGAAGTAATACAAGTTTCACGATAACCACATTATGGATTGATACTGGGCGAAACAGGGAGGGTAAGTCCCTAGAATATCGGACTCTAGTGAAATTTCACCAGAGCCTTCATCAAGCGATATGGTGACTATATCACTGAAGCCTTGCGGACATTGAAGAAGCACATGTAGATGAATATTGTGTCATCCCCAGTCACCAAAAATTCACTGTAGAAAGACTCCCATTAATACAGTTCGAGGATTATCGCAGACGAGTCATGAAAAGGTCTGCTTTGAGCTTAAGATTTTCCGAAGAGGACGAGGGCAGTGACGCAGTGAACCAGATCGGCAGATATACCGGTAGTGCTTCAATCTCCGGTCTGTCACCACAACCCAGAGACGCCATAGGCAAGATAATTTGAGGAAAAAGATGGCATCAGCCCCAGAATTGTCACAGCTGTTGGGACCAGTGAGTGCCACGATCACCATCACAATGCATGTTGGTTTGGTTAATTATTGCAGTATTTTTAATTCATAAAACTCGACAGGAAAAATTTATGAATGTAAGCAAACGCTTACACACACACACACACACACACACACACACTAGTCCTATGAATTCCATCTCAATGTTATGGGTCTCCTGCTCTCATGTTATGGAGTAAACGCCATATTATTGGTTCCTTCCTCTGTGTAGTTCGAAGTATTGTTGTGTCTCATGCTGCGTCCAAAAAGTTATGACTCATGTGTCACATTCTTCCTAGTATGTTGTGACTCATGGTGTGTCAGTCTCACCTCAACCAAGGTTCAGTGTTGTACTGCGCCCACTTCACTGCTTGGGAGGGGGGGGGGGGCTGCGGTGTTATGAGGTTGACATTCAGTGACATTTTATGTGACTCATGCTTGTCAGGGGAGGTGGTTTAGTAATCTTCCTGCGCAGTGTGGCAGCGACGACGATGATGTGTTGGGCACCGTGATAATGATGGGGCAATCTGGTTTCTATACTGTACTGTATATTTATTTATCATTCTATTGATCGATCCACTGGTAGATATATAGACCATTCTTCCTAAATCTATTAATAAGAGTGTTCGTCTGTCAAACGCATGACCAGAGGTTCGAATCCCGACCAAATGGAACATAACGTTCTCTTGTGTAATAGCTGATGTGACCTTGGAGCACCTGGCAGATGTAACAACGCATCATCGGTGAACTGGCATTCCGTCGAAGGGATGGCCGGATGGGGTAAGCCATGAGCTGCAGAATGCCTGAATGGCGTTTATATGGTTGAATATATTTATATTTCTCAACATGAAACGATGAGACTTTATACTGAGATGTGTTTTATGTCGTCCGAATATCTTTGTGTCGGTTTTTGTCATTATGTCTACGGACTTAAAAATATTGGAAACATGACAACTGTTTTCAATGCAGAAGTAAAAATTAGATGAGAAAAATGGTACCGGTATGTTAATCTACACCGCAAAAATGCCAGAAATCCAGCTGTTTTAAGTGAGACAGATTGTAAGAGGATAGAAACACAAGATGGCAATGCATTCCACAATTTTGCTGTGTGAGGAAAAAAAGGAACTACTATAATGGGTTATTATAGTGTGACTGACATCCACACATAAACAGTGGGCACCACGGGCAAGATGAGTGTTAGGAGTCCATTTCCTTGCTGGCGTTACGCAGAATGCCAAATCCACCAAACATTGCCCATTAAAGTGCCTGTAAAGGAGAGAGAGAGATTGAAGCAACATTGCAGCAAAGAGAAAGAGAAGAAAGATTGTTAACTAAAGGAGGAGACTTAATAAAGTGAAATGTCTTTGATTCTACCCTATCTAACAGTTGGACAGAATAAGAGCCACCCAGATAAGAGAACAGCACTCCAAGTTAGGACAAATGAATCCCTTATAAACCTGAAGTCAACTGCTCAGAAGTGAAATAGCTATGGCATCTGCAACAGCCCCAGCTTTCGGGAGGCAGCTTTAGCTGTGTTGTAAGTGTGTGGCCTAGCATACCTATTCTAGAATTTGATTGGTGGGAGATCATCTACCTGTATTTTAGAAAGTTTAATTGGTAAATACTGTGTTTTCTTACTACGGCATATGCTAAATCATATACATAGGATGCATAATTCAGTTAAATTTTAATCCGTTGGATTCACGCCTGGAGTTGAAATTTTATATTGCAGTAGAGTACAGGGCATTGTGCGTGCTTATCACTGTGATTGCAGATGTTTGATTCTGAATACAAGCGAAAACTAAGGTTCCTTTGGGCCCCATAAAGGTGCTGGGCAGTACTTAATTTGAAGTCAAATATTATTACAGTAATTATGTCACATGTTGCAGACACATCTGACATCTCCCCAATAACATCTTGGGGTGAGGCTGTGTCATCGCTTCTGAACTGTAAAACAATTACGGTGTTCGTTAGTTGGTGGAACACAAGGGTACTATAATAATAATATATTGTATATTCAGTCATTTTGACTAAGGACAGCAGACGTAGCCATATGAGAGGCTTGTTTCAGGTAGAGTCCTTATGCCAGCAGCATCTGGTGTTCTTATGGCTATCAAAGTACTAACCAAGCCCAGCGTTGCTGAACTTCGCTGATTGGACAAGAAGTGGTGTTTCCAACGTGGTTCTACTCAAGGTGTATAGACAATTTTACTCTTAACTGATTAAATCAGCAGTTCTTAACCTAGGGCAATATACTTCTTTTGGTTGTTCAGTAACAGCGGCGATGGTAGTGTAGGGGTATCGAGATATTAATGTTGTCTAGCACTCAGGATGGAAAGAAACTCTGATGTGGTTTTCTTGTATAATATATAAGTTATATGAAGACAGTCTGGTGCTGGAGATGTCGTGTGGTGGGGAGCTGCTCAGTAGAAGACGTTCGGTGAGTAGCGTGTTGAAGGAGGTAGATGTGCAGGAGCTTCGTTAGAGAAGATGTTGCCTGTTGCTGGCCTCCTGGTTGAATAAATGTAACAGCTAGGAGCTTGCTGGAGGAGGTGTTGCTTGTTCAGGAAAATGGGCAGAATGAGAGTTGGTTGGTGAGGAAGCTCAGAAGGACAGCTGGTGGGTCGCCATGCTCGCTGGCGGGAGCGAGGACCGCCAGGCAGGCGAGGAGATGCGAGGGAGCCAGGCAGCGGCGGAGGAGGAGGTGTTGCTTGTTCAAGAAGATTGGTCAGACTGAATCTCAATGGAGAGACAGAGCTTATATACCCAGCAGCCTCTATGAGTCATGTTGGGAAAACCCGAGAAGTCGCCGGCCTTTTGGCTCGGTTGCTAGGATACGGCGGGCATTGGAATGCGGATACGCTTGGTTGCTAGGGAAGACGGTAGCAGGTGGTGTGCAGCTACGCAGTTTGTAGGGGAGACGTCCACTACAATACTCCCCCTTCCCTCCAGGCGGTGTAGGAGACTTGTTGTTGTAGAGTTGCTTAGCACATGTGAGGCAGACCGGGCGGTGCATGCCTCATGTGAGACAACGGCGATGGCGTGATGAGCCGATCGCTGAAATACAACTGTCTAGATACACACTATCTGTGGGAGAAGGGAGAAAAAGGGTGTGTGGAGGCGATGAATGGTGTGCTTCCCTCACGACAGGTACAGGGTCGTCAGATGCGCCTGCTGGGGTGTGTGTGGGCCTGGGTCAGGAGCAGGGGCTGCGTCAGCAGAAGCGGATTAGGGCTCGTGACAGCAGCTGGGTCCACGACAGCAGCAGGGTGCAGGACATTAGCAGGGAGTACCTGAGGGAGAAAAGAGGGGGTGTGGAGGCGATGGATGTTGTGTGCTTCCCTCACGGCAGGTACTGCTGGGCCGGGGTCGGCGTCTGAGGCAGGACGGGTGTGCTGGGGTCGTCAGAATGTGGTGCGTGAGGCAGGAAGAGGAGCCGGTGTCTGCTTGAAGACTGGGAGCGTGATCAGTGTCTCCTCCATCCTGTGTGAGTGCTAATCTCCGGGAGTCACCATTGTAGGGGTATCGAGATATTAATGTTGTCTAGCACTCAGGATGGAAGGAAACTCTAATGTGGTTTTCTTGTATAATATATAAGTTATATGAAGACAGTCTGGTGCTGGAGATGCCGTGTGGTGGGGAGCTGCTCAGTAGAAGACGTTCGGTGAGTAGCGTGTTGAAGGAGGTAGATGTGCAGGAGCTTCGTTAGAGAAGATGTTGCCTGTTGCTGGCCTCCTGGTTGAATAAATGTAACAGCTAGGAGCTTGCTGGAGGAGGTGTTGCTTGTTCAGGAAAATGGGCAGAATGAGAGTTGGTTGGTGAGGAAGCTCAGAAGGACAGCTGGTGGGTCGCCATGCTCGCTGGCGGGAGCGAGGACCGCCAGGCAGGCGAGGAGATGCGAGGGAGCCAGGCAGCGGCGGAGGAGGAGGTGTTGCTTGTTCAAGAAGATTGGTCAGACTGAATCTCAAGGATAGTATTGGGGATTGCTGGCCACTTCGCCGTTAGGCTATTTCGGCCGAAGCTGATTGGTTGGACTTCTTCCTTTTCTTGTTTCTTCTTTTGCTTTTCAGTTTCCATTCTTCTTCCTGGTCTTCTTCTGGAATATTCTCATACACTTCTATAAACGACGTTAAAGATAGTGTAATGAAATCGGGTTTAATTGTTGTCATCTTGTTCTGGTCTTGCTTGGTCTTTTCTTGATTTTTCACTACAAGGAGGGCATCCTTGTAGCTCAGTTTTTCCTTAGACCGCAGCTTGGCCACCCTGCACTCCTCCCTCCACTTGGAACACTCCCGGTCGGAAGAGGAGTGAGGGCCACCACAAGCTGCGCACTTCTTGGCGGCCGCCAAGCAGTTGGTGTCCTGGTGCCCGGGTGTCCCGCAGCTTGAACACACCTCCCGAGCACGACACTTCCGCGCCAGATGGCCGTACTTCTGGCATTTGTAGCAACGAGTAGGTCTTCGCTGGTACGGTTTTACTGGGATCTTCTCCCATCCCAGCAAAACGGAGCTAGGAAGTTTCTTTGGGAAGCCAACCAGGGCAGCTGTACTGGTCAGCTTCCGAACTATTGAGAGCTGGTCTCCGATCAGCTCGGCCAGTTCTTCTTTTTCCAGATGTTCGATTTCTGTGTGGGAGATGACTCCCAAAACCAAGTTGTCCTGTAGGCAGGCTTCAACTTGGATCTGGATTCCATTGATTTGTCTTATGTTTTCTAATTGCTGGGCCTCTCCCCATTCCGCGAAGGTGATGATAAGGTCACCGCTGTCACTGCGGACGACCCCTGTCACCCCCGTGATTCCCGAGGAGTCAAAAAACTTCCTCAGGACAAGGAGGTTGAGTTGCTTGCGCGAAGGGCGCTTGACTGGATACAGTCTAACGACCTTCGCCTGGTTGCAGGTGAACATGGTCACGTGGTACCTCGGGAGCAGAGAGAACCTACCTCGCCGAGGTTCAGTTCTCAAGTGAGAATCTCAAGGGAGAGACAGAGCTTATATACCCAGCAGCCGCTATGAGTCATGTTGGGAAAACCCGAGAAGTCGCCGGCCTTTTGGCTCGGTTGCTAGGATACGGCGGGCATTGGAATGCGGATACGCTTGGTTGCTAGGGAAGACGGTAGCAGGTGGTGTGCAGCTACGCAGTTTGTAGGGGAGACGTCCACTACAGTAGCTTCAGTTTTACACCATTTAATTTGAACAAAAGTACAGTATTGCAGACAGTTAACCAATGCACTTTATTGTAGGTTTTTTAACAGGCTATTACTTTAGTAGTGATAAAATAAATATAAAGGCATTGTAAACGCCTTGGTTAAGGACGTTCAGGTGACGGGCAAGTCGAAGGGAATGATTGAAACTCGCCTTTTGTCGCATTCAATATTTATTGATGTGGTCAAAACCTGCAGAGGAGAAGGCGTGATCTATCTGATACATAATTAGTTAGTCAGACGATTTCATCTTGATTGCAATTGATTATTAATCATAGTGACATGATATAAAGTTCATAACTCTATTAATCTTAGTTACACTTCATTCCGCATTGTCTTATTTCTCCAGATAAGGCAGAAACTAGCAGGTATAATTAGTCCACAATATTTCAGTACTGAGGGGTATGTCATCACTTTGGCTGTACTTTCAAGTGCGGGTCAATGCGAAACAGTACAGTATGGTGTTCCAAGGGACAATAGTACTGTGTAAATTGTTCCAGCACAAAAACTCGGCCAGGATTGGGAGTCGGTGTTTACCACAGAGGACTGGTCCTCACATCACTCGAGAGGGTGATCTGCATCATGGAGGCCAGGCGGCCACGCCACCCTCTAAACCAGTGGTTCTCAACCTTGTTTGCCCCATGCACCCCTTTCACCATATGTCAGAATGTCATTCCCCCCTCCTTTCCAAGATTGTCTGCCTCAAAAAGTGCATTCCAAATAATATGCATATAATACTGAAAATCCTTTATTTTTTCCATATTAGTATCAGTTTCCTGAAAATCTGAGGGGAGAAATTCCCCCCTGGTTGAGAACCCCTGCTCTAAACCATACACTCGGCAGAATCAGGGCATCATGTTTGTGCAGGTCGCAGGGGGTAGGGCGCACGTTGTCGCAGGCTGATTGATTTAATGTCTGTTCGGGAAAGGCAACGCCAGCACTGTAGTTGAAGCCAGCGGCGATAACAGGTACTGTATTTACAAGCTTGTAACAAAGTTGGCAGTGATACCCAATTTTTCACATCTTATATTGTGCTCCCTAGTTCATTAATGATCAACGTTTAAAAAAACTTGTAGTACAGCTTCAAAACTACACAACTGCCAATGTACCTGTATTGCTGGAAATTAAGACACTATAGGGTATAGGTTGTATTCACTGAATTTGAGGCTATGTCTTGTCCCTTTATTGTAGGATATTATTTGAGTCTTACTTCCCATTTCTTTATACAGTATAGAGAATTGAGTTTCACCTCCATATTGATTTTCATACATATCTTGGAGTGAATACAGTGAGCCTACTTTAAGTTATACTTTGGGATTTGAATGTAAAATGTCAGTGTCTGCAGTCTTGTCAGCTACCCTGAGAGATTGGAGCGCCTGAACTTGCCTAGCTTATACTACAGACGGGCAAGGGGGGACCTAGTTGAGGTGTATAAGCATCTCAGGGGGCACTACTCAGTTGAGTGTCCTTACTTGGAGTTGGAGGACGCTCGCCCCACAAGGGGTCACAGCTCAAGATTGAAGAAGCCGCAAGTCCAGAAAACCGTGAGGGCAATCTTTTTCGGAGTGAGGGTTGTGAACTCTTGGAACAATCTACCAGAGAGTGTTGTGACGGCACCGAGTGTGAGCTCTTTCAAGACAAGACTTGACCAACATTGGAGCGGGTTCAGGTACATTCAGGAGCCGGTGCATGCCCAGTATTTGCCAACAGTGCGTGACAGACATGACCGATCGCCCGGGCGGCTGGCGAGCCGATCTTTTGGTGAAGAAGATAAATGAAAAGAGACGTGACCGATCGCCCAAGCGGCTAACAAGCCGATCAGTGGCGAAGAGGATAAAAGTAAAAAAAAAAGTAAAAAAAATAACATTGGACTCATTTTCATATGTAGTATTGCATATCAAATGTGCTAACTATCATAATTAGAATATTTTGAAAATTATGTATTGTTACAATACAGTCAATTGAGTCACCTCAAGGATATAACTTTTATTTACTGGAATTTTACTTTTATCCTCTTCGGCACTGATCGGCTCGTTAGCTGCTTGGGCGGTCGGTCACGTCCAGGGCCGGATTCAGGAGTGGGCAAAGTGGGCAGCTGCCCAGGGGCCTCCACATATTACAATATTTTATTTATTTGTTTATTCATTTGGATTATCTTTATTTTCATTCTTTAAAATCATGTTTATCTGTTCCATCACGTAAAACTATGTTCAGCAAGAAGAGTGATAGAAATTAGGCTAGCTACTCCTTGAAATTCATGAATACCTGGTTTTCTATGAACCGTATATTTTTAATGAATGCTATTGTTTGTGTTGCTAATAATATATTTAGAATTCCACAAACATATACAGGTTGACAACCCTTTATCCTAAAACCGAAAAGCACCGAAAACCGAAAGTTTTTTTTTTGGGGGGTGTAATTTTTAAACATGGAATTACGGGTAGCCCACCCGGGCATAGATCACTACCTAGACCTATGAATTGTTGTTGTGGTGGTGGTGGTTCACCCTCCCCCTCCCCCTTTTCCAGGCCCCGATGTGGGTCAGTGATCTATACCCGGGTGGGAAAAGAAAAAAAAATCTGAAAACCGAAAAATTCCAAAATCCGAAATGTCTTTGGCTTCAAGGATTTCGGATAAGGGATTGTCAACCTGTATTGATTAAAAATGAACTACATGGAATAACAAAATTGAGATTAAAAAAAAATATTTGTTTCATTATCACTTCCATTACAAATGCCATCAGGGCGCTGTGTTTGTTGGCAGTCGGTTGGAGGGGGTTGGGTTTGTAGTATCTGCACATCGGTTGTCATGTGTCTGTCGATTAAAGAGGAGACTTGCGTCGCCCATGATTCGTGAACTTCCCACGAGTAGACATAAACATGTCTTGCAGATGTAAAATGAGAGAGAGAATTGTCATGTGTGCTTGTTGAGCGAAATCGTCGCCGCTCAGTGATGAATGATCTTGGCAGTTGTCATTTCCTAGAACATGTCTTGCAAATGCACAGTGAGGGTGCGAGTGAGAGAGAGTCGATTGATGCTTGTGCTTGAGTGTGGGTGGGTGTGCTCTTAGAATATACGTTCACATATATAATTGTGTTTTAAGATACTACAGGTTGATTGGCTGCAAGTAAGTTGAGTTATTTTTATGTATTTTGAGTACATTAACTATGTCAATTTTTTACATGTGCAGTAGTAGCTATATCAGGGCTGGTCGACTTGAAACCACATGAATGACTCCAGTCATGTCTCACTTTTGTGTGCGTGTGTGTGGGGGGAATTTGTACACTATCAATAAATATACAGTTAATTTAAAATTTCTCAATGTTCTAATTTCCTCAATATAACTGCATATGGCTTCAAAATTCTCCAAAGAAGTGTTCAAATTTCAAAATTTTCCTGGGGGGCTTACAGCTCCCCCCAGAACTCCCAGATGTTTAGGCTCGCTTCACTCGCCACCCCACCCTCTTGGGTAGTTATAATGAGGGGGGCCTCCACAAAGAGGCTGCCCATGGGCCTCCACAGGTCTAAATCTGGCACTGGTCGTCTCTGTTATTCACTGTAGATGGCTAGATACTGAAACAGAGCTTCAGTTATGGGTTTTGGCCTAAGAATCAGATTCAGTAGTTAATCAAGTTCAAAGCCTGCCAGTGTAAAAAGTTGAAGTGTTCAGCAGATTTTCATTTTTCTTTGAATCTCTTTAAATGTTCTTTTGTTTTTCAAGATGTGAACATTATACAGTATACCACTCTTCCTCACAAGAATTCTTTAATTTTCAGAGGGTCATTTGTGCGTGACAAGGAAACCTTTTGGGTGGATGTCACCTCAGAAAAGGTCACAGTCTCCAAGCGAGGAGTTCCTGGTGAATCCACCACCGCAGCCACCACCACCACCACCGCCACCACCACCACTACTACCACTCTTCCCCCTGCCAGTTCCGTACCTTCTGTAAGCTCAGATTCGGACACAGTTGGTGCAGAGAATGCGGGTGACGTTGTCATCAGTGTGGTTGATGCACCTAGTGCAGATGTAGTTGAGAATGACATAAGTCTGGTTGGTCCTGAGGATAATAGTGCTCCCTCATCCACTTTTGCTTCCTTCCCAACTTCACTTTCCACTTCCCCAGTATCTCTCACTACAACTATTAATCCTGGTAGTTCCATTAGTGAGAGTAGTGCAGATAGCGGTAGAACTAGCCCAGTGGGTCCTAGTGAGGGCGAAGGTGTTACAGAGGAAGAAGAGACAGGAGCAGTTGAAGATCCTCCGGAAAAGGTTGGTACTACAGAGAGGACCACCAAGAGAACACGACAGAAGTTTGGTTTGCTGGGGCGCTTCAGGACTACAGCAGCGCCTGCCACTACCACCACCACCACCACCACCACTGAACCCTCTACCACTCATGCACCTAGAGAACCTAGTCAAGACCTGCCACCAGTTAGTACTCTATAGCAGGATAAGTGCTTCCTTCAGTTATTTCCACGACTCCGTTATAATGTATTGTATTATAAATACACTTTTAAATATAAAAATCGCATAGTAGAAGTTAACATTCAATATTAGTGTATTATTATTTGTAATAATGTACAGTACTGTAGATATAAAACAAACGACATACGAAACTTTTGATGGTGACACAGTGTAATATTTTAAAGTAGATGGATTGATTCCAGAATTGTATTGTAGATTAATGACTTGTGCAACTAACTTGTATGTATTTGATTAACATATATGGTATGCACTGTAATACAGTAGTTTTAAGCTTTTGATACTAAAGCTCATACTGTGTAAGTAAATAATACTCCAACTCTTCATTAGTAGAGCTTAAATTAGCTGCGCTATAAACTGTTTGAGATATATAGAACATAGTAATATCTAAAAACCATGCAATAATTTATTTCCTCCCATTACTGTGGTGGTGGTGTTCTTGACTCCATGGTAAACAGCATGTGTGACCTCTGGTGGCAGGTTTCAACACAGGTATTGTACTTGTAATGAAAAGCCTTTAACTAATAACATTGCTTTACATTAATAATTTCTGGTTTAGATAATTTGAATGTGTTCTTAGGAAAAAGTAGATGGGTAGCATAGTTAAGGAGTAAAAATCTCTGTCCCTGGTGAAGTGCATGATGTGGTGAGTGTGTTGTGGGAATCTGAATGTGCATGGGAGTGGTTGTGGTTTATATGACTTGGTTGTAACAAAAGTGAAGGCAATAATAACTTTTTGCATGTTTTAAATGACAAATACTTTGTTGATGTATTGGAAATAAAGCAGTTTAAAGTAATATTATATCACATTGCTCATTTTTATGAGTCATTTTATTTTGTAAATGCTATTTTATTCTCCATAAATATTGCTATTTAATCCTATTCAGCAGCTAAGGTGATGGCGTTCTCAAATGTTAAAAAGATTATACCTGTATAACTATTTTCAACTTGGTCTTCCACAGCCCCTCCTGTACTAAACAATCAACTTTGCTTTGCAGATTTAATTTTCTTTTGACTTGAATTCATTTAGTGGTATCGTATAGAGTTGATTTTTTTTATTTAATGTACAGTATAGCAGTACAGTTATCATTTTATTTATTGAAAAATTAGAAGGTTGAAAAAAAATCAGAGCTAGTAATCAAGTACGGTAATTAAAAAGTATATTGGATGCACCACTACACTTTTTTAAAAGATATTAAAAAATGAGGCTAAGATTGTGCGTGTATTAATTTTAGGAGGAACAGAACATGGAACGTGACCTGACAAACATCTATGACGACTGTGAGAAAGCAAAAGGATGCTTTGGCTTCCCTGCAGGCTGTGAGGGAAAGAACAAGTAAGTACAGTACAGCACAATTATTGCTTCAGGTAAAAAACAGATAAGTGGCTGTAAGAGATGGGGTACATGGTGAGAACAGTGAGAGATGAGGTAAAGATGAGACACAGGGAGAGATGAAGTACAAGGTGGTAACATTGAGATGTGAGGTAAATTGAGACACGGTGAGAGATGATGTACAAGGTAGGAACAGTGAAAGAAGAGACTGATAGATGGGGTACAAGGTAGGAGCAATGAAAGATGTGGTACCAATGAGACAATGAGAGATAAGGTTCAAGGTGTGAACAGTGAAAGTTGAGACATAGGTGAGACACAAGGTGAGATGATGTATTGGTGAGACTTGAGAGTTGAGGTCCAGGTGAAGGTCAGCCAAAAGTAAAGTTGTCGTATTGTATCAGTGAGGAATAGGACTTGGGCTCTTGAAGAGGAAGGGTGGAAAAATTTTACAATAGTGGTGTTGATCAAAGCAGGTTCATACCAGTTACATTTTTTTTCATAGTTACATTTGTTTGTTAGATGTCTTTTCCATCATTAGAGGGTAGTGTAAATTTTTAACTTTAAATTCTTTAGTAAAATTGACAGCAAAATTTCTTTATTATAGAATAATTTTCATAAGGTGATTTGCCTAGTTTTACCAGTAATAGTGTTAAAATATTTAGTTGCCACTCAATGTCTACTTATTTTTCTCAGCTGCGACATGATGATGACCTACTCTAAAGCTTCTTCTGGATACAAGTTTGAAATCATGGGAACCATTAACTCTGGTTATGTTGCTGCTGCTCTCTCTGATGATGAAAAGATGGTGAGGATTTTTTACTAATTTTTGTCCTTGTACTAGTTACAGTATCTGTTGCAAAATTTTAACACAAAGATTTCAAACGTGAAAAGATTCATAGGAAAGTTGTACTGTATTATGATTTCCTTTGTTGGAATATTTTAAAGATTACTATCCACATATCAACTGAGCAAACGTCAGTTTTGATACCTTGAAAATTTTACAATTGGAATACTGTATGCAATACATTATAATGTATGTATCATATGTGCCACAGGGCAGCATGCTGACCTTTAATTTTCACATAAATATTGATTTCACAATTTTAAAGTACTGTACCTGTATAGGTACAGTACATGGTAAAAGAGTTCTCTATAACTCCAGTCTTTGATGTTCGCGTCCCCATTGCTTCTTTATATTCCTGCCAACAGTGGTGAATGTTTTGGCAGTAGCTGTCAAGTAAAGAATATAAAAGTGGTTTAATGATACTTCTAGAGGCAGAATAACCAAATTTGGTACATGGGCTATCATGAAAGATCAAGGTCACCATTCTAAATTTAGAAAGATGAAGTCTGCAAAATAACTCAAATTACATTTACTGCGGTGTTAAATTATTTGGTAGGTAGGTGGTACACACGATCAAAAAAGTATCTGTGCACATTGGATCTGATGAATTCCTGAATGATCAATACAACTTTGCCACAACGTAACCAGCAATATGAACCACAGTACAGTACACATTGTTTCCAAGATCAATCTATTTTCTTCTGAATATACATATGGAAGAAACAGGAAATGTTACTAGCAAGTTATGCAGTATATGGTAGTTTGCAATATTCATCATCTGTGGTGTCAGGTTGTTTCACATGAAATGTGCGTAGATGCTGTACTTCTTTGATAGTATGTACCCAGAGGAAAGATTCAATTAAATTTGGAGTTAATGATGATGACTAAGGACACCCGTACTTACTAAAGGCCTTAATTATGCATCAACTTTCAGTTGTAGCCCACTTTGTAGACTGAAGCTTATAAAATCAGTGGTTTTTCTTTTTTTTATGAAAGGTTCACAAATTTTGAATAAATAGTTTAAGGGAATTTGAGATTGTATACTGTAGTACAGTGATCCCTTGGTTAACGAACGCCTCGGTTAACGAAATTTCGGTTAACGAACTGCCTTCTATAAGAATCTTCAATTCGGTTAACGAACAAAAATTCGGTTAACGAATTTCTTACGAACCGACCTCAACATGTTTTCGCTTGCACTGGCCGGGCAACCAGCTTTAGTATCAGTCCGCCAATACATTAATCGGTTCTAGGGCTTAAATTCCTTACTATTTTATTAAATATCAAGAAGTTTATACTATTCAATACAGTGACCCCTCCGTTAACGAACTCAATCCGTTCCAGAAGGTCGTTTGTTAACCGAAAAGTTCGTTAACCGAAACCATTGTTTCAATGGGTTTTTGGGTAATTGGTTCCAGCTCACCGAAAATTTCCTAAATTCAGCAAAAATGGTAGAAAAGTTCACTTACTTTGAGGTGTGTATGTAGAAGGCTCCTGGATGATGATGATGATGGGATTTAGAATGGGGATGGAAGAAGGAAGAAGAGAAGGCATTGGGGTGGAAGAGAAGTCACCCCATGGTGCCATTTCACCCATAAAATTTTAGCTCTCTGGTGTAATTCAAGATTATTTTCTTTAAATCAACACTGCACTGCATTATATATTGTCAATAACTTTTGCTGTGTTAAGAAGAGCTGGATGCCGCGCATTAAACTAGTCACTTTACCTTCAATTATGTTCAATAATTGTTAAAATGACTAAAAAATTAACATTAAACTTTTAAAATTATTGAATAGTATAAACTTCTTGATATTTACTAAAATAGTAAGGAATTTAAGCCCTAGAACCGATTAATGTATTGGCGGACTGATACTAAAGCTGGTTGCCCGGTCAGTGCAAGCGAAAACATGTTGAGGTCGGTTCGTAAGAACTTCGTTAACCGAATTTTTTTTCGTTAACCGAATTGAAGATCCTTATGGAAGGCAGTTCGTTAATCGAAATTACGTTAACCGAGGTGTTCGTTAAACGAGGGGTCACTGTAATTTTAAAAGTTTAATACAGTATTCAATTTTTTAGTCATTTTAACAATTATTGAACATAATTGAAGGTAAAGTGACTAGTTTAATGCGCGGCATCCAGCCTCTTAACACAGCAAACAGGCGTTAGTCTCTCTCTGTTTTCACTGGAGGTAACATCTTGCTTGAGACTCTCTTCAACTAAACGCTTTTTTTCTGTGTTTCCAAGCAAATTATTGGTCATTTTGAAATTTATTTTACATATTGACAATATATAGTGCAGTGCAGTGTTGATTTAAAGAAAATAATCTTGAAATACACCAAGAGAACTAAAATTTTATGGGTAAAATGGTGCCATGGGGTGATTTCCCTTCCACCCCAATGCCTTCTCTTTTCCCTTCTCCTCCTCCTCCACCTCCCACTTCAAATGCACATCATCATCATCATCCAGGAGCCTTCTACATACACACATCAAAGTAAGTGAACTTTTCTACCATTTTTGTTGAATTTAGGCAATTTTCGGTGAGCTGGAACCAATTACCCAAAAACCCATTGAAACAATGGTTTCGGTTAACGAACTTTTCGGTTAACGAACAACCTGCTGGAACGGATTGAGTTCGTTAACCGAGGGACCACTGTATTAATTTGGGTGAAATTTAACCATTTTTTAAATCTTTGGAATTTACAGTTTCTTTGTAATGCCAGTTTTGAAAAATCAACTCTCATATCTTCTGTAAATGTATGAATTTTGGGACAAGTAATTTACAAAGTTATGATTTATCTGTATGTATTACATGATTGGGCATGTTAGACACTTTTCCAAATGTTATTGTTTATGAGAAATAATTGTCTTTTCTTGTTTTACTTTGAAGTACAGTATACAGGTACTAAGATTACCTAGTTGTAAAATAACTTTCCAGTTTTAATTCATGACTACAGTATTTCTGAATTTGGATACAATCATGAATGTTTCAGAGAGCAAAAAGATGTGCACATTATAAAAGCAAATATCTTTATGTATTTTTTTTTGGGGGGATTATCATGTTTCAAGCACTATTGATTATTCAGTTGAGAAATCTACTTCAACCACTTTTCAAAGAAAGTTTCGGGAATTTTAAATACACAAAAGTTTTACAGTACAGATACTGTACTAGGAACTCATATTTTATGAAATTGCATATGAGTACAGTATAGGCTAAATATGGGTTAGGTTATTTCACGTAAATTTTATTGTCTGTAAACCCTTTGAACAATCTGCCAGAGAGTGTTGTGATGGCACCGAGTGTGAGCTCATTCAAGCCAGACTTGACAATGCTGGCACAGGTACAGATATATTCTGTAGTCAGTAGTACATGCCCAGTACTGTACTGTACTTGCCAACAGTGCATAACAGCGATGTGATCGACTGCCCAAGTGGCTAACAGTCAATGGCAAAGAGGATAAAGGTAAAAGAAAAAGATCTTGCATCAGTATTCACATAAGAGGCAATGAATAACATGCCAATACCAAAGAGAATGTATACCTCAGGGATGAAAAATGGTTTCAGAGAAATAGCAATTATAGATATCATCAAAAGGATAGTGATAAGCTTGAATGAATTGAAAGTCCCTGGAGTGAATGGAGTACAGACCAAGGTAATAAAGGAGGTGACAAATGAGATTTGCGCAGTTCTAAGACTCTTATTCAAGAAATCCTTCGATCAAGGGACTGGAAATAAGCCAACATCACCCTTGTATACAGGAATGGTAGGAACCGAAAACTACAGGCTGATCAACCTAACATCACGTATATGCAAGCTCTGCGAAATTTTTTAGGGATGCCATCATCCAACACCTGACCGAACACTGTCGTATCAACGCACCACAACAAGGTTTTGTGGAAAGAAAATCCTATCTTAACAAACTTACTCACATTCCTTTAAACGATAACAGAGTATCGGGACCATGGCTCACCAGTGGATGTGTTGTACATGGATTTCTCTAAGGCATTTGATAAAGTCCCACATGCCCGACTAGACTATTATGATCCAGGCACTTGACATCACAGGCAAAATTTTGACGTGGATTAACAATTGGCTCGAAGGCAGGCAACAAAGAGTGGTAATAAATGAGTACATTCTGAATGGAAAAAAGTTCTCATTGGAGTACCACAAGGCCCTATCCTTGGACCCACCTTGTTTGTGATCTATATAAATAACTTCCCATAGATGAAAATATATCAAGCCACAATGTCAAGTTTGTGGACAACACAAAAATATTTGGGAAGGTAGCAAGTCAAGATGATGTCACAACAATGCAAAAGGACCTGACTGAGCTGTTCAAATGGTCTCAAAACTGACAAATGCTCTTTAACATTATGAAATGCAAAGTCCTACATGCAGGATACAACAACACTAAGCTCAAA
The DNA here is from genome assembly GCF_018991925.1 of Homarus americanus. Taxonomy (NCBI): domain Eukaryota; kingdom Metazoa; phylum Arthropoda; class Malacostraca; order Decapoda; family Nephropidae; genus Homarus; species Homarus americanus. Next base: position 828,555 of record NW_024739403.1, on the reverse strand, counting down.
CATTCTCATAATAAAAAAATTTCTGGATTCTGTCGATTAGGAGAAAGATCTTGGTATTGTGATAGATCATTAACTGAAGACAGTAAGGAAAGTAAATAGAGATTTGGGAATTATAAAGCATTCCTTTGAATACCAAGATAGGAAAATGCTCCTTCAACTGTACAAACTTTAAGTACTTCCCAGTCTGGATTACTGTATACAGGCAGGAAACCCCTACCTGCAGAAAGATCTAGCATCCATAGAAAAAGTGCAACACAGAGCGATTAAGATTAATTCAGAACTATATGGTCTCATTTTTCCAAATAGACTTAGGACTAACAGCCCTTCAGACAAGGCACAATAGGGCAGATATCATTGAAACACTTAAAATCCTGAAGGGATGGAGAACATGAGCCTGGGACATTTCTTCATGATGTCACAAACCATCAATGTGAGAGGACCTAACTACATGCACAAGCTTGCCAAGTTATCATGCAGAACGAATATAAGGAAATACTTTTTCATACAGGGGGTGGTAGACCTATGGAACAATCTACCAGCCCAAGCTGTAGAACAGTATCAAGGACAGTACTGCACTTCAAAGTAACCCTTGACAATATTATCAAGAACAATGGAGGGATCATAAACAGGCCACTGGCCTTCTTCCCTCAGCATGGCCATCTCTAGTAGGTGGCTATTGGGTAAATATATATTTCCTTAAAAACCTAGTATTAGATCAATGGTCTCATTACAGGATACAGTATTGTACAGGTAGTTGTGTGTTCCTGTTCATAATTATATCCAGTTTAGATATTTACAGCTATCTTGTCTTTCTTTTGTTGGTGATAATTTTTAAATCCTAACCAAGAATTGTCTGACACTTTTCTAATCAAGGAGAATACTCTTTTATACTAAACTACAGTTGATCCACACAGTTCAGTCCCACAACATCTTCCCATATTAACTCTTCACAACCCTGCTTGTTATCAGTCTCCCATTGCCTTCAGTAGGTTCTTGCAATTCATTCTATACTGTACAGTATTTTAATGATTTAAATGTTTTATTTTCTTGGAATTCATTCTCCTTGCTTCCTTTCTCTTTTAAATTTATATTATCTCAAAGATGCTTAGCTTTTTGACATTTTATAATATTTCTATATATCTCATCCTATTAAAATTGTATGTACTGTATAGATCATATCTTCAGTCTTAAATAGATGCAGTACTGTACTGTAGTTTTATTTTTCATATAACCAAACCAAAATTATATTTTCAGGGATCGGACAGTGTTATGGCATGCAGAGTTCTGAATGGTGAAGTGGATGTCCTCATGGCTTATAATAATGGAAAGAGCAATGAGTTACTTGCTAAAGTAAGTTGAGTAATGATACTATGAATAAGTACATAAGCAGTTACCTATAGGTTTGTTGATGCATTATCCGAGTTGTCCAGACCTTGATGGGTTAGAAAATGGGATTACAGCATAAATTCATTTCTGATTTCCCATATTGATACTGTAGCCCCATGTGGTGGCAGACATGATCTCAAATTTCACACTTGTTTTCTGTTATGTCTCCTTATTTTTTCTTCTTGCCTGTTTTGATTCACCTATATTTCATTACCCATTCACGTAAAAGTACAGTGGCACCCTTAAATGTACTAGCTAACCTGTTGGAATATAGGTCACTTGTCAATCATATTAACAGGCTGTGCAGATTATGTGAAGCATAAACTTATATCAGGCATGTGATTTTGAAATTTCTATGCCCCCCCCCCCTTTTATCTTTTTTTTTTCCAGAAACTTTTTGGAGGTAATGTGTTTTCCAGATTTTTTTTATGGGGAAAGTTAAATAAACACTTTAAAACATTTAAATTTATTGTATGTATCAGCTCACAGATCACTTGTCTGTCTAAATGGTGTCATTGGCAATATCCTTTGTCGTGTGGTGTCATAATTACTGTCTCCTCACCTCTATAGTCTGGTGTTAGCAGCAGTGACACTTGTCTTAAGGTCATAACTTCTGTCAATTCACATTTACAACCTCTTACCTTGGTGGTTCCTTTGAAATGTTGACAAGTTGGCCAACTGACTAGAGGCAGTTCAGTGGCTTAATGTAAAGGTAAATTACCTACACCTGACATTGGTCACCAATCCTGGTACAGTACTACACTAATGACCTCCCTGATTAAGCATGTATGGGAAGTGGAATCAGGCAGCACCTGAAAAATTCTTGGGATATTTACTTCTTAAAATATTAGCTTGTCTGCCGGGCAAGTACCAGGCACATGGACATGAAAATCATTTGCCTGGCTACAAGATTGAGCTGCTGGGCACTGCTAATCTGCACAGCTTTCATATTACCCTTCAAAGCGTTCACTGTCATGTCTACTTCATTCCATCACAGATAAAAAATTATATTGTTCTTCCATCCATACATTATACAGTAATGTATGATTTTTATCATTTATATATTTAAATGTATATTGTCAGAATGCTATTTTTATATGATAGTCATTGTTTACAAACAGTTGTCAAGATATTTTTATCAGCATGTACAGATAGCCCCTGATTTACGAAGGAGTTACATTCCTGAAAAACCTATCGCAAATTGAAATATCGTTGATTGGGATCATTATAACATGGGGTTCAATGGGAAACGTTCCCAGCCAGCCCAACACCCACATGTATCGCTGAAAAAACTAATTCCTACAATACTACTTCGCCTACAACACAATTAAACAACACTTGCCACATCATTAAGAACAGGCCTGGTTGTCATTCCATGTCCCCTTCAAAGCTAAGGGGATTCTTGAAGGTGGAGTGGAAACATCACACTGACTCCCACACAGCCTCTGTGGAATCTCTTGCCACTTGACAGTATCAAGCTTCACCTGCAGAGACTGTTTTCCTTGGTGCCGTGACCCTCCCAGATATTTTCGAAGTTACACTGCCCACTTCAGTCACAAAAACAGAGCAAATGATGTTAACTTAAAAACAATGATAGCAACCAATACTGCTCACATTTTCACAACAACAAGGTGAAGTACTTTACAGTAACAAAAAAACATAGCAAATATCACATCACATCACAGTCCCCAAAACAGAGTACGGGTACAATGTGATCGTTAGTGATGTCCGCACTGTAAGGTTAAAAAAAAAAAACACACACACACACCAATGATAAGTAACAACACCAATAATCATTGACCTACACTGTAGGTCCTACATGGTCATGGCCATGTGTGATCGCCATGGAACAAAGCTTGAAACTGTAGTGCACTGGGTGACCGCATGGTGGCGTGTGGGTAGGCCGCAGCTGACGAGTGAAATGAAAGATGCCTTCCATATTCTTCGTTGGCAGGATGATGACCATCATTCATGCGATTTGTTTACATCATAAATAGGGGGATGGTTTTAATGCATCACCACCATTAAAGCAGTATACCGTAAATAGGGAGATCATAAATTGGGAGATACTTGTACAAAAAAAAAAAAAAAATCAGATTATCCACCTTTTTCCCCTACAGTACACCTGTACTGTACAGTATGCAATAGGGTTGTCTATGTATAAGGTGAACATATACAGAAGTTTTATAATATAAATTTGATAATGTGTATAACAAGTTAATATAAATCCTGCTTTAGTTTAGTTATAGTACCAGAAACAGTGATGCATAATATAATTACGTTAAATATTTTCAGAGCAAATATGGCTTAAGTGATATTAAGACGCTACAAGTAGATGGCAAGGTGTACTGCACATTCATCCGCCAGGCCCTAACAGAGATTACAGCCGTTACTTTTGACCTAGATACTGATACCTTCCATTTGATGCTTGCCACAGGTCCTGCAGGGGAAAGTTAGTATATTATTATATTTTTACTGCCTTGAGTAATAAATGACCTGAATTGTTGAGTGATCCCAGATCTTTTAGAAAATACTTTGTATAAAAATATATTCCGCATTTGCAGGTTATTGATTTATATCCAGCAGTTAACATTCTGTTTTCACGACAGGATAGCTCATGAAATACTCTTAAATTCAATAACTGACTAATTTTTAAGAATAACCCATGGTATTAACTTTTGAAGTAGGAAATTGTAAAAGAAAGGAGTGCATTTTTGGAATGATTATTACTTTAGGTATATAGTTGTGATCTTCACTTTTGAGAATGAAGATGAGAAATACAAAGATGGGTAAACTATCTCACAAGGAAATAACTAACTGAAATCTTTTCAGGTGGACTGCGATACCATGATAATCGCATTGCATCATTTGGGAGTTCTTCCCTGGATAAATTTGATTCTCTTGGGGTTTCTAGTGAAATCTTCAAGACACTCCATGCTTGCTTCATGATTGGTGCCTGGATCTGTGCTGCCTCTTGTGGCATTATTTTTGCACGTTATTACAAGACTACCTGGCTGAGGCATCGTTGCTGTAATATTGACCAGTGGTTCCATGTAAGCATTTCATGCAATTGCAATCTTTTTTAAATTAATTTTTAGTTTGTCACCTGATTTATAATGACAGAAATGTAAGCACTAAGTATTGATAGAAAAAATATGTTTTCATTATTCTACATAATGAACTGTTTTGGTAATGCAGTACTAATAAAATTGGAGGAGGGGTTGTTTGCTTTGAATTTTTTATGTCAATTTGGCAAATGCTGGTAGTATTTATTGCTTTATAAAATTTCAGTAAAGATTATTAAGCAAATGATGCAACTTCTCTGTTTGCAGTTCCATCGCCTCTTTATGGGACTGACATGGGGCTTGACAGTGACTGGCTTTGTTCTCATTGTCTACTACTTGAAAGGCTGGACTGACCTTGAGCCTAGTCAAAATCCTCATGCTGTTCTTGGAATCATTTCTACTGGTAAGGATGATACTGTATTTATGTACAGTCTCGTTCAAGATTCTTCGAACACTGTTGGAGACAGCTGGCTACACGAGGCTGTTTGTTTACTATAGTACGTAGTATAATATAATATGAAACAAGAAAGCCCAACCATTAAATTAAGCAACGGGGAACTAAGTAACCAATCACCGATCACTTTTACATTTATTCATAATTTTTACTATGTACTATAGTAAACAAACGGCCTTGAGTTGCCAGCTGTCTCCAGCAGTGTTTGAAGAATCTTGAACGAGACTGTACAAGAAAAATAGAACATATTGGTTTGTGTTATACGAGAGTATAATAGTACTGTATATTAGTGATATGTTTTAAGTGCAGTTTAGCATTAATTTATTTAACTATAATACGGTTTAGTGATATAAAATTTTTAACATCCTTTTTCATTTAGCGTTAGGTCAAAATTCAGTGTAAGCAATAGCTTGACTCACTATGATGCAAGAGCAGATCGGGGGGGTCCTGGATTCCAGAACACCCCCCCTTTTTTTTATCAGAAAATTCCAATACTTTTCTCTAAAGCAGTATGTACAGTATTATATTCGAGCAATTTTTTTTATTTATTTATTTTTTTTTTCATAAAAAGTAATTACAGTAATTACTATTGACCTCGGAATATCCCCAAATATCAAGTGCTCATGGCCTTAAAATGTCGTGATATTGGTCAGATTTAAAAAAAAAATTCTGGGGGGGGGCTGGCTGGCTGGCTGGCTGGCTTACAGCGCTCTTCCAAAATCCCCACCTGGGTGGGCTCATTTTGCTCGCTATATTCCCCCTAAACTTCTCTCTCTCTCTCCCCCCAAACCTTCCTGGATCCGCCCGTGATGTGGGATAACTTGGGGATGAGGTGGACCCTGTGTGACGGCATGTTGCCTTTGCTACCCGTAATGAAACTATAAAAGTTGTGGAAAAAACATAACAATACAGTAATCTTATGTGGCTTGGAAATAAAGTTGATATAATATAAAATTATAAATAAGAAAAATGCTGAGCATGGGTGTGTATGTATGGGAAGTGAATGTATGTATCGAGGCAGTGAGCTGTATCTGCGACCAACTGCACTCTCCGTTCTCCCATGTGATGTGACGGCATACAGCAAAGCAGCCACACACGTCTCCAAGGATAGAAATTAGAAATTCACGTACACCCGGCTGCCCGAGGCGACCAAAATATCAGAAGGGCGAGTAGATCTTAGAAATTTACCGGTTTTTAATTGCCCGGCAGGCGATTAGCATGTCAAACTCGCAGTGTCTAGGAGTTCTCCAGTGGTTTTGAACAAAAATTTTACATACACACTCATGTATTTCTAAGCCACATTTGAGTAATGTAATAATAATTCCACAACATTTATGGTTTCAGTTTATGCAACAATTACAAAATGCCATCTCCACTGATATTATTCCTTGCTATCCCTCATTTAGCGTTAATTTTGCTTTACGTTAGGTTTTTAGTGGTTCATGGTGAATCTACACCGTAAATTTGTATTATCACCCATGTATTAATATATTTGAAAGCAGACAGGACAGGAACTAAGGCAAATCAAAATAATATATTTGATTTCAAAGCTCCAAATGTATACAGTATTATATAGCCACTAGCCTGTTAACTATTGTACCAGGTGTAGGGGTACATAATCAAATACAAAATCGGGACTTTTATCCGGATTATACTTCAGTAGTGTAAGTTATATATGTAACGGAGTGGTACATATTCAGCACCAGTAATTTCAGCTTTTGTTAAAGCGTTCTACAGTGAAGTTTGGATACCATATGAAACCGTAGTCAGTTATTTACACTGTAAGATACACTCATACATGTAAAAACAAAAGATTTGGCATTCAATATACAGTGAGAAAGCTAAAGAACAAGCAAGGTAGAAATTGAAACTAAGTAGAGACATATTTAGTTGAAAAAAGTGAGAAATGGGCACCTTTACTCTTTGATATTCAGCATATTTTCTTTCCCTAAAGACAAAAAATATCATTTGATCTGGAAGCATTGTACCCTTGATATAGTTTTCTTCCCTGCCCCTTGGCAATTAACAGTAGGCCTGTCTTGTGTGCATTGCAAACTTGCATAGGAAACTACAGTGTACATCTTACTTGATAATGTTTTTAAGTTCATCCAAGAAGTACCTGCCACTGTGATGTGCGCACTTGTTGTTTCCTAGTAACATGAAAATTAGGCAGGATTGTATGCCCCCTCAATCTCTCAAATCAGCCATGGCTTGCTTTGAAATTCCCTTACCTTCTTGCTGTTTAATTCCTGCCTTAATGGCCTTGCTTTTTCCTGTGTCATCAACAAACTCATCATTGACTTTGGTCCAAACACTAAATATTCTCTCAGAGTTCTTCATTGCAGAGTTTCTACCTCTCATATTTCTAACAAACTTCCTGGGGTCACACTTTAAGCATTTGTCTTTTGGTATTATTAGTACATCCACCAAATACTCCTCCCTTCCAATTTCACATCCAAAGTGATAAAATAAAGTTAATTCATGTGAGAGGATTTATTGACAATTGTATTAAGGGGTTTTGGGAAGTTTGAAGAAAAAATAATCACAACAAACATTATGCAATAGCACTTGTGTACATGTATGCTGATAACATACAAATGTGACTGATAGGAGCATGCAGAACACTTGCAGGGGAACATATTATCTGCATTGATGCAGAGGGGCATAGATTGCTTGTGCCCTACCAAAGTAGTACCAGTGCAAATTCTGTTTGTTTTTTAACTGATATTCAGTCAATTTGACCAATGACAGCTGACAAAGCCATCAGAGGTTTGTTTCCAGTAGAGTCTTTATGCCAGCAGCATCTGGTGCTCTTAGTTAGGGCCAGGCAGCCACCCATCCAAGTACTACTAACACACCCATTGTTGCTAAACTTGGCTGATCAGACAAGAAGCTATGTTTTCAATGTGGTACAACGGTGTTATCACATTATCTCATCCTTGTATTTACATCAATCACACTCATTTCAGTTGTTTTACCAAACTACATTCTCAAACCAAACAATTTGTTTTCTTCAAATTTTTTCCCATAATTTGTTCAGGGAGGTACTACTGCCTGGGAAGATATTGGAAGCATAATGTGTTCTTTAATGGTAGACCCTGCTGCTATATGGCATCACGAAAATTATGACCAAGTCCCAGGTTGCTGATCTGACTTTCTGCCTCATTTACACACAATTGCAGGGTCTCAATTGTTTCCCTTACTTGGACAGCACAACTTACATAATGTACTGTATATCGTTTCTCACTCTTGATTTATTTTTTCGTTTTTGTGTTTATTTATGGTTATTGTTATTATTTTTTTAGTACAGTATTTTATTTTTATTTTTATTAATTTGCTATTAATTTTAGAATATGTTGTAATGATAATAATAATAATAGATATTATTATTATTATTATTATTATTATTATTATTATTATTATTATTATTATTATTATTATTATTATTATTTTTGAGCCCTGATGTGAGTAGTAATCCTGTGCCAGGCGGCTGATCATGAGGTGTGTGTGTGTGTATATATATATATATATATATATATATATATATATATATATATATATATATATATATTTTGAACAACTCTTCAAATTTGCATCATGAAATTAAGCTACAGTATTCACAAGTGTTTGTCAGTGGGTATTCAGCATGGCATAATAATGAGGTGAGTAAGCAGTAACTCATTTGTTAAAGCACAGAAATATGAGATTGGTTAGTGGACTATGACTCAAATATTGATAAATATTGAGCTCTTTTTAAATTCAGAAGTAGCATGTAATGCAGGTAAATGGGATTTTGTGTATACAGTTTATTACAGAAACAAAGAATATTGTATTTTATATGATAAAATTTTCTTGCCCAGTTCTTTTTTATTCAGCATTTCATGGCCCTTTGCGTCTTATCCAAGTAGCGTCGCCTCTATTCAACTGGTTACATTGGTTTGTTGGAAACAGTGCTCGAATCATGGCATCACAGCTATCTTCTTTGGTTTTCCACTGATTGGAGCTCCAGAGTGGACAACATTTATGATAATTTTTATTGCCTTTACTGCTCAGTTCATCTTATCCTCTCGGTAAGTTTAATTCGGTGTTTACTTGTTCGTGTTTCTTTAAGAACTAGTCGAGGGAAATTTTCAATATTGCATGTAAAATACATAAAATGTAGCTTGAAAATTTTACATTTCAAAATTTATAGAAATTCAATGTGTGTAACCCTTTGGCTGCCACAATAGATTTCAAGGGAATTTCACAAAAGGGTTTCATTCACCACAAAATTTTTTTAATTTATGTATCTTGATTTAGTTTTCATTTCATATGACAATGAAGTTTATTTGTCTGACAAATACTTTATAAAATATATGTTGCTGGAATAAAAAAGAAAAAAATATAGGTGAATAATGCCAAAAACATTTTACTGGTGTGAACTAAAGTTCAGTTAGTTAAGTACTTGAATAAAATGATAATTTGTACAAAATTTGAATAAGACTCAGTTTAAATTATAAATTACATACTAATATACAGTGAAACGTAATTTAATGATTCAATTGAATTGAATTTAAAAGAAAGCATTTTACAATTGAACAATGTTTTAATTTAAAGCGAACCCTTCTATTTTGCCAAGTCAATCTGCACATCATATTTAAAATTTTCTAATGTTTCTCTGGGCACTTACACTGTCCTAAGGGCAAAGCTGTAATTGTACATGTACCAAAAATATTGTACTAAATTATTACTAAAATTTTTGTCTAGTAACTATCGCATGTTTATATTCAAATTAATCATTATCTGATAAGAATTCCAGCAATGTAAATTATATTCTCCCCAGTCACTTCTGTGACATTTTATAAGCAAAAGACATAAACTCAACCTAAAGGACATAAAAAAACAAATAAATACTTCACTAGACCTTTGGTGCCAACTGTCAATCAAACATGTCACTGTCATTTCCCCCCCCCCTTCTTCCCAGCCAGGGTTTGGTGTTTTAGGCTTGAAGTTTTTTTATCTTATATAATGTAACAGACTAAAATTAGGTGAATAATTTGATTTCTAACTTGCAAGACAGTAATAATTTGAATATAAACGCTATATATTTTGCAAAGAGATAAAGTATAGTTCTTGTAATAAAATTTCTTAAATTAGAACTAGAATTTTATGTCTAATGCAAGCTATAGCATGTTTATATTCAAATTAATCACTATCTTATAAGAATCTGTTAAATGTTAATTATATTCTCCCATGTCAGTTCAGTGATATTTACAAGAGAAAAGTTTAGTTACTTTTCAGGACAGATAAATAAATAAGCAGGACCTTGGCATCAATGTCAAACATATCACCTCACCTCCTCCCTCCCTCATCTCCCAGCCAGTAAAACATCAGTTGCATCCATTAATTTTAGCTGTGTTGATTTATGAGTTTTTTTGTTCTAGGAGATGGACTGAAGTGCATCTTGGTGACTCTTAAGTTTTAGTATTTTGTGTTTCAAGTACCAAACTAAATTATTCCATTGAAACAACACTTTGATTTAGTGCAATTAGGTTTAAAAGCTTAATTCTCTTGGAATATTCCCTCAGAGTAGACAATCTACTGTACTGTACAATGTACAGGGTACATATAAATGTCAAAATGTGAATGAGATCTATTTCAAGTCTTTAAAATAAAAATTCATAATTATTTATATAGCTTATTGAGGTTTGTTGTAGACTTTGGTAGAAATTAACAGTAAATGATTTATCATTAAAAATTGATTCATTTGTAAACAGAAGTTGCCCCATGAAATAATTTTCAAACTAAATATCCTTTAATTGCAAACTGTTGAAATTTTAATGAATTCCACAGATTGGACAGTGTGTGAGTGACTCTAAGGCAGAACGTATAAACAATGTGTATCCCATGAAAGAAATGAATGGTAGCGAACCCACTTCACCCAGTTGACAAAAGGACAGACTCTCCAGTAAGTGCTTCTAGTGAATGGATAGTGTTTCAGTACTGAATTTAATTGAATATACATTTTATAAGTTATTTCATGAGGGTTTTATCTTATTTATTTCATGCCTTCTTCTCACTTGAATCTAACCTAAAGTAATAGTCCCAAAAATTCTGCTACGGTCTTATTTTCCACCTTACTTTCACCTCCCTCTTCTCATTCTCATTTGCTCTTGTTATTACATATCCTCTACCATACTGCATAATGTCATGCAGCAAGAAGTTTACATCTGTGGGGTTATCAGAATCAACACAGAATAGCTACAGTATTACTATGATCATAAAATATCAGTACAGTATATAAATATCATAGATTAAATACAAAAGAAATGTAGTGATTTTCTTGTGTTTGTCTACCAGTCAATTGGCTGCCTTGCTACAAACTGTCAGTAGCAAGGTTTGAGTGAACAGACTATAATTCATGTTATTTTTATCTGTTTACAAGTGTTTTTGTGCTAGAAAAAACAACTCGAGTGGCTCCAAAATTCCACCAGGAATATTGTGCTTCTTCCTAGGTTTCTTGTAGGAAGTGGTTTACCATCTATCTGCATATATAGGGTTTCAGAATTCGTTATTCCTCTAAGGACTGATTGTATTTTCTGGATTAAATAAAGGTTTTGTTTCATATTTGGAAGAAACTAACCTTTAAGCAAGATAAATTACCAGAAATCATTTTTGCAGGTCCTGGGAATACCCCTGGCATGAAACTTATAAGGCTTATGGGTTTTCAGTTTCTATTAGTGCCACTTTGATTAACATTGCAGATTTCAGGAACAAAACCCTGACATTAAGTGCAGTCTGCCAGTAGTTTATCATCATTTACTTTGCTGTTAAAATTGTGAATGTGAAACTATATATTAGCTGCCTTTTTCAGTACTGACATAGAATTCTTTTTTTTTTTTCAGGGTAGAGCTTTTGGTGGCAATACTGGCTCTTTATTTCTTCATCAATTGGTTGATTACTGCAATACTTATTGTCATCGTTGCTGTAGGTGAAGAAACCCTGAAGGACTGGGGTATCATCTTTTGGGAAGAATGAAGTTGACTGATGATCATTGCAGTGAAGTAATGCAGTGACTAAATGATATTCTAACAAAGCCTGCAACCTAGATCCTCCTGATGTAAGGGAATAAGCATAATGAGAATCCAGTGTATGATTGTAAAATAGGTGTATATTATGTTGCAGTTTTATTCTGGGTTTCATAGGTAGGGAACTATATGGTTGTATACAAACAACCTCGTTGTGAAAGTGTTGTGAATACTATTATACTTTTTTTCACACCTTTTATAAGTTAACCTATATGTCTTGAGGTTTTGATTACCGAGTGACACAAACTTTTAACTACACAGTTATTGACATCATGCCTCAATGATGTATGCCAGTGAAATATGTGTTACTTTTAATATTGTCAAGTTTTTTAATGGAATACTTAGTGTGAAAGTATATACTGTACTGTAGTGAATTTTAAAACATTTAACAACATTCAACAGTATACAGTACAATGATGTTTAATATAAATTTTATTTGAAAAAAAAATTATGCTTGTGACCTCGTATGCACTGATTTATATTCATGTTGTATTAGTAGAAAGAAAATTACTGTACTGAGAATATGAAGTGTAGTACAGTATGTGTAAAGCTGTATTAAGTTTACAAAGAATTTGCACAAAACATTTAGGTCCCATTATTATTCACACTTAAATTCTTATATATCGAGCAATTCTCATGTTAGCTGTCTTAAACTTTGACTTTTTTTTTTAAGTTTTATACAATTATGGATGGATATTGTTATTGAATATGCAGAATAGCTTTGAAAATTAAAATGGGATTTTTTCTGTGTACATTTTGGTAAACATTTATTTTAAGTGTTCATGATGCTATAGAATCTTTAAAATCGTAGATAAGCAATATGTTTGGCTTTGTTGGGTGTGTCTGTCTATAGACATAAAAGCACAATAATTTTTTTTTTTTTTTGTAAACTTTGTTGGTAGAATTTTTCTGGAGGTCATGGTGGATTTGTTGGAATTTAGACCTTTCTAGTAGTGACCAGTCCATTGACATTATCATGGTCATTTTGGGATGAAAACAGTCTGTCAGAACGTTTTGTTACATTTCTTTTCCTTCTTCCAAATTTTGGGTAGGGTTGTTAGACTTGGTTTCTTCAGTACGTATTTGTAATTTCACATATGTTTAGAGTTCATCATAATGGTTGGCAATCAAATGAATTGAGTAGTTGTCAAATGGCTGTAAAAAAAAATAAGTTCATGTAGTACATAATGGAAAAAAGAAGAAGCAAGGAAGTAGGACATTACAAAGCTGAAGATGAAAGTAATGGAGATGATGTGGAAGATATGCAAAAAAAAAAAAATAGTCTCATGTGAAAGTGAGAATGTTTGAGGACATGGTATTGTTTATATCGGTAGCGTTACTGAAGAAGAGAACCATCATAGGAAGGAAATTGCAATATTTCATAGTGATGCTTCTGTGTATACTTGTGGCTAAACCCATGTGATTATACCAGTTGAACTTTCAGTGTGCTTTACCATACAAAATAACTGAAAATGATGTGCAAGAGTATTTGCAAATATAAATATAATAGTTGTTTTAACAGATTTTATAAATATTTTGTAAAAAGTAAGCTTTGTCATAGTTTGTGAGTAAATCACATTTTCTATTTTTTAACTTTAATACAGTATAAAAAGCAATCTTTTAGTACAGTGTTTCATTTTCACCAAATATCTTATTATTATGACAAGAAATGTGGGTTAGGTTGGCACTTTTAGAATTCTCTGTAAATAGTTTGATTTAAATTTAAGGTACTGTACAATAATATTAATTGCAAGGTTTCCTAAATACTGTGTGTATATATATATATATTATATATATATATATATATATATATATATATATATATATATATATATATATATATATATATATATATATATATATATATATATGTAGAGAATCATGCGTGTTTATTAGATACTGTGTTATATATATATATATATATATATATATATATATATATATATATATATATATATATATTTCTTTACCTCTTCGCCAGGATTGAACTGGCAGGCCTTGACTGTGGCCGAACACTAGCAGCTGGACCACCAGGATACTAAAAGCAGTCCTAGACTCTGTTATATTTCTCAAAAGCCTGTTCCTTGAGATATGGGTAGTCCCATTAGAGGTTCGCCAGCACCGAAAACAAGTTAACAGCCAACAGACCTGCCTGTCGATGCAGTCACATGTACGAGCAATCTCTAGCCAGTATATAGAATCCGTTTTTTATAGTAATAAATATATACGGATGCTCGTGTTTGGCTTGATTTGGTAGTACTCTGACCTTGATGCGGGTAGTCCCATTAGAGGTTCACGGCGCCATAAGCTGGTTGAACAGGCTTTGTGTAATATAACAGAGTCTAGGACTGCTTTTTAGTATCCTGGTGGTCAGTGGTTAGTTCCTCCTGTCCGTAGTCGTGGTTGGAATCCTGGGATTGAAATTTGATTGTGTGTGTTATATATATATATATATATATATATAAATATATATATAAATATATATATATATATATATATATATATATATATATATATATATATATATATATATATATATATATATATATATATATATATATATATATTTTATGTAAATAAATTCTCAGACTTTTCAAAATACAGTACACTAACATGAAACACATGTCATATATAAAGGCTTTTGTTTTGCTGATTGTAACCATTAGTAAATATATTCATTATTATTATTTAATTTATTTTTAATATTACCTACACCCAAATTAAATTAGAACTGAAGTAAGTTGCATGTTCATAACCTAACAATTAGATGCATATCTACCTAGCATGCACAGTGTGTTTCTGTGACCTGGTGGAAATCTACCTGCCTGTTGTTTGCCTGTACACTGATACCGTTAGGGGAAATCACCAGTGGTAATTCAGTGTACTTGTAATATATCTACTGCTTTTGTATATCGACCATGGTAACCAGGTGATACTGGTTAGCGCGAAAAAGGTTATGTACTAGTGTGACACTTCACATAGAAGTTATATTAGCTGTAATCTATATCAATCCAGCAACCAACTTTATTTTTGTATACTAATACATATATAAAACCGAATATAGCCTCTTATAATTAATCCTTCAGATCACTTACA
The DNA here is from genome assembly GCF_018991925.1 of Homarus americanus. Classification (NCBI taxonomy): domain Eukaryota; kingdom Metazoa; phylum Arthropoda; class Malacostraca; order Decapoda; family Nephropidae; genus Homarus; species Homarus americanus. The sequence goes on along the minus strand of NW_024739403.1, from coordinate 813,487 downwards.
TTTTATGACTTATCAATATTGATGAGAAGACTTTGATAACAGGTTCATATATATATATATATATATATATATATATATATATATATATATATATATATATATATATATATATATATATATATATATATATTAATATATATATATATATATTATATATATATATATATATATATATATATATATATATATATATATATATATATATATTGTATATATATATATATATATATATATTTATATATATATATATATATATATATATATTTATATATATATATATTATATATATATATATATATATATATATATATATATACATATATATATATATATATATATATATATATATATATATATATATTATATATATATATATATATATATATATTAATATTATTATTATATATATATATATATATACATATTATATATATATTATTAGTGCATAACGGCATGCATATATAGCAGGTAAACCATAAGGGCGTATAAATACAATATAAGGCAAGCATATATAAATTCCATAATATATGGCCCGCCTATATATATATATGGCATATTACCATATTAATAAATATAACATAATTTATATGAAGGCACATGCACACAATTAATACTATAGAGAAATACAAGTTAATGTCCATTCAAATAATGACTCAACTTCCTCCCTCTCACACAATCCACTGCCGCTCTTTCCTCTCAGAGAAATTTTTGGGGAAAACCACTAAATTTTAATAAATAATACCTCAAACTAAAGTTAGATAATACAATTGACATTGCTGATTCCTTGTAAGACCAGGAATATTTTGAATATAAATGTCATATATTTTGCACAAAAGAACATAGTTACCTAGAGAAAAATTTTTTATCTAAAATTTGTATGTTTAATGCAAAATATATGATGTTTTATTCAAAATGATCACGAAATTATAAGATTCAATGTAAAATTATATTCTGACCGGTAATTTGTATGAATTTTATGAGCTAAAACAAATATCTTCAGTTAATAAAAATAATCTTCACTTACACTATCTGTCAATCAAAGTACCCCACCTTGCTCTTCCAACTAGCGCGTCAGTCCCAACCTCCCCCACCAACCTCCTCTCCAGAGTTTTAAATATTAGTATTAAATAATACCTCAGATTGTTAGATAATATAATTGACATTGCTGGATTCCTTGTAAGACCAGGAATATTTTGAATATAAATGTCATATATTTTGCACAAAAAGCAATATAATTTGAGAAAAATTTTTTATCTAAAATTTGTATGTCTAATGCAAAATATATGATGTTTATATTCAAAATGATCATCAAATTATAAGAATTCCAGCAATGTAAATTATATTCAGACCGGTAATTTGTATGAATTTTATGAGCTAAAACAAATATCTTGAGTTAATAAAAAAATAATTCTTCATAACAGAAGGTCGGTCGGTCTCCTCCTCTTCCCCCACCCCCACCAACCGTCCCCAAGGAGATGTGTGGGATAACCACTAAATTTTAATAAATACCTCAGATTAAAGTTAGGATAATATAATTGACATTGCTGGATTCCTTGTAAGACCAGGAATATTTTGAATATAAATGTCATATATTTTGCACAAAAGATAACATAGTTACTCTGAGAAAATTTTTTATCTAAAATTTGTATGTCTAATGCAAAATATATGATGTTTATATTCAAAATGATCACCAAATTATAAGAATTCCAGTAATGTAAATTATATTCTGACCGGGTAATTTGTATGAATTTTATGAGCTAAAACAGTAGTCAGGTGTGGGTGGCGGTGGGGCAAATTCCAAAAATAGCTGCCTTTCGAGCCGACGCCAATCACAGATATTGGAAAAAAACTGTTAAATGAAAGTTCATTTACAGGCACTGCCAGATATGAAAAACGCCATAAGTGAAAAACCAAGAAGGGCAACAGTATATATATATATATTCTGATATATATATATATATATATATATATATATATATATATATATATATATATATATATATATATATATATATATATTGTATATATATATATTATATATATATATATATATATATATATATATATATATATATATATATATATATACATACTGTATATGAGCTAAAGAAAGTCCGTAGTAGGATGGAAGTGCTGGAAAATTATCTAACAGCAGGATATCAGCCAAGATCTAGCGACTCCAACAATTGTGGTGGCGTGCGTGAAACATCGTTTGTGAATGCTCAGAGTGGAGTGAACGATGTTGAAAATTATGGAAAATACGATGAGCGTGTAGAGAAAAGAAGTATCGAGTTAAACTGCAGAGCACTTGAGTTGAGACCACAAGCTACGTCAAGTGAAGCGGTGAATTATCCAAGAGTGCCAGTATCACATGTCGGCCCACACCGCTGTTTATGACTGGCTAATTAGGTGATGCCCAAGAACAACCAATGTCAATGAGGGTAGTTCACAGCCTGTATGCTTATATAGATTCTCTGAAGTTTTGATTTACGATACTCCTCATCCCGTCGTAATTTCCATTGTAATATTTGAACTTGGACCTGTTCCATCGCGGCATCTCTGATAATACTCTGAAGTACTTTACATATTATGCTGGTCAGGCTCACTGGTCTATAGCTGTTCATGGAATGATAATCACCCTTTTTAAAGATAAGACTCGCATAAGCCATTTTTCAATCACTGGGGACCTTTTGTACATCCAGGCATTTACAGAATAGGATCTTCAGGAGCTTGGCAAACTCGTTGCACAACTGTCTTGGCACTGGGATGCACCATTTCAGGGCCGGGACTCTTATGGACCTTTAGCTTTAACAGTTATTTCTAATACCCTTTTCTGTGAACACAATGTGGGTCAGTACTGTGTCGAACCGTCTGTCCTCAAACGCAGGAAGGTTAATCGCATCCTCTCTTGTGAACGCTGAGGAAAAGAAGCTGTTCAATGCCTCAGCTTTATCCTGGTCAGAATCTGCAAAACTACCATCTTAAAGCCTCAGGTCTGATACTCCTACTCGCGTTTTTAATTTCGACTTGCATAGCGGTAAAACGCCTTTGGGTTTGACTTGACTTCGTTTGCAACAAGTCTCTGGAACTCCTTTTCAGCCCTTCTACACACTGCCTTTGCTTGGTTACTGGCTCTTGCAACATTTTTATGATTTACTTATTATTGTAAGCCTCAATCAGAGTAGAACGTCCTAGAATGTCCCGGGCGTCTGGGTTATTCTAGGATGTTCGAGAAGCATCTGACAAGGCGTATATAACTGACCGTGGGCTGACTGCTCAGTGAGTTAGTTGCTCGCCTCTGTTCCTAGTGTAAAGACTAAGCCTAGCAGAACAACTGAAGACAATTGTGCAAGTATTGTGGAATTGTTGTGATTAAAATAAAGCGAGAAAACTAAGGAATTGTACACTGGCAGTGTGATAACTAGATATTCGAAGTGTGGAGTCAAGTTGTGAAGCCATTACCCTGTTACGGTATTGTGTAGAATTACTGTTTATTAAAGAAGACTACAGTGCACAAGTGTGTTTCTGTGACCTGGTAGAAATCTACCGACCTATTGTTTGTCTGTACACTGATACCAATCGTCGGGAAATTACCGGAGACTGGCGGGACAACCAGTGGTAATTCCACAACACTTGTGAGATGTATACTGCTCTGTGAATACGACCCTAGCCGCTGGTAACCAGTGGTGGAAGGAGGAGGGTCGCAACAAGTGATTAAGTTAGTGAAGGGATAGAACATGTCAATTTTACTTTTGCAACAGTTAATGCATTAGCCAACGCTAACGCCCAATCAGCATGCTCACATGTCTCATTACACTGGTAACATACTACACACACACACACACACACACAGGCACTCTGTAGTGGATTCCTCCCCTACAAAAGTTTGTCGCTGAGTAGTCGACCCCACGAATTCCCCAGTGTATGCCTCGTGGTCTAGGTCAACCAGCGCCGCCTTACATGACGGAGGTCAACTATTAAGCCACACCTACCTCCGCTATATAAGACGTGACCTCGTGGTGACCTACCTCTCTCTTTCTACCTACAGCCAGTCATCAAGTAACACCACCTCCTCCGCTCCTGCCTGGCGGCCCTCGCTCCCGCCGGCAAGCATGGCAACCCACAAGCTGGTCCTCCTCTGAGCACCCTCACCAACCAGCTCTCTCTACTCAACGTTTGTAACCATGTTGCCTCCCCAGCACCAAGCTGCATTGTACATCCAATACAATATGTATACAGATAGCACATTATGAGTTTCCTTTCTCCATCCCATCCTGAGTGTGAACCAACATCTCATACCCCACAACTCCAACACAACAATTACAATCCACAAGCATTGATCACCATATACACAAGTTACACAAACTTGACACACGTTGGCCTACTACTTCCATTATACACATACCAGGAATTGTCTAAAAAATCTATTTAATAAAAATTTTTGCTGTATTTTAAACCATTTGGTTTCTTCCTTTAATTGCCTTCAGATGGCAGGAAATGCTGTCACAGACAGTCAAAATTCAAAAAATTTCCAGGGGGAGCATGCCCCCGGACTCCCCCAAAACTCGCGCCTTCGGCGCTCATGGTTCCATAGAACTCCTGGCTAAGCCCCCAATGTCCTGAAGGTATAGCAACGGCCCTGGTATATAACCCTAAGTCCGTCTTGGCTCCTCATCGACTCCTCCTCTCTCTGCTTCAAGGACTCCAGGAGTTTTTTGTGCTGTTCTCTGCATTACCATGCGATCTGGGTTTATGAATACAGGTACAGTATATCCCAAAATGTATCTCTCCTTGCTAAGTTTTCTGCATGCTGAATAACTTCCCATTTTTTATCCTCACTCACTAGTGTGATCCTGAGGGGTTGAGACTTGTCCTCCTGCCTTTGCCCTAGCCTCCTCACATGCTGAGTGGGAGATGATAACTTCAGAGCCTCGTCACAAATATTCTGAAATTTCAACTTGAGTGTTTTCCTCATTTCAGCTTCCTCGGACTGGCTCTTAGGGACTCCAAACACTATTATGTTGTTCCTGAGCTCGATAGGTGTGTATGTTGACAATGAGCTGAAGTTCTCGGGCCATTGCGAGAAGAAGGTAAATCAGGCAAATAAATTATTAGGTCTATAAAAAGGTCGTTCAGATATCTAGACGGTCCGTCCCTGTAATGATCTTCAAGAGTGAAGTGCTTCCCCATGTGGAGTACTGTCACCCTGTCTGGTCCCCAAGATATACTAGGGACTGTCAGTTGATTGAAAATGTTCAAAGGAGGGCCACCAGACTGGTGCCTGCACTTCGGCACCTCAGCTACCCTTAGAGATTAGAGCGCCTGAAATTGCCTAGCTACTCATTCGAGTGCCCTTACCTTGAGCTGGGAGGATGCTCGCCCCACAAAGGGTCACAGTTCAAGGTTGAAGAAGCCGCAAGTCCAGAAAACTGTGAGGGTGAACTTTTTTGGAGTGAGAGTTGTGAACTCTTGGAACAATCTGCCAGACAGTGTTGTGACAGCATTGAGTGTGAGCTCTTTCAATACCAGAATGGATAAGCACTGGAGCAGGTTTAGATACATTCAGGAGACAGTGCAAGCCCAGTACTTGCCAACAGTGGTAACAGAGACGCAACCGATCGCCCAAGCGGCTAATGAGCCGATCAGTGGTGAAGAGGATAAAAGTGAAAGTAAAATGGACAATGACCTACTTGAGAAAAAACTAACGAACAATTTGTGAAAATGAAAATATTAAAATTCAAGGGTATCAAAATCTACTGCTGTGGCTGCCCTATTTGCTTACAAATCTGTCAATCACTTGATTGACAATAATTATTTCCAGTTCTGGAATAATTTAGAGATACACCCAGAGCTATTAAGAGCACCACCCTGTAAGGTTATGAGATATTGGTTCACACTCAGGATGGGATGGAGAAAGGAAACTCACAATGTGTTCACTGTATACATGTTGTATTGGATGTACAATGCAGCTTGTTGCTGGGTAGGTAGCATGGTAATAAGCGTTGAGTCGAGAGAGCTGGGTGGTGAGGGTGCCCAGAGTGAGGGCACGTGGCTTGAGGGATGCCTAAGTCGCCGGCGGGAGCAGCAGCCGCACTGCTGGTGCGGAGGAGGAGGAGGTGTTGCTTGCTGGTGGCACTGTGTAGAAAGAGAGGCTGGCCACAGCGGTGTCAGGCCTTATAAGGCGGGGGTAGGCGTGGGTAGATAGTTGACCAATGCTCCGTGGGCGGCGCTGGAGGCGTAGGCTGGGGAATTCGAGAAGGTTCGGTGCTTGTAGGGGACAAATCCATTACAATACTCCCCTTCCCCTCCGGGCACTTCGGGAGGCTGGAGGTTGGCAGAGTTGCGTGCCACATGTGAGGCAGAACAGGTGGTGCTTGCCACATGTGGGACATAACGGCGAGGGCTTGGATGAGCCTGCCGCTAGGGGGGGGCAACTCTGTCCAGATACACTAGATCTGTGGGAGAAAAGAGGGGGAAGGAGGGTTGTGGAGGCGATGAATGTTGTGCTTCCCTCGCGACAGGTACAGAGTCCTCAGATGCGCCTGCTGGGGTGTGTGGGCCTGGGTCAGGAGCAGGGGCTGCATCAGCAGGAAGAGGGTCCATGACAGCAGCAGGGTGCATGACAGCAGGAGGGTCCACGACAGCAGCAGGGTGCAGGACAGTAGCAGGGGTTACCTGAGGAAGATAAGAGGGGTGTGTGGGTTCGCGTCAAGAGCAGGGACAGGGGGTACTGCTGGGCCGGGGGCGGCGTTTGAGGCAGGACGGGTGTATTGGGGTCGGTAGGACGTGGTGTTTGGGGCAGGAAGAGGAGTGGCTGTCTGCTTAGAGTAGCATAGCTGCTCTAGGGGGTCTATCCTGCGGTGTAGAGACAGTAGTTGTAGAGCCGATGAGAGCTGCCTCTGCGTGGGTAAGCCAGTCTTCTATGTTGCTTGAAGACTGGGAGAGTGATCAGTTTCTCCTCCATCCTGTGTGAGTGCGAATCTCCGGGGGTCACCATTTGTGGGGGTATGAGATATTGGTTCACACTCAGGATGGGATGGAGAAAGGAAACTCACAATGTGCTCACTGTATACATATTGTATTGGATTTACAATGCAGCTTGTTGCTGGGTAGTTAGCATGGTAATAAGCGTTGAGTAGAGAGAGCTGGGTGGTGAGGGTGCCCAGAGTGAGGCGTAGGGTTTCATGATATAATGTTGTCTAGCACTCAGGATGGATGGAAACTCTAAGGTGGTTTTCTTATATAATATAAGTTATATGGTAGACAGTCTGGTGCTGGAGGTGCCGTGTGGTGAGGAGCTGCTCAGTAGACACGTTCGGTGAGTAGCGTGTTGAAGGAGGTAGATGTGCAGGAGCTTCGTAAGAGAAGATGTTGCCTGTTGCTGGCCTCCAGGTTGAATGAGAACGGGACAGCGAGGAGCTTGCTTGGAGGAGGTGTTGCGTGTTCAAGAACCGAGAGCAGAATGAGAGAGCTGGTTGGTGAGGACGCTCAGAGGAGGACAGCTGGTGGGTCGCCATGCTCGCCGGCGGGAGCGAGGACCGCCAGGCAGGCGGAGGAGAAGCGAGGGCCGCCAGGCAGCGGCGGAGGAGGAGGTGTTGCGTGTTGTAGAAGTGAGGCGAGAATGAATCTCAATGGAGAGACAGAGCTTATATACCCAGCAGCCGTGAGTCAGCCGTGAGTCATGGTGGGAAACCCCGGGAAGTAGCCGGTCTTTTGCCTCCGTTGCTAGGATACTGTGGCATCTGGTGACGCCCCTTCCTTGGGCCGCTAGTTTGGTTGCTAGGGAACACGTAGCAGGTGGCATGCAGCTACGCAGTTGTAGGGGAGACGTCCACTACAGAGGGCACGCAGCTTGAGGGACGCCAAGGTCGCTGGCGGGAGCGGCAGCCGCAAGGCTAGCGCAGAGAAGGAGGTGTTCCTTGCTGGTGGCACTGTGTAGAAAGAGAGGCTGGTCACAGTGGTGTCAGGCCTTATAAGGCGGGGGTAGGCGTGGGTAGATAGTTGACCCCCGCTCCGTGGGCGGCGCTGGAGGCGTAGGCTGGGGAATTCGAGAAGGTTCAGTGCTTCTAGGGGAGGAATCCACTACAACCCTCCATGCGCTCCTCTTAGTCCCAGACTTGACAATGGAATACTGTATATTCATTTATGGTTCATGAACCATATAGTATGTTCGTGACCTTGGTCTTACTGTGGTCATTTCCTTTTCTTTTTCTTTTATCCTCTTCGCCACTGATCGGCTCGTTAGCCGCTTGGGCGATCGGTCACGTCTCTGTTACGCACTGTTGGCAAGTACTGGGCATGCACCGGCTCCTGAATGTACCTGAACCTTTTCCAGTGTTGGTCAAGTCTGGTCCTGAAAGAGTGTAGTGGATTCCTCCCCTACAAAAGCCGTTTGTCGCTGACTAGCCGACCCTCGAATTCCCCAGTGTGTGCCTCGTGGTCTAGGTCAGCAACCAGCACTGCCTAACAATGACTGAGGTCAACTATTAAGCCACGCCTACCCCCGCTATATAAGACCTCACCTCGTGGTAACCTGTCCTTCTACCTACAGCCACCAGCCAGCAACACCTCCTCCTTCGCTCCTGCCTGGCGGCTCCCGCTCCAGCCGGCGACCATGGCGACCCACAAGCTGGTCCTCCTCTGAGCACCCTCACCAACCAGCTCTCTCTACTCAACGCTTGTAACCATGCTGCCTTCCCAGCACCAAGCTGCATTGTACATCCAATACAATATGCATACAGAGAGCACATTGTGTGTTTCCTTTCTCCATCCCATCCTGAGTGTGAACCTATATCTCGAAACCCCAGAAGAGCTCACATTGTGCTGATTAAGCGGTGCTTATAGAGCACTAAAATCCCCGCAATTTGATGCCATATTTTATTTTCATTGCTGGCGGTCAAGGTGCCCTTGCAACACGTACGTCCTTAAATAATTCAGATTTCTCTGCTAAAAAAATATTAACGCACATAACTCTTACTAATATGTCAAGGGTTCGAGCCTCGGCTTGGTCATACGTGAGAAGGTGCTTTTTTTCCGGGGAATATCCCACCACAGATTTCCCGTCCCCGGTTTCCTCCTGTACTAACACTGGATAAACCGCCAAAACGGCTAGTAAGCTGATAAGTGGCGAATATGATAAAACTTACGGCTTTGATGAAATTGCAAAATAAATTCACTAAGATGAGAAATTGTCAAAATCCTCCAATATCAGTAGAGTTGATATTTCACTTGTGTCATCCTGGTAAAGAAACTGGTCGGTTGTTATTTCTGTTATGTGCTATTGGCAAGTACTGGGCATGCATAGAATGTGCCTGAACATGCGCTAGTGTTGCGTGGCGTTACGAAAAAATTATTGGGTTTTACGTGCAGTATTACATCCCACTTGGAAGATTTTGGTGGAATTTCTGCCATGTGTTCTCTCAAAGTTGTAGTTATTTTTAACCAATGACAGAAATTCAATATTATGGTGCTTCACGTTGTTTACCGCTGAATATCAGAAAATGTAAATTAAAAACAGTCATAAAAATTAAAGTTCTGTATTAATGATTTTAGTGATTAGAATTTTCTTTAGAGAAGTTTATCCTGAAGGATGAGATGTAAACACGTTTTCTGTAAGATATGCCGCAGGATTGGCTGCCTGGCATCAGTGGCATAAGATAGTCCGACGGGTGAGCAAGCCGTAAACTTACTCTGATGGGAGTTTGTCTATGTATGTTGCTCCAAGTTGCTGAATGAAGTCGATTTATGTGCTATACCCGAATAACAAGTGTCTAGATTAAATTTAGTGATCGTTTGAAGTACTCCGAGGGTTTGTATGGAGGGCGTGAACTGTTGTTTAGAAGTTGGAGGGAGGTAAGTGTGTTGTGGTTACTGGAATCTCCCACGTCATTTGTAGTAGCGATCAGTGACTAGACAGCTTGCCTGGGTTGTCAAGGGAGGCATGCATTCATTTGAATAATAAATTCCATTTTATTCATCATGTTTTATCAGCAATATTGTCAAGAGGTTATGTATTCATTTATAGTTTTTCATTATTGTTAACTATAAGGAAGTGGATATTTGGGGAAACAGTGTTTATAATCGATTAATATTTTTATTGTTGTTTTAGAACAATATCATGTTAAGCTTACAATTCTTGTAACAGGAAGGGTTTAATTCTGCAATAATAGTAATAAGACTTGTTAAATCCCATGGGTTAATATTAACAACTAAACTGTGAACGAGTTGTGTGTTTTATTGTCTATTTTCATACTTTATTTTCATCAGTGAATTCCGATATGATAATCATTTCTTGTGCAAATGCTTCGTTTAGTAGATAATTAGGTATCTAGGTGCCCACTACTTTGTCTTCTTGGCAGTAATGCAGCTGTGACATCTCATCCCAGGATGTAAACAGCCACTCATATTGACATATTTCAAAACACTCTGCCTCCTGGGCTTGATCAATCCCGATGCCAAGTGTATGCTTAAAAACTGTTCGGTATGGACGGCTGCTCTCACATCCACAAAAATCGTAAAATTGCATCATATCATAGTACCCGTAAGTCCTTTCTGTTTAATATACCGGGGGGTCCGTCCCAAGCTAGGAAGTTAGGTAAGGTTAGGTAGGTTTGTGTGGTTAGGTTGCTGAGGTCTTCTAACAGTGCTTCTGATGCTTATTTTTCATAGCAACTAAGGTTAGGTTAGGTTGTGTTGTGTTTACTTCAGAACTTACCACTTTTTTGCACATTTGCACAAAACATTATAGTGTCCACTATAAAACACAGTGAAATTGCAACTCAGCCATGTTAATATTATGATTTTTACTTGACTCTGTATCTGTGTTCTTCTGGCTAAATAAACTTCTTTTCCTCCCCTCTTCCGTCCCAATAACTCTATAGCCAACTCTTCCCCTGACAAAGCCAACCTCCTTGGCACCTTATTCTCCTCTAATTCCACCTTAGACGATTCCCACTCTATCCCTCCTACCCCTGCACCTCCTACTGAACCTATGCCACTTTCCTATAATCTCCACTCTCAGGGTTGCCGGTGTGTTATCCAGGTTGGATGTGAGTAAGGCGCATGGACCGGACGGAATACCCCCTCGTGTTCTGAGGGAGTGTGCTGAAGCCCTGGCTCCAGTGCTTGCTCGCCTCTTTTGCCTTTGCCTCAAAACCAAAACTTTTCCTTCTTCTTGGAAGCATGCCTTGGTTCAGCCCATCCCGAAGAAGGGTGACCATTCTAATCCCTCTAACTATCGCCCCATTGCCCTAACTTCATCCCTCTCTAAGATTTTCGAAACTGTCTTGAACTCCCATTTTCTCCCGTCACCTTGAACGCCTTTCTCTTTTGTCGGATCACCAATATGGCTTTCGCCAGGCGAGATCTACTGGTGATCTGCTCTCCTATTGCACCCATCTTTGGTCATCCTCTCTTAGGGATTATGGGGAAACTTTTGTCGTGGCCCTCGACATTTCCAAAGCATTTGACAGGGTATGGCATAAGTCTCTGCTATCTAAACTTCCCTCTTTTGGTTTCTCTCCCCCACTTTGTTCTCTCATCTCTAGCTTCCTTGAGAATCGATCCATGGCAGTTGTTGTCGAGGGATCGATTTCTCACTCTTTCTCTACCAATAGTGGCGTCCCACAGGGTTCTGTTCTTTCACCAACTCTCTTCCTTCTTTTTATCAATTATTTACTTCACACTACAGTACAACTAATTCTATCCATTCTTATGCCGATGATTCTACTCTTCACTCTTCCTCACATTTTCCCCTTCCTCCTAACTCTCAAACTAGATCTGTTTCTAGAACTGATATCATTAGTACTTCTATCAACGCGGATCTGTGCAGCATCTCTGAATGGGGAAATACAAACTTGGTTAAGTTTAATAGTAACAAAACTCAATACAGTATTTACCAATTACACTTTGTAAATTAGACGATCTCCCACCAATTACATTTCAGGATGCTATCATCCTCCCAAATTCTGAAATAAATATGTTAGGCCTCACCATTTCCTCCAATATGTCCTGGAAATCACACATCCTTAGTATAACTAAAGCTGCCTCCCGAAAGTTGGGAATGCTGTACAGATGCCGCAGCAGTTACTCCAAGTATATAAGGGATTCATTCGTCCTAACTTGGAGTACTGCTCTCATATCTGGGGTGGCTCTTCTTCTGTCCAACTACTGTATTAGATAGGGTGGAATCAAAGGCATTTCGTCTTATTAACTCTCCTCCTTTAGTTGATAATCTTTCTTCTCTTTCTCTTCGCCGCAATGTTGCTTCACTCTTTCTCTTTTACAGGTACTTTAACGGGCAATGTTCAGTGGATTTGGCATCCTGTGTACCACCGGCAAGGCCGTGGGTTTGTAACACATGTCTTGCCCGCGGTGCCCACCTTTTCTCTGTGGATGTTGGTCACACGAGAATAACCCGTTATAGTACCTCCTTCTTTCCTCACACAGCCAAACTGTGGAATGCTCTGCCTTCTTCTGTGTTTCCATGCTCTTACAATCTGTCTCACTTTTAAAAGCTGGTTTTCCGACATCTTCGTGGTGTAGATTAATACAGTATAACCTTTTTTGCTATATTTTCAATTTCTTTCCGTTCTTTTTTTTTTTCGCCCCCAGGCTCCGTTGTGGGTCGTTTGACCTGTGCCCGGGTGGGCTAATTCCCGTAACAAAAAAAATCGGCCACGGGTCTGTTGTCAATAATTACCATCCCATGAAATAGCCCTTTGTTATCATTTAGCAAACGGGGTATTTTACAATCTACCATTAAGGGTAATCTTGTATTTAATGAGTAAGACTTGGAATTTAACAAAGTAGCAGATACAGAGTACTGCCATAATATGCAATTTATCTTTCATAGACTGAACCACACTAACCAACCTAACCTAACCCAGATATTATACAGTACTGTATTTATGTTTAGGTGAAACTTAAGTTTGAGTAGGTTAGGTTAGAATAGGTAGTTTGGTTTGGTTAATTTAGGGACAACAAAGAATTCTGTACAGGAATAGTAGCTACCGTATCTTGTTTGGAAAGTTTCCAGTTTTGTTGAATGTCAACAATGGAGCTCTTGATTTTGTGCGTATGAAGTAAATGTAGTGGATATCGGTATGGCAGCCATACGCCACAACTCAAAGTGGATAATGGTACAGAAGCCGTATTGACTGACTGTGTTGATGGTTAGGTTACGTTAGATTAGGTTAGGTTTGGTAAGTCAGAAAAGGCCATATTGGTAACTATCATTGTGCAGTCTGTTGCACCACCTATGTGCATTAGGCTGCTGTACCAATAGACATCGACGTTTCGCATATGGCTGCCGTACCTATATCCTGTGCCTTAAAGAAAATACAAAGATCATCAATATTAGGATATACAGTACAGGGGGTATTACCTCTTTAGTAATCAATATTTCTATTCCACAAAAATGGGCTTGTACTGTACATCTAACTGGAATTTTTATTTGAAAATTTGGGTGAATTTACATTACAGTATATCTACGGCTTGTCTTGAAAATAGTTGGTTGACATAAAATATAGTACAGGTACAGTATATAAATCCTTTGTATCCTAGAATATTGATAAGGTAATGCCTGTAGTTAGGGTTTCCAGATACTTAATGAAAAAATGCTATAGAAGATAACTTATTTTGTTTCTCAAGAAGCAAATAGGGTGGAGGGAAAACACTTTTCCTATTCTAGTTTTTCCCCAATTTTCTCGTAAAGAAGCTGCCACCTGCCCACCTCATTACAATGCCATCTTTTTTGTTGTGCTTCGGTTAGTTGTGAACAGGAGCATGAGGCGTTAAAATTTTTCATAGGCATAAAAACGCTAATCCGTTTCATAGTCATTAAGAAACAACAGCAGGGGCAAACACTACAGAAAATTTTGTAATAGTTAACAATAAAGGTTTGGGTTAACCAGCTTCCTAATGAAAACCTCAAGGAAAAGCCAAATCAGGTGGAGGAATTGCTTTTTCTTACATTGATTTTTATCATAGTTTTCCTGTAAATAAAGACTGCCTGTCACATACTTGATGACACCATGCCTTCATATGTTGACACTCTTTCTAGCAACCAACCCTGAATACTATGGGATAAAACATTTCCCAGCCAGCGACCTATCTTTCTTTCCGTACTAACTTACCAAACCTAACATAACCTAACCAACCTAACATAAAATAATTTTACTGTACTGGGTGCTTCCATTCTGATATAGGTAGGTTTTGTTGGTTCACCTTGTCTAGTGTGTATGATAAATCTTGATGTAATACTGTAATAACATTCCCTAGAACAATTTTTGTGTACTTTATGGAAAAGATGATGATGACACTGCCATACTAACAATGTTACTCTGTTATGATAATTACAAATTATTCTAATAATGTAGGGAAGAATTATGTATATATCATCATTGTCTAAGCACAAAATATTTTAAGTTCTTTCTTAGTGGTATGAAATGGAATTTTTTTTACTAATGTCTATGAAATATTTAGACTTCCTCTGCTTGCATGTACAGGAATTTTTTTTTGCGGATTTTTTTTGTGATGTTCATCTATAGTAATATTTATTGTTCTTCCTCTTAGATAAGGTCTTATAATATATATCATCCAATAATGTTACTTTAAATCAAATACACTATAAGTTATTGCTAAGGAATTACAGGAACTTCACTTCATCTCATAATGTGAAATTACTAACAGTAACTCATTTCCTATGCTGAAAGTGATTTCTTATGTGGATAATACAATGTAGTGTGTACAGTAATGATGTAATAGTGTCTGTTTTTCTTTAAGGTCTTCTATATATTTCTGATCATTTCTCTATTTTAACTATACTACTGTATACTGTACTGTATATACCGGTACATGATATACAGTACAGGTAACACATTGCTTCACAGAAGTCTGGCCCTGAAAACTTATATCATTGTTCTTGTGTGCTTCTACATTTAGTATTGATTGTTTCTATTTACGTATTCCCATAGGAGAACATATTTTTATGCATATTCATTTATTCATACTGTATATACCATACAGTATACTGTACCATATTTTAACAAATATAAGCCACACTTTTTTCTTTCCTAAAAAAAATGACAAAAGGGGGGGGGGGGAGGTTGTGGCTTACTATCAGATACAAATTTTAGTACAGTGCCTGTAATGCCTCAAAAATACATGTAAATATTACTGTACCGTAATTCCCTGTGTGTTCTAGTACCACCTCTAGCAAGTCCCCTCCACCATTACACATCACCCTAAGTCAAAATTGCCATCAGTACTACCATTGCTATCATCACTCTGCATGTTGTCTACTCGTGAATTTGTTTACAAGAATGAAGGTTAGGGAACCATACCTATTGTGTCTGAAACCCTCAAAGTAGTAATAATACATTAAATTATATACAGTCAACCCTCACTTTACGCGGTTAATGTAACCCACAGGGTGCCGCGGAAAGTAAGGAACGCGTAAAGTGAATAACATAACATATGGGATTAATTGAAGTAGAGTCCGGGCCGACCCCCAAACTCCACTTTTTGACGACACACAACTATGTTGTAGTAAAAATATTATCTTAACTTGATGATGGTATGCACAAACAATTGATAATTAAGAGAAATATCAATAATATTAGGTTTTCTAACACTTACATTAGTAGAAAAGATGGCTGGGCACACGGGGATGGGCGGTTGGTTCCGAGGCAGAGGGCAGATTATTGGCCCTCACCTGCATCACTTGTATCAATTGTATCACTATCCACCATAGAGGCTTGCAGGGCTTTTTTGTCAAACCCCTCAAAGTCCATATAAGTCCATATCTTCACTATAATTATCACTATCACTGACTTGGGCCGGCTGTGGTGGGTGGCGGGTGAAGAACTCGGTAATGTTTTGACGACTGGGCGACCTTGTGTGCACCATGCTCGCGCAGCTTACACAACATGGCGGATGGCGGGAGAGATGGCGGGAGGTTTGAATCCAAAAATGGCGCGGTTCGCCAGCCGCTCTCCGAGTAAAGGGGTACACGAACCGCGGAATGTGAGCATTCCTGTTTCGGCAGGGTACCGCGTAAACGTGGAAACGCGGAATGTGGGACCGCGTAAAGCGAGGGTTGACTACTGATATTATCTTGACCATAATTGCTTATTATTTTTTCATAATTAAACTAAATAATTATTTGTATGGTAGATTTAGGAGCGTAATTATGTAAGTCTCTTTATATTTGTACCTGCGCCAGTGTTGGTCAAGTCTGGTCTTGAATGAGTTCACACTCGGTCCTGTCACATAGCAGTTAATATTCTAAGATCATAATACTGTATTATGTAATTGGAACATGGCAGCAATAGAAAGGGATGTTGACATTCCACATACAGTACATTAAAATTAATAATACCAGTACATTATCAAGCCACTATGAAGAATAAATTCTTTAGGGTGTATGTGTGTGGCAAGAAAGGTATGCAATCTGTTAACGGTAATATACACTTTTGTTCTATGGTAATTTGATGATATTCAGATATAGCATACATATTGCTAATTTGTGATATCAGATTTTTTTGTCTAACAGTATACAGGGTACTGTATTTCAAAAGTACAGTATATATCTAAAGAGCACTTGACATACCTCGTAGAACAGTTTTGTTATACTGTAATGCTCTTTGTTCTGGAGGATTCTTTTACAGGATTGGTTGATTTAAATCAAATTATTTTTTAAATCACTGATTTAAATCAGAGCAATACACAGTATGTACTCATCTTTTATTGCTAATGTGATAAACTTATGTGTGTATTTGTGTTGCAGATACTTCATGGAAGGAAGGAATTAGAAATGACTGCATTCGCAGTTTAAGTGCTTGCTTACTGGTTGTACCTAGAATTGTCACAATAATTACTGTGGTCTGGAAATACCCAGTATATATTGTGCCTTGTGTATAGCAATGTGCTAAGAATTCATGATCATATAACGGACAAGACATTTTGTGGCTAAAATTATTTTGTGAATTTAAAAGGTGAGCTCATGGTGAACAATTTGGCCAGACAAAAACTCTGTTTCTCATTTGCCCATTGCCATTGACACCAGGCCTGGTTTAAAGGAGCTAATGTTGAATCGATTCAAGACTGCCCTGTATAATGTGGTTGGGAGCTTTGACCCTGGTGATGGCACCCTTGGGGGACTGGGTCCAGGAGTAACAAATAACCTGCCAACCGCTCCTGGGGTTGTGAGGACTGGAGTTTTAAGTAGCAGCTCAAAAGAAAAGGTGAGTTTCATACTTGAATCATTTTGGTATGTATTTTTGCAGTGTTATACTCAGTTCTCTTTAATAAGTAATTAGAAGTTCCTGTTGAAGTTTGTGAAAAAAAATTCTTGTATATGAATAAAGTAGCTATTGTAACTGGAGTGCTAAATTTTGATCAAGAATAAAAAGTTCAGCTAGCAGTTAGTGTGGAAGATAAGCATATTGAGGGGATCTGAAGTGAAATATTTTAAAGTGTAGTAATGAGTGTGTAATTCAGAGATGGGTGGTACCTTAGGAGCTGGAGGAGACAACCAAAAAGATTAAAGGATGGGGTACAGGAGCAATAGAAGTGAGGCGATGGTCATCCTGGAAGCAGCAGTGTGTGTGAATGAGGAAAGGGTATGATGCTGGCATGTGTGGAGAATAGGTAAACCAAATTTTTGGTCTAGTTGAAGAAGAGAATATTGTTTCAAAATACATCATCTTTTATAGTAGTAAGGACAAATGAATGACAACAGGCAAGAAGGGAAAATATGTGAATGCATTTGCTCTTTATTTCCAGCCACCCTCCATTAAATGAAAAAAGGCTAAGGAAAAATGGTAAAGATATTAACACACACACACACCTATCCACCTACATCCTCCATACCTCCAATCTAATCTTGTGTCAGTGGAGGTGACCTCAGTGTCCCGTGTGGCCTTGTCTCTAGTTACCTCACAAGTAGAACCACTCAGCTTGGTGGTTCCTTTGAAATGTTGATATTCATTGACTTTAACTAAGAGGCTTAACGTATTAACTAAGTAGATTACTTGCTCCAGATTGATAGGTCACTAATCTTGGTAAACTGATGACAACTCAGGAATGTGTGATGTTTTTGTATTAGATATATTCTGTAATGGGAATAGACAAATGTAGTCATGAAAGTATTCATGATTATACAATACTATATTTACAAAGTAAACGAGTATGATTAGTTACGATTACAATTACCTGGACTTGCGTAATCAATTGGAATTAGATTACCCCATGTCTCTCTCTGACACACACAGTAATTTCATAGCAGTAAGAATGAATAAATGGTATTATAATGAATAGAAAATGTGTGTTTATTTGCTTGTTTTATGGCCACCTAGAATTAAGCAGGGGAAGTCTTATAAAAGTTTGTGTGCCTCCTTTAATAACAATTTAGAAAGGGGGTCTATGTCTATGGTATCATCTGCTTTTATATTACCGAATACAGTAATTCAGGATATGGTGTGTTGGGATACTCCGTTTACGTTTGGTTATTCTGTACTGGGATTATTGCTTAGAGGAGAAAAAATCTAGGCTTTCATTTGATTGGAATTTTGATGGTTAGGTTACCTTGGAACTAGGAGGAGTTGGTAAATTTCCTTTAAGGAGGTTCATTGGTGGTAGGGCAAAGTTTCCTTCTTCAAGTCAGAAGGGCTAGGTTAGGCTTAACTAGGCTCTGAATGCTTAACACTCTTGGGTTTAGAAAGGTGCTCTCCAGTGAGACACTCAGGGTCTGGTGACCTGGCTGGTCACTAACCTCACCACACTTGACTGCACCACATGAGTCATAGCAAGCTTACTATAAACAGTTTTATATGAGTACTAATCACCATAAAATAATTTTTTCTATACGTAAGAGCGAGTAGAACACAAAATTTTTGTTTACCCTTAATGAAAATGTTTATGCATCACTTTATACCTTCGTTATTTCATATTATAACAATAATAACCTTATTCCATTATAAAGTGTACATGTTTAGTAAAAAATAGTGATAGAAGAAAAGTTGTGAAAAAATCAATATTTCTTGAGGTAATAGTGGTGTACATTGTGCATTCTGATGATCACTGTTTGTTGACGGGCCAGACAAATTATCACTTGCACTAGAAGGGTCAGGGACACTGGGAGAGGCCTCAGGAGGCACCACACTATCACAATGTGGTGCAGTCTCCTTGCACTTTTTATGTTTTCCCACCCCTTCACCTTCACCAGTAACATGAGGCATGGTTCAAAACTATCACAACACTGTTATCAATAAGTGCAATCACTGTGATGAATGAGAAATCAGCAGAAGCTATGAGAAAATGGTGGGAAATGTGGGTCAAAGTTATGTCCTGTGCTGTTGAACCACAAAGGGCGACTGGTGTGGTCACTCACATAACCTTGGAGGCAGTCTACATAGGTGCCAGATCACATTGACATTGCCAAAGGTGTGTCTGGCCTATCTAACATTCATACGCAAACATAAAATAATTTTATTATAATTTTTTAGTTCATACCCAAATTTGCGTATGAAAACCCAAAAGCGGTAATTTAGATCACATGCAAGTTTGCATATGAAAACCCCAAGAGTGTTAAGATAGGGATACCGTTGTTCATTTTTTGTGGGCGTTTGATTACCCTTGAAGTGTTGATAGACTACAGCATCTTTTACAAAGTTCTGTGGGAGTCTTTACAAGGTGAATATTGAAGTAGAAGAATGAACCAAACTTTGGAGGAAATGTTCCACCAACAGAACTGAATGAAGGGGTAGTAACATACAATACTTTGTTATAATCGTCCTTCATCATATTTTGAAAGGGACTTTTCATTTCATTTTTCTCTCTCTGATATGGGAATTTGTGGCTGTGAGAAACATGTTTTAAGTGTCATATATTGTTAACGCCCATAGGAGCGTTATTGGTTTGTTGCTGGAGAAATAAACCCTCAACGTTGACGCGTACCATATAATTCGGTCAAAACCTGTTAAAGAACAATTCACATATAACAAATGCTGTTATCTTAGGACACATAGAATGAATAATACAATCAATATACAGTACATAGCCTGTTAACATCTTAAGTATAACTCACATGTTACATCTGTTGATTCATCAGGAGACAAGTTGTATAATATGATCAAATTACAGTACTGTATACCTAAATATACTTATTAAAGTTATTTAGAGTTTATATTTACGTTTTAGGGTCTTGGGTTCGACCAGCGTGTTGTTTCTTCTGCGAGAATTGGTAGACTACTGAGCAATCGCCATCCAATTGCAGCCCTAGGCGAGGGCCATCTGTTTTCTATTAGACACGACCAACAAACATGTTGTCAGCACTGCCCCCCCCCTTCTCACCCTCTCTCTTTCTCTCTCTCTCTCTTATGTTTATCTTACTGTGGCGGTAACATATATAATTGGGATCT
Source organism: Homarus americanus (assembly GCF_018991925.1). Classification (NCBI taxonomy): domain Eukaryota; kingdom Metazoa; phylum Arthropoda; class Malacostraca; order Decapoda; family Nephropidae; genus Homarus; species Homarus americanus. The sequence continues at coordinate 793,064 of NW_024739403.1, read as the reverse complement.
AATTGTTTTCCATTGTAGGTAATTTTTAGATAAATGTTTTATGCTGTTAAATACCGAGCTTTCATATTTTATTACACCAAAAATTTAGCTGGAATTAACAGTTAAGGTAATTTATATATCTTAAGATAAATGATTTGTCTAAGGATAAGATACTACATTACAGTTAAAAAATTAATGGTCACTCTCTTTATGTTATTCATTCTATGGGAGTTAATCCTAGGGAGATTTTGTACCTTTTTTAAATTATGACCACAATACAGTACAGTATTAGGAACTTATATATTTCAGCCTTTATCTTAAATAATATACTTCGTCATAAGGAAGCTTTTGCTGTTTCGTGAGTTCCGGTAAATAATTTTTTAAACCTAGCAGGGATTGTTTTCTTCTGTTGCTGAAAACTTTGTGTGAATCCTCTCTGATACTTTCCATCAATTTGTAACAGAATGGTCAAATATAATATTCTGTTACCTTTTTTAGTGTTATTGAAATTGCATAGCTGAACTTTACAAAATCACTTAATGAAATTAATGGATGTAGGTTAGTTTTAGGTTTTGTGCTACTCCAACTTTAATTATTGCAAAATAGACCTTATGGGTTCCCTTTTCTGGTGTATGCATGGGTGGGTGTGTATGTGTTTTTTATTTTACAGTTCAGTATTTATGTTTTACTAACTGGTAAGGTATTTTTCAATTCATAACTTGAGAGAGAATTTTACCTGATTCATTTGTTAAGGGACATGCTGTCCATCGATATTTGGGCTGTAGATAGTGCTTAATCCTTGGTGCTTTTGTAATACAGTCTATTATTTAGCTGGGTGTTGAATTCAGAATTGCCAGTCTTTAAGAGTCTGTGTATGAAATAAAAGATTACTCTTAAAATCCTGCTTTCTAGTAGGACCTATAGACAGGTGGAGCTGGATACCCATCCTTCTATGGGTAAGCGACCTAGTCAGCTGGAACTGAGTGTGTAGCATGCTGGTTGGGCAGATTTGGCTCAATTAGAAATTTTGCCTTTGGAAAATAATTTTTTCACAACATCCTTCCCATTTTGGCAGGATGGTGTGATGGGAAGGGCAATTGTTGTACCCAAAAATTTATAATAGATAAATCCCTGGCAAGAATAGGATGGTCTAAAATGAAACAAGTCTGCTAGAAAATGGGTTTTCAGGATCAATCCCTCATTTAGCCATGTAAAATATTAATCTCTCTATTGTTTGAGGAACAGACCTTCTTTTAGTTGCATATTCAGGACAGTATTGTATGATTGCAGAATCTTCGATTCCCATACACACGACCCCACTTCTTGCAACTTGGCTCAGAAGATGAGATTCAGGTGACTGCTGACCATGCCATCAGACCAATTATATGCCCTCGTGACATATCCAGGTTACCATGGAAAAGTGGATATGCAGAGTAAGTACAGATATTCAAAAGTTCCTTGTTGTAGATCTGTGTCAGTTTACCCTGATTTCCCAGGGCATGTGAGGTACAGTCACCCACAAAAGTCTTGTCCCTTCTTTTCCTGAACTACAAACCCCTAGATTCAGACTCCTGAATTCAAAGCATCTATGGATGAACTAATGCATCAGTGTCTACTGCTTTGGGTTCACAAGTCTGAATCTTGGGTTTTGTGGTCTAGGAGGAGAGGTAACAGGACTTTGTGGGTGACTATACATAACAAATGAATGATTAGTGAGAAAGATTTATGACACTATGATTGGAGGAAAAAAAGAAGAAAACAAAAAAGACTTAGAAAGGTAGTATATGCACTAAAAAAAATTGTAGGTGAATTAATGAGGTCCAGGGTTATCACACTAATAAGGCTAGAGGAATGACTTTTGCTTGTGCAGAGTTGCTTATGGGAAATTGAAAAATTGCATTAGCTTGGACTAGACAAGGGACTGGAAGAATTATATGGTTGGAATAGTCAGAACATCTATCTTGCTCTTGTAATGTTCTGAGCACTGCAATTTACCCTTAGAGAATTAAAATAAACATATTTTAAGCTAATCCAACCTGATTTTTCCATTGTCCCATTCATATTAATTTGAAGTAATGAATAACAAAGACAGCCATGTTTTTGAAGAATGCAATGTTATTATCTTATACAGAATTACCTTATTTTTAGAACCATCAATGCAGGAAAGTCAAAACGAAATGAAGACCAAGCCATCGTCCATGTTGGCCTTCTCACGCGTCCTATTAAACAGGGTGCATCCAACTCCAAATCTTCTTCATTGTCACAAGAAAAGAATTCCTCTGTTAAATCTGAATTGCTAATAAATGGTCATGGTGATGAAACAGAACAGATACGAACAGAAGTGCAAGAACATACTGTCATATTATCACCTCAGGGATCAACACTCTCCGCTAGTCCTGCAACAGAATTGAAAGAGGATTATAATCATCCCAACAGCAGTTTGCAAGATGACAGCAGCAGTAATGGGCTTAGCAAAATACAAATTGAACAAGGTGACACAGTTCATCACCCATTAGCAGACACCACTCCTAGTCAATCATCCAAGTCACTGTCAAGACAACCGTCCACTCCCCAGCAACCATCAACTTCATCAATATCTCTTCCCTATTACCTTTTTGGTGTGTTTGATGGACATGCTGGTTGGGGAGCAGCTGTAGCAGCAGCAAACCAACTTCATCACATTATCCATGTGAGTTTTAACTTCATCAGTATATCTTGGTATGAATGGAACCAATTGAGTAGGTGTTACCTGAGGTACAGTCGCCCACATGTATTCATATACACGTTAAGGTTACTATGCTCTAATTAGTGTGGTAACACTGCTCAACCGCATGTCGAGGCATACGATAAAGCTCAACTCTACCCCCCTATGCCTCTACCACCCTTCCTCCTAACTGAAGGCTTGACATTGTATTTCTTTCGCCCCACTATCTGTTTCTTCCTTATGATCATCCAGCAGTTGATGGCCAGCAAATCAAAATGATGACAAGGACCCCACTGTGTCTTTACAGTCCTCTGCCATTTATGTTGTTTTGGTGGTTGAAGATTGATGACCACACTGGGCATGTCATTGAAAGATATTGGTATGCTGTTATAAGTTGTGATAGTGCATTAATATGCCACCTACATTTCACCATCCATGGTTTCCCTGCCCCTTCACTGCCTTTCCTCCCACCCTGTTTCACAGTCTACTTATTCACCCAATCCTGCCTCTCTCCCTAATGTTTTCCAGCCAAACTTCTCTCCCTCTTACAAACATTACATACTGAGTTCAATTTACTTTCAGAACTGTATTCTGCTTCAGCTCTTCATAGGAGCCTTATTATACTGCATGGCCCTAAATGTAATTGTAACATGAAACATTATTACAAATTATGAACTAACTACTGTACTGTATATACAGTACTTGTGGCTGACTTGGGGCAGTACGTTCGGCCGCTACATGCTGCCTTGGTTAAGCCTGCTCACGGGTTCTGTAATTACCCCACCATGATGGGGTAATTATTAGGTGGTTTCCCCATGCACCTACACCTCGCTCTTGCCCCTAAAAGGCATGGAAGTGTCTTGAAGTTCTAGAAGCTACCAAACTGAATCTGTTTTAGACAATAAACAACAATCATAATCACCATCATTTTATAATTATACTGTAATAGTACTTAATAAAATATTAATACAGGGGGTCCCTCAAACTCACGGGGGTTAGGTTCTCAAATAGCCAAATCCGCGAATAACATTTGCTGACCGGGGCTACATTTTTACTTGTGTACAAAGAAATGTATATATACACGGGTACTACGAATATTCCTATAACGAACGGTTTTACCTATAAAATTGAGAATGCTATAACGAACGAAACTCCTACAACTAACATTATTTAATTTTTTTTTCTTCTATTTATTGTTTTTTATTACAAATATTAATGATATTCTTTATTTCAGGGGTTTTGATGCATATTTATGCACTTTTTTACAATTTTTACAATTTTATATTATATTTTTCAGTGTTAAGTGGTTGTATTTGGGGGCCTGGAACGGATTAATCCTATAACGAATGAATGCTATAACGAACAAGGTTCTAGAACCAATTAGATTCGTTATAGCATACCCCACTGTACAGGTATTCCCTTTATGTTGTTTCCCCTTAGGACAATTATTTCTTTTACCTGTATTGGTATTGTATATATGTGTGTGTGTGTGTGTAGACACGCACACACACACACACTTCTCACTGTCTTGTCAGCTTTCGATACATATACCGCCATCTCGAGAAACGAAAACGTCTGTAGCTGTCATTGATTTCACTAAAGCGTTCGACCTAGTCGACCACAATATAATCATAAACAAAGCTATTGACCTCGGGCTTCGGAGAAGTCTCATACCATGGCTTACAGACTTCCTCAGTGACCGACGCCAAGCTGTACGCTTCCGAGGGGCTGTCTCCACCTTTCAGTCACTCACCTGTGGCGTCCCCCAAGGCACCAAGATGGGACCACTCTGCTTCCTTATGCTCATCAATGATGCCCTAAGAGAAGCCCCTGCTCGCTGGAAATATGTCGACGACTCCACCATTGGGATCAGCGTCAACAATTCCGCTCCCAACTATACCGCCCTTCAGGATTTATTGAACAGTCTCCAAAACTGGGCCACCAACAACCATGTCACCATCAACCATACCAAGACAATGGTTATGCACATCAACCTCTCCTCCGACATTGTCCCACCTCCTTCCATTACCCTAGGTCCGAACACACTCCAGGTTGTAGATTCCACGAAGCTCCTCGGCGTCACCATAGACAACAAACTAAATTGGAAACCACACGTCAGTGAAGTTGTCAAATCCTCCAGTTTCCGTCTCCACCTCCTCCGCCGACTCAAGTCCCTCGGAGTTCCTGCACCCGAGCTCCTCAGTGTTTACACAACATTCATACTTCCCAAGCTCACCTATGCCTCCCCCACCTGGTCTTCCTCCCTAAATGCCACACAACGTAAACACCTAGAAAAAGTGCAAAAGAGGGCATGCAAAATTATTCTCTCCCCTTCCTACTCCACATATCAAGAAGCGCTCAACACACTGACCCTTTCGACTCTCACTGACCATCACCACGACCTCATCTGCAAATTTGGTAAGAAGCTTCTACACCATCCTCGACACCGGCCCCTACTACCACCTGAGATCCCCTGTCCGAGAATTGCTGTTCGACACCACAACCGCATCCAGCCCATACGTGCACGAACTGATCGCTATAAGAACAGCCCAGTCCCAACCATTGTAAAAATTATCAATAACATGTAATAAATCAGTGTATTCACTCCCAGTAAACACTGCTCCCTACACTGTCACTATGTTGAAATGAACTGTATTTTGAGCTGATCCCCATCTAAGTTACTATATGTCTTATTTGTGTCACTTATGTCACTTGTATATTATTTGTAATTCGTAACCCATTCCCCAAATATGTAACTGTATATTTTCAGCCTTCTGGCTGCCAAGCTCTTTCAATAAACCGTTATTATTATTATTATTACACACACACACACAAAATGCATACAAATAGATAATAATGGGAAAATTCTCTCACCAATAGTCAGAAACAAATTTAATAAAAAATGTGAATCTACCCTCAAGTCCATGCTGTATTACTTATTAATAAAGCATGGACTTGAGGGTAGACTGTCACATTTTAAATAAATTTGTTTCTGGGTATTTGCTAGAGAATTTTCTCAATATTATTTATTTGCATGTGTTTTATGTGTGTGTGTGTGTGTCTACATACACACACATAATTTGATTCACATGAGAACCATAGGTGTGTATGAATACCTGTGGTTCTTAGTTTCCTTTTTTTACTCCTATCTTGTTTTTTGCTTTTTTGTTTTGTATTTAAATCTTAGGAAAATGTGTATGAGAAAAATTTTAGGATGAAAGGATATCTTTGTTTTAAAGTCAAGAAGATTGTTGAAATATTGATAGTAGATTGTAGTATTGTACCATATAATGAAAGAATTTACTAGTTGTTAGTCGGGCATTAATCTCAAGTAAAAATTATGAATGCCCTTGTTCTGAGGTTGAAATAAGCAATATCTCATAGCAATTTGCAATGGACTGCATTGTTAGGGTGTCATACGGAGGCGATTTTTTTTTTTTTTTTGAGTTTGAAAAATCGGCCCATGGTATTAATGATGTAGTTCTATGTGCAGAATCATGTGATATCTTCAGATTTGAAAAGTTTTCATTTTTGCTAGGTAAATTTTAACTTGAAATCTTATGAAAATTCAGTATTCCCACCCTTTTACCAACACCACTAAATAGCTTATTTAAAGTAAAGTAAATGTATCAGGTTAATTTATTAGGATGAAAATGATCCAGAATAGTGAAACGAATGATCTTGACACATTTATTAAATTTAATATTCCTTTAGAAAACAAAATCATCAAATACAAAAACCGGTTTTACTACTACGACTGCACGACCCGGTGTTGCTGCACACCATAGAGAACATGTCTTTCTTGCTTCTGTTTCTACTCATCACCTCCCTGCTGACCACCTGAGCTCGGATGTAGCCTTCCCTCCTCTCCTGGCTGTACACGTGACTGCTGGCCTCGCTCACTTGCTGTACACAACGCTCTATACTCTGGGTGTGCGAGGGCCAGGCAGGGACATGCATGGGGTTGTCCAGGAAAGCTTTGACTTGAACATTGGTGAGGCTGCAGGTAAGAGGCTCACTGCCAGCCTGATGTTATCCAGATCTATGAGATCAGTGAGGGTCTTGGCACTAGATTGACTTCAGGAGTCTTCCTGACCCTGAAGGAATCGGCTACCAACTGATTCGGCCATGCCCAGATCCTCTCATAAGTCTCATATCCAAGATCTTTTGACTGCCACTTTTCTCTCCTCCTCATCCTACTGCAGAGCATTGCTCCGCAGAACTGCCTCGGGATGAGCACAGGAAGATCTCTCACAGTCTGCTCCACAATCTGAACAACCTTCCTGGCTGACTCTCAGGAGCTCAAGCTGGAAGAGAACATGCTCGACCTTCTCGGAGAACGTATGACTTGACCTTGGTGTTGAACCACCAGCAAGTAGACACTCAATGCATGAATTGGACAATAAGTCTCAGGTTGTGAAGCTGGTTCCCTTCAGTTTATGATGAGCCGCACCCAAATTCTGCAGAACCTGAGAGCCGTTGTGAGCCACCTAGAATGTGAGACTGAACCTATCTGCAGGTAAGCAAGTCTATCAGGCATGACCCCAGTTTTGATGGCACTGCAAATCATGTAACCATAGTACTGGTCAGTACTCAGGTCGTCAATGACAGTATGTGCAAGCTCAACGAGTGGAGGGCCAACTGTGATTTTTCAAAGCTCGGATTTATTTCTAACTCAGTGGCAGAGTCCAGCATCTTGCCAAGAGGACCAGACCATCTGTTGTTTGAAAGAGTCTTGCCATCCAGCTCCTGGATCAGATGTCTGAGTGGCAACTCGTTGGTGTGGAGGTCACAAACAATCCAGACCAGCTTCCTCCCAATCTTCCGCCCTATCCACTGTATGACCCCCCTTGCCACCCTGTGTTCGTGTTGGTGCTGTCCCCTCCAATGGCCTGCAGGGTCTGGTCTACGTTCCTCTCTCTGAGCCAGTTCACAATGTTATCTGCCACTATCTCAGCTGGTTTCCTGATGTCATCTTTTTCTGGAGTGAAATGCCACAAATACTTCCCTCCTGGTTCACTGCAGCAGGAGTAGTGTTCCTCCTTCACCATGGCAGGGAACAACTTGTCAGAATCTCCAACTTTCATGAACACTTTAGTGTCATCCCTTCTCCCATCAAAGAACAAACAATTGATTCCATTTTCTTATCCCCTTATCAAACTCCTCTTCTAGGTTACTGACAAGTTTCTCCTGAGCTCTCCTTACTTTGTTATGATCTATCACCAGGTGAACATCATCAGGTGTTATCAAATCACCGTCAATCCAGGCAGCTGTTGCTATTTCTGCAGTTTCTCTGAGACCAGTGTGGTGTCGCATGCTGGCCAGAGCTATGCTCGGGATATCTTTCCTATTTCGAATGTTATGCCTGGAAGGTTTGGGATCATTATTTTCTGGGTTAGGGACAAAGTCACCATTCTCTTGGTCAGCACTCGGATCAGCCATGGGGAAGTCATTAAACTCTGAATCAGCTTGACTCCAATCATCGGCCTTTTTTACCTCACCCTGGGCCTTCTCAAGTCTCTTTTCCTCGGCAACTCTTCTCCTCTTCTGTCTCTCTGTGGCAGCCTCCTGTCTCTTGGACTCCGGAATATCTTGGCTAGAAATCATGAGAGCCCCTATACTGCCAGTCTTCTCTCTGTGCTTTGACAAATGCCAGTTCGATCACAGGAATCTTCAGTTCACGCTTTGCAAATACAGGAGATGGGCCCTGGATTTACAGTCACGACGATCCAAACTCAGGACACAGAGAAACAATTGGGCACTTGCAAGTAATTATGTCAAATAACTGGTCCAGTTGCTTGGCAAAAGCTGTCCTTAACTGCAAGTTTTCCTCTCCCAAGAGAGATATCTCTTGCCTTTTCCCAACTGGCTAGCAGTCTCTCACAATCTTCTTCTGATCTGTTATGACTGGAGGCTTGAACTGAGCTGCTAGCCAGAGTGTACTGTGCCAAGACAGCTTTGGTCATATTACTGGCAATGTCTTTGTTTGTGTAAGTTCTTTGGTTCTTTTCACTGATTTGCCTGATTAAAACACCGTATCTCAAAGCATCTCTCAATGTAGGCAACTCCGACTTCAGGAGCTCTCTCCCAGACCCAAGATAGTGACTGAGATGGCTGGATTTTTGGTTCCTCGTCCTGACACAAGCAGCCATTGCAAATATTATCAACTTATAAATGCATGAGAATCTGAAACAGAAAAAAATATTGTTAGTTGGGTTGTTAAAGAATGAAGTCAGAAAGCAATGTTCACTATTTAATTGTAATGCACTAATGCAGCTGTACGTTAGATTTTCGATAAATTTTACGACAAAAATTTACCTAGCAAAAGGTTGCAAAATATTGAAACTGAAATTATTTTCTGTTTATATACACTAAAATCTACCAAAAAAGTGATGGGCCATTAGTTTTAGCTGATCTTCCCTCCTATGACACACCCTACTGCATTGTGGGTGTGCTGTGAAGTCACATCTGGGGAGGGAGAGTGCAGCAGGGTGTTGAGTCGGTGACACAGTTACAGCCCCCTGCCTTCACACATACACACCTATGCTCTTCATTTTTTTATTTTAATTTTTTTTATTTTAATTTCTTTACTTCCTAGCCAGATAAATTAGTGTAATGATTTTTCCACAACTTTTATAGTTTCATTACAGGTGTTTGGAATGGAACTTCCTTCCTTACACTTGACCTTCGGCTGCTAAGAAGCAGTGTGATTTTAAAGACATTTTTCAAGGAAAAGCCGTTTTTTTTTAAACAGTTTTGTGATAAAGTCCAGAATGCGACGTCTAGCTTTGTACCTAAGTATGTAAATGCCTAGCTTTAACTTGCCAGGCCAACATACTGTACAGGCAATTAAAACATCTAATACAGTAATTACTTAAATACATAATATTAGGAGTATAGTGCATCTTATGGATCAGGAAATCCAGGAAACATTTTGAATCTCCGTTGGCTAATTAGCATAGCAGGATTAATAAATGCATCCAGTGTCAAGAGGAAATATTCTCAAGATTGCTATGTAAACCAATCTGTCTCTTTAAAGGCAGCTTGTCAATGACAAAGAGAGTCCTTACCTGTTCATGATTCATTTACCATAGTATCTGAATGGGGAGACGAAATTTACTGATTCGGTGCAGTTCAATTTAATTTCAATTTCAATTGTTTATTCCTTGATAGAGGAAGCGGGATCCTAGTGCTGTCACTAGGTACCCCTGTACAATGACACCAGAAGCATCTGGCAAGTGTGAAAAGTATATACAGTATAAATATTATAAAGGGGCTTACTAAAGCCTAAGGAAGGAAGGATATTCCTTTAACACATAATCAATATTATTTACAAAATATCTGGCCAGTATTGGGAGAATCATCGTGTCTCCGTCAGAGGGTCGTGGAGTGGTGATCCAGCAGGCATCACGGAAGCGTTGTGTGTGGGGACATCTTAGGAGGTAGTGAATAAGGGTGCTGCTGTCGGGTCTTCTGCATAACGCACAAGAGCGTTGCTCAGGGGATGCGGGGATACCAATCTCCCAAGCAAAGTCATACCCAATGATGATACGGGCAGCAATCACGTCCCCCTTCCGCGACCCTTTCCCGTAGACGTACGAGAGGTCAGGAAGTTTACGGAGGACATCGTACCAGGTGGGCGGGGAGTCCAGGGGGATGGCTGCTTCCCGAGCTTCTCTCTGTTTGCGGCGGATTTGGGTCCTAATCTGTAAGAGTGTTCGAGGAACAACGTAGTCAGGTGTGGCCTTGTTGCAGCCAGTCTTGGCAAGGTCATCTGCTGCCTCATTCCCCAAGATACCGACATGACTAGGTATCCATAGGAATGTCACAGGACGGCCTCATCCTGAAGTGTGGATGTTAACCCTCGTATTCGGAGGATGAGGTCCTTATTTTCCCCTGATCCAAATGCGATCCCGTCGAGAGCAGACCTGGAATCGCATCAGACAAGCAAGGGGCAGAAACCATTTGCTTCTTCCTCAGCGAGAAGGGCAGCAAGGAGGGCTATTAGTTCAGCCTGAGTGGAGGATGCCCCGTCAGAAACTCTGAGAGACAGTTTGATAGGCTCAGGGGCATGAGGACGGGAGATGTAGACACCAGCCCCGGCCCTACCTGTAGCTGGGTCAACAGAACCATCATTGTAGAGGACGACCCTACCTGGGGACCAGTGGGCGATCCTGGAGAGGTGGTATTTGCAGAGAATAACAGGGTTCACCTGGGATTTCGGGAGCGGTCCACCGAGGGCAATCACTTCAGGTTGAAAATCCAGCCACGGAGAAGGAGACGAACCAACAGCAGGGGTGACAACAATATCAGGCAGGAGGTCGTGTTCCTGAAGGGCTCGGATGAGTGACCCTCGCCACTGTCTTCTAGATGGAGGTCGGTCTCGGACAGCAGGAGTCAAGTTGGTTTGGACATAGTTGCCCCGAGGATCCCGTAGAATGGAAACGGCAGTTTTTAGGTAAAACTCCTGGACACGATCCTGTAAGGGGGAAAGACCAAGTTCGGTATATAGAGAAGTAGAGCGTGTCCACTGAGGAGCCCCAAGGATGATACGAGCAGCTTTCCTCTGGATAACTTCGAGACGGTTGACAGCAGTCCGACTAATGTTGACGAGGGCAGGGGCGGCGTAGTCGACACAGGAACGGACAAAGGACTTGTACATGGTGAGAAGTACAGGGATGGTAGCACCAAGGGAACTCCTGCACATGGTAGAGAGGGGAGCGATACGCCGAAAGCATATGTCTCGAAGATAGCAGACTTCAGGGATCTGACAACGTGTGCGAGTTACATACACACCCAGGTATTTTGTCTCATTAACCCAGCCCAAGGGCGTTCCTGATAAGAAAAGGGGTGGAGGTACAACAATACCGTGCCACATGGCTTTTGTTTTCGCAGTTGAAAGAAGGAAACCAAGTGAATCACACTCTCTGGAGACCAGATTAAGGGCTTCCTGCATGCTGAGGTAGTCAGGGGCTTGGAGGAGGACATCGTCGGCATATCCTGAATGGACAACTTCTGTCGGCCACGGGAGTGATGCAATGGAGTGCATAAGAGTGTTAAACAAGGTGGGACTCAGGACTCCACCTTGAGGGGTGCCGAGGTTCGTTTCTTGAACAGGAGACAGAGAGCCTTCAACACGAACCCGGGCCTGACGTCCAGTGAGGTAAGAGGCGATCCATTGTAGAAGTCTCCCTTTAACCCCTAACCGCGCAAGTTCAGCTAAAATGAGGGCAGGCTGAGCCGTATCAAAGGCTCCCTTGATATCAAGGAAGACGGAGACGCGGGCAGTCTGATTGCAATAAAAGGAAGCAATGGAGTGTGCTGTGCTGCGATGTTGAATGAAACCATTGAGGAAGTTGTGGCAGCCGCCTATGGTGTGAAGAAGGCGACGATGGAGTATCCTCTCCATCATCTTGCAAACACAGGAGGTAAGACTAATGGGTCCATATTTCCCAGGATCTCCCGGCTTAGGGATGGGGATAATAGTGGCATTTTTCCAGTTGAACGGGAGAACCCCATGTTCATAAGACATATTGTAGAGAGCAAGCAAGGGGCCGTTAGGAATATTAGTACAGGCATTGAGGACGGAGTAGGTTATCTGATCATCCCCAGGAGAGGTGTCTTTTCTAGAGCGACGAGCACTGTCAAGCTCGAACTGTGTGATGGGATGATCAGTGGGGGCAGGGGAGGTAAGAGCAGCATGAACAACAGGCTCAGACGCATCGATGCGAGCCTGCACTGCCTCCTGCATTGGATCTGGAAGTGCCTCAGGGGAGGAAGCTCGTGCCCAGTCCTCCATTAAAGAGCAGGCAAGGGAGGCGGGGTCAGGGTGGGGAGGAGGCCTCCATCGAGTACCCCGTATAGCATTAATCCGATTCCATACATAAGAGGGTGACTACTGGAACGATAGAGACCCCGTGAAGGATAGCCAGTCTGCCTCACGTATCCGACGGCGCTCCTGAGTTGCAAAGGAGCACCAATTTTTGAAGTCTTCCCAGTCAGGCTCAGGAAAGCTGACCAGGGTGTGGAGTGTAGTAACCCTTACCAGGTGCTACAGGAAGCTGGCGAGGAAGAGAAGAGGCAGGACGGTATGGATCAAGGAGAGGAAAGGGCAGTTGTACAAACCCTGCCCACAGGTAAGGTCGTGGTAGTTGGTGACAGCCAGGTGAGGTTTATGGATAGGGCTTTATGTGCGAGAGATAGGAAACGTAGGACTAGGGTGTGTTTTCCTGGGGCTGGGATAGGGCATGTAGCCGAGAGGTTAGACAGGGTTTTGTCAGGGGAGGGTACCAATCCAGTAGTGTGTCTTAGTGTGGGAGGAAACGACATAGGTAAGGTTAGGAGTGAGGAACTTTTCAAGAGGTATAGGGAGGCGCTGGGGAAGATTAGAGATAGGGGAGGGATCCCGATAGTATGTGGTGTCTTGCCTAGAAGAGGGGTTGGTCGTGAATGGCTGTCCAGGGCAATTGCTATAAATTGCCGACTGGAAAAACATTGTGCAAACAATGGTTGGGCATTCATTGATAACTGGCAACGATTCTATGGCAACGACTACCTGTACTGTCGCGACGGAGTACACTTGTCTCGTGAGGGGGTAAAGACGTTGTCTGCATCCCTGGAGCGTGAAATTGTCACTCCGAAGGGGGGGTTTCGCCAGTAGAGAGGGGTCGGGGAAAGTGGGAGTCAAAAAACAAGCAGGTCCTGGGAAGTAAAATTAGTTGCTCAGGACAAGGGGTAAAACAGGACCAGGGAAGAGTAGGTTTAAATGTATATTATACAAACAGTAGGGGCAGTTCAAAAGATATCGAAGTCTTTAAACTGCTAAGGGAACATATGGGCACGGGGGTGGAGGAGACTGCAGTGGGAGCGGGTAAACAAAGTGAAAGACTACAGGGAAATAGTGTTAGGAATGATGACAAAACTAAATTAGACAGGGAATTTAAAACTAAACGCGGTAAGGGGAGGACTCAGAACACGACTAACTTAAATGTATACTACACGAACAGTAGAAGTATGAGAAACAAAATGGATGATATTAGGGCCTTGGTATGTACCGAAAAAATCGATATAATTGCATTCACTGAAACATGGATCAACCTAGACACACGTGAGTTACCAGTCGAATACCAAATTGCGGGTTACAAACTGTTCCATACCGATAGGCAGACCAGGAAAAGGCGGAGTAGCAATCTATGTTAGGGATAATCTGAAGTGTGAAATAAATAAGGAAATAAAAACTGAGAGGAATACAGAAACAATTTGGATAGAATTAAGCGACGGTCGGGAAAAATTAATCACAGGAGTAATATATAGACCCCCCAATCTTTATAGCGTCAATGAGCGACTTATCTGGGATGAAATGCGCAGGGCTTCCATACACAACAAAGTCTGTATAGTTGGCGACTTTAACCTTGGCCAAATAGATTGGACTGACCTTACGGGTAACTCAGAATCACAGGATTTTCTCGAGACGATCCAGGACTGTTTCCTAAGTCAACATATAACCGAACCCACACGGGGTAATAATATACTGTACTGGACTTAGTTCTGTCGAACAGAGAAAACCTAATTAGCAATGTCGAGGTAGGGAACGAACTTGCAAACAGCGATCACAAAGAAATTCGATTCCAGTTAGATTTTCAGGGCAGACGTAAGGAAAATTCCACTAAAGTACCAGATTTCAGAAGGGCAAACTTTGACAGTTTAAAGAGGCAGCTGAGAGAGGGGGTGTCGCGCTTGGCTGTGAACCTGACAGATGACACCGACCTGATAACGAGATCTGAGATTGCCGAGTTCCACGACAATTTAAATAGTGAGTTACTTAATGCACAAAGGCAGAACATACCATACAAAAAACTCAGATCAGACAACAATGACCCTAAATGGATAAATAATTATTTAAAGAACATCATTGGCCAAAGGAAGGCTACAGGTAGAAGGATAAATCGTGGCGAAATTCACCTCCGGGACTATTATAGGGTATTGGCGAGTCGGGTTAAAACCGAGATAAGGAAAGCAAAGAGGAATAATGAGGTAAGGATAGCAAGGGAGGCGAAGACAAATCCCAAAGGATTCTACCAAATGTATCAAACTAAAACACGAGAAAAGATTGGACCAATATGGTCAGACTTCGGCGAGCTCACTGATAACGACGGAGAAATGAGCAATAATTTGAATAAATATTTGTCAACATTTTTCACCACCGAAAATTTAAACATGATACCCGAGGCACCGACTCTATTCGGCGATAGTGAAGAAAACAAATTAAGTGAGATAGTAGTGACTAGTAACGGTGTTAGTAAGCAAATAGACAAACTAAAGCCTAATAAGTCACCTGGTCCCGATGAGATATTTGCCAGAGTATTAAAGGAATGTAAGGAAGAGCTTAGTATGCCCTTAGCAAAGTTGTTTAACATGTCATTAAAAACAGGTGTAGTACCAGAATCCTGGAGGATAGCGAATGTAATACCGATTTTCAAGAAGGGGGATAGATCACTATCCTCTAACTACCGCCCAATCAGCCTAACATCAATAGTAGGCAAATTACTGGAAGAAATCATTTCAAACTCTATTCGAAATCACCTGGAGAAGCATCGATTGATCAATGATTCCCAGCATGGCTTCACAAGCGGACGTTCTTGCCTAACTAATCTATTAACATTCTTTTCATCAGTTTTCGAATCGGTGGACGAGGGGCACAATTATGATGTGGTATATCTCGACTTTAGCAAAGCCTTCGACAGAGTCCCCCACGAAAGACTAATTAGAAAGGTAGACGCTCATGGCATCAAAGGTGACATCCTTAAATGGATTAGGGCGTGGTTACAGGACAGGAAACAGCGAGTGAGCATTAACGGCACTAAGTCCCGTTGGAGCAAAGTCACAAGTGGAGTTCCCCAAGGCTCAGTACTTGGACCATTATTATTTATTATATACATAAAAGACATAGATATCGGCATTGACAGCAACATAAGTAAATTTGCTGATGACACTAAAATAGGACGTGTTATCAAATCTGACGAGGACCGCAAAACTACAGGAAGATCTAAACAAATTTTTCGAATGGTCTGAAAAATGGCAGATGAAATTCAACGTGGACAAATGTAAAGTACTCAGTATAGGAGATGTAAACAGGGAAACCAGATACCAGATGAACAACGATGCCATAGAGAAATCCGACTGCGAGAGAGATTTAGGAATAATGATAAGTAGGAACCTTAAGCCAAGTAAACAATGTGTTTTTGCTCGTAACAAGGCTAATAAAGTACTTGGGTTCATACAAAGGAGTGTTAGTTACAAGACTAGCGAGGTCATCCTAAAACTGTATCTTGCTCTTGTGAGACCACACCTGGATTACGCAGTTCAGTTCTGGTCACCGTATTACAGAATGGATATAGAATCCTTGGAAAGAATTCAGAGGAGAATGACAAGACTAATCCCGGGCATTAGGAACCTTGAGTATAGAGACAGGTTAAAGCATCTTAATTTGCACTCCCTTGAGAGCGTAGAGTGAGGGCGACCTGATAGAGGTGTATAAGTGGAAGGCAGGGCTAAAGAAAGGGGACATTACAAAGGTACTCAAACTATCCAACCAGGAGCGAACTCGTAACAATGGTTTTAAATTAGACAAATTTAGATTTAGGCGTGAAATAGGTAAACACTGGTTTTGAAACAGAGTAGTGGATGAATGGAACAAGTTGCAAATATCATCATTAACTCGAATACGCTGAATTGCTTCAAACATAGGTTGGATGCTCATATGAGCAATAGGGGTTGGGTGTAAACGGGACTGCCCAGTATGGGCCAATAGGCCCGCTGCAGTTTCCTCCATTCTTATGTTCTTATGTTCTTATGTCCTCTGGAGACCGAGACCTCCGTATGGCAGAGTGGAGATCACGGGTTACCTGCCGGAGATGTCTCATGGCAGGGATACGATACCAGTAGTTGGTGGCACTTCTGGGGTGACGGGGAGGGCGTGGAGGGGTAGCGCAATTGACAGAGTCATACACGGCATCAACAAAATCAGTGCTGTAAGAGTCAAGGGACTGGGGGACAACATAGGAATCCGCCCAGGTAGAAAGGTATTGGGTAAAGGAAGGAACAGCATCTTGTGTGAGACGAAGGTGAGGGGATCGATAAGGAGTTGATGTCGAGGCAGAGAAGGAGAGCCTGAGATGGGTAGTAATGGCAAGATGGTCACTATACAGAGCAGGCTCGGTGCAGACGGTAGGATGAAAGGAGGTATGACCGTTCAATAGTAAGCCAACATCAAGGAAACTATGGGGGAGGTGAGTAGAATTGTCAGGACAAAGAAAGCGAACATCATCATCCCCATTAAGAAACTGTGAGAGATGTGATCTGTTAAGGGTACATGGAGTGGGATGATCCGGAGTAAGAGTGGGATGGTGGGCATTAAAGTCGCCAAGAACAATAGTGGGAACCCCATCATGGAGGTCGTGAAGAACCTGGGGGTCCAGAGAATCACTCTTGAAATGAACATTGACTACACGAAGGGTCCGGTCACCAAGAGTAAGGGAGACAGAAAGTAATTCAGACGGGGGTCCATGTGAGTCAGGTGAAGGGAGATGAACAGATGGAATGGTGTTACGCACAAGGGTGAGGAGGCGACGAGCCTGCCCACGGTACTGAGGCAGGGTGTAAACAGTATAGCCAGAGAGGCGGAGTGGAGTAACATCGTCTGTGATGGTTTTCTGAAGTAGAGCAACATCTACTTGATGGGAGAGCACAAACTGGGCAAGGTCTAAGTCCCTGGATGTTCCATTGTAAGAAGAGGAGGGAACGGCCTCCGGTGTGAGATGAGTCGGAGGGGCTAGACAGGGCTCCAGAGGAGGTACCAAATTCTGTTGAGAGAAATGGAGAGGGAGGAGTGGGAGAGTGAGGGATGGATCCTCCATCTCGGGAGATGGAAGGAGGCGGGTCATCAGGGCTTGCAAAGTGCGCCCCTGTTGGGTCAGGGTGTCCAGAATGAGTTGTTGTTGCTTCTGCAATGTCGCAATTGTTTTCACAAACAAGTTGAGTTGGGCTGAGAGAAGGTTGATTTGCTTGGAGTGGCGATCCAGACGGAGAGTGATTGTTTCCATAGAACCAACTTGGTGTACCTGTGCAGGAGCTGGAGGTGGCAGCGAGGATTGCCGAGGGCCCGACTGGGCATGTGGTGGTGGTAGCGACGGAGAGGGACGGTGAGGGTTCAGTTGAGTAAGAGGTGGTGGTGCTGGTGAGAGACAGCGGGGGTCCGGGTGGGCAGGAGATGGTGGTGACTGTGTGGCAGGGCCGGCAACGACCTTGTTCCAAGAACGGTAGGGAGAGGGAGGGAGGGGAGAAAGGATGGGTGGTAGGGGTGATAGAGGGGGTGGTAGAGGAGAGGAGATCAATGGGAAATCCTTGGTGGATGGAAGAGGCGGTGGTGGATAGGATTGAGGTTTGGTTGACAGGGGCTCGTCAGAGACGAGGGCGGTGGTACAAGGTAAGTTTTCCCCGGGCGAGTGCCAGGACGCTGTGGGCAATTGGCATTCCAGGCGTGGTGACTGCCATGGCAATTGACGCACCGTGGAATAACTGGGATTTTGTTCTGAATTTTCGATTTGCATTCCACTGTTTCGTGAGGACCTGCACAGAAACCACAGGCGACCATCCTCGTGCACTCCCAGGTGCGGTGTTTCCACGATTGGCAACGACTACAGATTTTCGGGGTTCCGATAAATCGGTCGAGAGGACAGTTGTGAATTGGTCCTACATTCACCTTCGGGGGGAGGGGGCCCACCCACCAGCCGATGAGTTCGTTGGATGGACGTTTGGAGACCGGGTTGATGCGGTGTTCCATGTCAGTAGTTGTGGGAGAAGAGGGCAAAGATCGTCGATAGGGATCTCCCAGGGTACGTGGCGAACCATTACCTTGGTACGACGAGTTTCTGGGGTGATGATGGTGAACTTCAGCATCACCTCCCTCTGGGGAGCAGGAAAGCCCACCTGAGTGAGCAGGCGTACCGTCTCGTCCATTTGTGTGGTGACTCTCACGGCTGTGGGACCTCGGCGGAGGCGAAGTGTTGAGTCCTGAAGTGGAGAGCAGTGACGGAAGAACCAGGTCGTCCGTGTGCTCAGAGGCAAGTCCCGAGGGAAGGCGAGACGACGAAGGCGCGACGGGGCAGGGAGACAAAGGGAATCCCCTATGTCCATCGTCGGCGGAGGGTTGGTCATTGAGCCACATGTAGGCTCACTTGGGGACCCCGATGACAGGAGGAGTCCACCCTCTACAGCCCCAGAAGGAGTGCAAGGGGGAGCCGTGGCCTCTGCTGGAGACCCTGACTTCTGAGGTTTCTGCTTCTTCTTTGACGTGTCTTCAAGAAGAAAGTCGTCAGCATCACTGTCACCTACTGCCGCCGTTTCCAACGAACGGGAGCGTTTAACGGTGGGCATAGGGCACGTTGGCAACACTGCAGTCAGGTGAAGTGGTAATGACGTCACTGCTATGTCACACTATCACATTGCGCATGCGCAAACCTGAAAAAACTTTGCTCAGAGGGATAGGGTGGTAGGACCAGATGGTTTATCCCCCAAAAATGACAAAGTCCAAAAGTAAAAAAAAAATATATGCCACTGTGCTGATAACTGGGTCTTACTATAGTTGTTTGCACAGGCTGGGATTGGTAGACTCGCTGAATTCGTCAGAAATACGAATTTTAAGGAGCAGTCTCTTACAGCCTTTGTTGACACTATGCACGCATGCGCGTTCCTGTCTTCGGTGCAGTTGGTGTTCATTTTTCAGGGCTAGACCTGCACTTAATATCTCCTGTGCTGTATTATATTTTGTGTCATGGAGAAAATGGGAAACCCTTTAGGGTGTGTGTAGGCATTGACATTGTATTGGATTGTGATTTGAGATCAGTTAAGGCTTAAGACTTATTTACCTGTTTGTCTGATTGATAACCCTCACATCATTGCCAACCAAAGTGGAACTCACCTGGAAGATGAGTTCCACATCCTAATCTCAGTGCACCTTGGAAGATTTTCTACCTTCAATTCTTTAAGTAATTTCAACTGATTATGTACAAATACATTCATTGTGCACTGCTCCCATGCCATAAAAAAAAAAAAAAAAAAAAACTTGACCCCTGTTGTATTAAAATTTTAGCTTCCCAGTTCAAAAAGTGCCCAAAAAATTGCCAGGACAAGCAAGTAAGGAAGACGAAAATAAACAAACAAAGCAGCCATTGAGTACTGTACTCCTCTTTTGGAACTCATTTCATTAGGACACACACTTGCCTGGCACCTGGAGATGGAATGTGGAGGCGGTGTACAATAACTAATTCTTTGCAACTTGATTAATGTCATCACAGTATGCTATGGCAGTACACAAGATTGATTGGTTAATCTTAATGAAATGCTGCATAATGAATGACTTGATTTAATTAGCTTGTATATGCCAACAACACTGTGAAAATTATAGCTACTGTACTATTGTTCAGCCTCATCACAAAATTTGGCATCTGCATGGCAGTGTATTACCTACTATGTAGATGTCTGATTAGGAACCTAACCCTTTTTTTTATTGAACAAAATTATCTGCATTAGTGGGGTTTTCCAGAAATTTTACCCTTTTGCATGTGGAGGGCTGACTGCTTATGCTAAAGGAAGTTGTATGATGAAGAATATTTATTCAAGAGTTGTGTAATGGACTTCACAGTACTGTATATGTGAAGGGATTATATTTTAACCACCATTCTGCACAGCAGAAGATGGTGTTACTGATAAAATATGCAGTATATATATTTTATAGCAAAGCCTTCATAGTGCTGACAATTGTTTATTATAAACAGGAGAAATTGTGTGATGTACTGGACATTCTGATTCCTGACCCCTTTGACGACAGGAGTTCCAAGGTACAAGCTCCTTTATGGGCACCTGAAAAAGAAGTAACAGTGGAAAGTGCAGTAACAGGGGCCCTAGAAAATGCCTTTTGGCAAATGGTTAGTGAATTCACTGTTACTGTTTTTATTTTAATTCAAGGTGTAATTGTAATGGTTAAACAATTTGCCTAGAAACCTATAAAACTATCTAGTTATAGCTTATTTGAAACTTTGAATGTAAGCCAATGAGAGATACTCCTTGGGCAGATCTGGGAATTCAATCCATAATAGTTTTCAGTATTGGAGTCATATGCTTGGGTGTCTGATGTACTTGGCCACCCTGAATCACAACAGGAAAAACCTTTTAACATATGGGAAAACAATGTACAGTACATGCAGTATACTGTACTTATACTTTTTGACCGCTTGACTTTTTTTTTTACATGCCAAACTGTTAATTGATTATAGTTGCAATTTTTGTTCCAACTAGATTGAAAACTTAATATGGTGTTCATAAAAGATTTATTTCCACAGGATTCCATTATTGGGGAAGATAGGCTCAAGTTCCAATTAGCAGGTGGATGTACTGCTTGTGTGGCTGTGTTTATTCATGGTAAACTGTTCATTGCTAATGCTGGAGACTCCCGTGGGGTATTGTCTCTTAATGGTCAGCCATTCCCTATGTCCTTTGACTTTACCCCAGAGACAGAAACTCAACGAATTAGAAAACTGGTAAGATAGACTCAAGTATTCTGTTGATACATATGATGTCCAGTCCAAGGTCATTAGTGGTTATGAATAGGAAGTTATAAATAGGAAGGTTATTTAGTCACAGATTGGGATTGCAGTGCTGTACTAGATTGTCTTATTTGTTTTATAGTTTTAAATACTGTACAATTTTGTATAACTGTTACTTACAAAATCACAACTTAATTTTCCCACCTGTGCAGCCTTTCCTTCCCAAGTATCTCATATTGTATAGTACCTGTACTTTCATCCTGTACTCCTGCTTCCTGCTTTCCTACTCCTCTGGTGATACATTATTCTGCAAGATTTTCCTCCATGCTTTTTGTCCTTTCTATATTTGTGTTTCGGCGTGCTCCTCTACATTATTTATTTCTAACTACTGTAATTTATTTTCTTATAAAGTTACTTGAAAATATTCCATTATTGCTATCCTCCCATTGCTTGTTTGTCATCGTTATATTCTTTTTTTTTTTCTGTTGCCTCATCTAATCCCTCCACTTTCTGCCTGGGATTATTTACAACTTGATAAATACTGGAGGAAACAGTGACCTAGTCTCCCAAGACCTGCTCTTGAAAACTAGGCAATTCAAGGGTTGTCTTATTAGATGAAAGATAACACATTGCAACCTCTTAAGGTTTAGTGATATGATGTGAAATCTGTAGAAGACTAGAATTAGCATGATCATTCATGAAAATATTTGGGCAATTGAATCAGTTTAGGTCTGCTCCTGTAAAAGTTACAGTGAACCTGACAGAATCTGAAGTGTCTCCAGAAAGTGGTTTTTAAGGTTATTTTGTATTGTGACTAAATATTTTGTTTTAAGCTACAGTACAATCATGTGATTACTGAAAGTTCACTTTTGGTCCACTCAGTCATTATTAAATTACACTATTATACTTAAATTAAGGTTTGGACTGTATTTATTATTTTGTATGTACTGTACATGCAACTTTAGACAATTTGTGTGGTTGGTGGAGAAACTACTTGTCTTACTCCACAAAATCTACTACAGTATACCACAATGGACTTGATCCTAAGCATTGCACAATGCTGAGATTCTGTGTGCAGTTCTTAGGTTTTGATAATTTTGAAATGGATGTAGTCTTTATTGTTTCTTTGTTGTATTTTCACCTGGTTTATTTAAGTGTGTATCTTGAATCATTCCAAGGGGGCCATGCATCCTGAGTTACTTGGAGGAGAGTTTACCCATTTGGACTTTATACGACGACCACTGAGGCATGACCTAGGCAAACGAGTGTTGTATCGTGATCACTACATGAGTGGATGGGCTTACAAGACCCTAACACAGGATGATTTGAAGTACCCATTGGTCTGTGGTGAGGGGAAGCGGGTGAGTTTTTTGTTTATGTTATCATTGAGATTGACTGGCTCTATTGACAAAAAGTGTCTGATTTTATGTGTTGATATACTGTACTAGAATTTTATGTCCATGAATGTTCTCATTCTAACCTGGTGTCAGTCCAAGAAGACAGGTATATGTTATGCCAGCAAATATTGTACAAAGAATTTAAGTTAGGGTTTACCTTGGCATTCGTGGCTAAAACTAAGACAATTATTAAATATCTCCCATTGCAAGTGTCACCCTCAATAGGGGGGATTAGAAGTAAGAGTTCCCTGAAAGACTGATGTATGAGTGAACCTTGGTGCTACAACAACCTACATATGCACCTTTCTTTATTATTGTTTGTTTTCTGGGAATTCCAGTAACTATCTTTGCTTCAGCTGTTTTTCTGCTATATGCAAGTCAGGTTCTTAACTGGATCAGCCATGTTAATATTGTTATTATTATCCACTCTGTATCAGTGTTTTTTCTGGCTAAATAAACTGTTTCAATTATTATCCACATCATAACATTACTTAGCTTACTCTCCATATGTGTAGCTCATGGGGATAGACATAACTATACTGCACAACTCTTGTATTATTTGTATGGTAAAGTGAATTTCAGCATTTGTTTTGGGTTATAACAGTTTCTTCAATTGTGTTGATGACCCAAACTGCTCCTAGTTCATCTTGAATGTGGTAAGTGGTACCAACCATGCCTGTACACTAGGGACCAAGGCTAACTCTGAAATGCACTGTGTAAGTAATTCAACGGTTTCTTTGGGAATGTATTTTGCTAACCAAATAATATACAGTGGTCCCTCGATTAACGAACGGTTCAATTAACGGAATTTCGGTTGACGAATTAGCTCCCATAAGAATTTTCAGTTCCATTAACGTACAAAACTCCAATTAATGACAGCCTTATGAGAAACACGCTTTGTTGTGGGCATCAGCTGATCGGCTAGTCCGCCAATACAGTAATCCGTTCTATGTTTACATTTGTTTCCAGTGGAGTAAATCTCAAGAAAGTTGTGATCTTCAATATTTTTGCATTTTTTATAATAAAATTATTGGTCATTCTGAAATTTAGTTAACATATTGATAATATATTGATAATATATGCAGTACAGGGAACAGTTTTTGTGCGCCCATCAACTGATTGAATCACCCACCAACACTTCTCAGTTTAACTTTGTTTACAGTGGAGTGAACATCGAGTTTGTTGGTCTCTTGAATATTTTTGCATTTTTACATTAAAATTATTGGTCATTCTGAAATTTAGTTAACTTATTGATAATATACAGTGCAGAAATTATTATGAAACACGAAGAAGGCATTAGAACCAATGCACTCTGTAAAGAATATGGCATGCCATCATCGACTGCCTCCACAATGAGCTGTTTGATATGTAAACAAAGTACAGTTGGTCCTCACATTAAGCGGTCCCGCATTCCGCGTTTCACCGTTACCGCGGTGCCTTGCCAGAACCTAACATTTTCACATTTCGCGGTCGCGAACGCCATTACGCGGAGAGTGTCCGGTGCGACGCTATTTTTAGATTTTCCCCACGCGCCACGCGCCACCCGCCTGCCCGCCTGCCTGCCTCTCCCTCCTCCTCCCTCCGCTTGGGCAAGCGGCGCGGTAAGGTTGCGCAGTGTGTCTTTGTTGCGTTATCACTGACGTCATATGACGTACAAGACCTGTGATTGGCCATGCATCCCTACCCTCCTCTGCTGCTAGCTGTAATTGGCTTAAAGTATTATGACGTGTCCACCCGGGGCAGGGAGGGAGGGAGGAGAGACGACGCTTGACCTAGCCGCGACAGTCTCATCCCTCAAGGCCACTCCGTGTTAACGCGCATCCATTGTTCCGTAAAATGGCTTCCGCCGGACCACCACCCCCAGAGAAAAACCTTTCCTTACCTGGACCCAGCGGCACTAAGCCAAAGAGGACACGACGTTCCTTAAGCTACGAGGTGAAGTACCAAATTATTCAAGATTTGGAGAAAGGAACACGGCAAGTTGATCTCGCGCGCCAGCATGGCGTCAACGAATCTACGATCCGGACTATAAAGAAGGATTCAGCCAAGATAAAGGAGCACATGAAGATCACAAAGTCTACAGGTGCTTCTATGATCAAGTATTTTCACAACCAGGTGCTTCTCAAGACAGAAAAATTACTTGTGAGGTACTTGGTGCGTCAGGCGCGACGGAACATGGCGGTCGACACGCGCTCTGTGAAGGACTACGCACGTGAACTGTACATGGCAGTGGCACGAAAGATGGGAATTACAGAGCCCAAACCCTTTACTGCTTCCTCTGGGTGGTTACAGAGGTTTAAGATCCGGAACAAGATCACCAATATAAACATTGGTGGTGAAGAAGCGAGTGCTGATCGTGCTGCGGCTCGGGAATTTCCTCCGTTTTTACGTGAGATTATGGAGGAAGGACAGTACACCGACGACCAGGTGTTTAACATGGACGAATCTGGTCTTTTCTGGAGAAAACTACCTTCCAAGTCCTACATTGTGAAGAATGCCAGCAGGATTCGGGGCCGGAAAATGCAGAAGGAACGCATCACCGTCCTGTTTGCCACCAATGCCTCCGGTACCTGTAAGCTCAAGTTATCGGTGATCCACACAGCCCGCAAGCCGCACGCCTACAAAACCATGGACATGACCAAGCTAAATGTCCACTGGCTGACAGCACGTAAGGCATGGATGTTCTCTACACTGTCCCTCTCCTGGTTTGATGACTGTTTTGTTCCCGATGTAAAGAAATTCTGTGAGCAACAGAATGTCCCATTTAATATTTTGTTGCTGCTGGACAACGCACCAGGACACTCGCCCCTACTGTTAGATCGTCACCCCAACGTAAAAGTGGTCTTCCTTCCTCCCAACACTACGTCTATATTACAGCCCATGGACCAGGAGTTGATTTGCAATGTGAAAGCTGCATTCTCAACAAAAAAATTCCAGCTCCTGAACGACTACACCAACACCAGGGAAGAGTTGCGTGACCTGAGTGACACCACCACCGATAGCAAGAGCGACGAAGATGAGGAACAACGGTTAGAACAGCAAAAAATACTCTTCAAACAATTCTGGAGAATATTTAACATCAAGAAAGCTGTGGACATCTTGGTGGAGTCATGGGATCAGCTGTCTATTGCTACAATTCGTCACGCATGGAGACATGTGTTGCATGGAATACCAGG
This sequence comes from Homarus americanus, assembly GCF_018991925.1. NCBI lineage: Eukaryota > Metazoa > Arthropoda > Malacostraca > Decapoda > Nephropidae > Homarus > Homarus americanus. The sequence goes on along the minus strand of NW_024739403.1, from coordinate 767,206 downwards.
TGAGAGGAGGAGTCAATCTGTGACTGGTGAGGTTCAGAATGTTGCAGTAGCAGTGGACCTTGCCAGAGAAGCTGCGCAGACTGTTACAGTTCCAGGCTTCTCCGAGACCACCAACGACGACATCCTGGAGGTGATCAGAGATCCTGAAGTGACTGCCGACGAGATGATGGAAGAAGAACACGTCAGTGAAGAGGAGGAAGAAGGTGCGTCAGTCTCCGAAGAACACAGTTTAAGTCATAGTGATATTAAGTGTGCCATGGAGTTTGCAGAGAAAATTAAGTCCGTCCTTTCCCGCGACAATGACGATGACCGCTATGAAGTCTTCCATAACCGGCTGGTGCAGGCTATGGAGCCGTACATCAAGGTGTATCACGACAACATCAACGCCAGCCGTCAGCAAAGCATAACAGATTTCTTCACCCGCAACCCACCACAGCCAGCCCAAGCCAGTGATAGTGACAGTGAAGTTGACTTTGAGGGATTTGTCAGGGAAGCCCTGACAACTGTAAGTGACAGTGATGATGATTCACCTAGTAATGGTGATTCACCTGAGGGCCAGTAATCTGCCCTCTGCCTCGGAACCAGCCTCCATCCCCGTATGCCGACCCATCTCTTCTACTACCGTAAGTGTTACACCAAATTTTTAGTTTTTTAACCTATTCTTTATTTTTCCTATGTTAACCTTTATCTTTCCTAACCTAACCTCTTCTATATTACTTGTTTTTTCATACCATCATAAAGTTAAGATAAAATTTTTACTACAACATAGTTGTGTGTCGTCAAAAAGTGGAGTTTGGGGATCGGCCTGGACTCCATTTCAATTAATCCCATATGTTATGTTGTTCACTTTCCGCGTTCCTCACTTTCCGCGGGACCCTCCGGGTTACATTAACCGCGTAATGTGAGGACCAACTGTATTCTATTGTTTTAAATTTATTATTGTACAATATACTGTACAGTACTGTATTTAGTTTATATTTAATGTTTTGTTAATTCTATTACTGGTATACAGTACAGTACTTTGTATGTATACTTTTTCTGTGAGTTGGAACCAACTACAGTGGGGTATGCTATAACGAATGGATCCTACTACGAATATTCCTATAAAGAACGGTTTTACCTATAAAATTGATAATGCTATAACGAATGAAACTCGTACAACGAACATTATAATTTTTTTTTTTTTACTAATTTATTGTTTCTGTATTACAAGTATTAATGATATTCTTTATTTCAAGGGTTGAGATGCATATTTATGCACTTTTTTACAATTTTTACAATTTAATATTATATTTTTCAGTGTTAGGTGGTTGTATTTGGGGGCCTGGAACGGATTAATCCTATAACGAACGAATGCTATAACGAACAAGGTTCTAGAACCAATTAGATTCGTTATAGCATACCCCACTGTATATGTATTTTCGAGTCCCAACGTTAGTGATTGTGCTGTGTACTGACAAAATTTTTGTTTGTAATTCACTTTAAAATGGCTGGCAAGCTTAAAAGTGAGAGTTTTGTGGTGCTGAGAAGAAAAAGAGACACCCATTTTAGATTTTCTATGTATTATTTTCGCATTTTTGACGTACGACCTGGATTTGGGTCCCTAACCCCGTCGTAAGTCGGAGACTGCCTGTAGAAATAATAATAATAGTAAATAAAGTCAAAGAAAAAATTTTGCATTGCCATGTCACAACATACAGGACACAAGACAGTGAACCGAGATCCCCGATGCTGCTCCCCCTCCTACACTCTCTGTGCTAGCTCCCATGTATGTAAGAAATGTTTATTCCCTTTATGTTTTTTATGTTTTTTTTTTTGCACATTCTGTATGAATGATTGTGTGTGCATGTAATAGAAAAAAAAATAACTTAAATATGTCTACCGGGTTCCCCTGCTGTGTGATAACTCTGGCACATGTAAGAAATGTTTATTCCCTTTATGTTTTTAAATATTTTTTTTTCACACTCTGTGTGAAAGATTCTGTGTGTAAGTGACAGTACAAAAAAAATGTATGTCTATCTAAAATTACAAGTTGAAAAATAACTGCTTTGAGTGCCGAGTCTGGCTCTTTGTGGTTTCAGGAACGGAATCTCTTTTTCCCCATAAGTTATGAATATCGATATACATTTGATCACCTTACGATGGATTTTTTAAGTCCCTAACCCCATTGTATAACGGTCAACACCTGTACTTCCAAAATGAGTGGCAGGCTACATTGTTCATACAAAAAACTATTGTGGCCAATGAAAAGCACTGCTAATGATAGAATTTCCAGTACAGTATCTTCACCGCTCTTTGGGCAACCAATGTCTCACACTCCTCTGTATATATACACCTTGTTTTGTACTTCCCTTTAGTCTGTAGTCACCCCTATATATATATACAGATAGACCCCGACTTACGACGGGGTTAGGGACCCAAATCCAGGTCGTAAGTCCGACATAGATAAAAAAAAATTAAATTTTTTTTTTAATAAAAAATCTACAATGAAATACAGTACAGTGAAAGTAATAAATAATGAGGAATGGATACAGTGTGACTGAGCACTTACCTTTAATGTAGTCAGCTGAATGCACATGGGGCCCCCATAATTTTCTAATTATACATGGAGACTACATTAACTGGAAACGTTTCGGTATAGAAAATGCGTGTCATTTGATTTTTTTTTTAATAAAATCTGCAGCAGTCGTAAGTCAGGGGTCCCAGTCTGTATATATATATATATATATATATATATTATATATATATATATATATATATATATATATATATATATATATATATATATATATATATATATATATATATATATATATATATATATTTTTTTTTTTTTTTTTTTTTATATAGGTACAAAATACTATATGTTCAACTGTAATAGACTTTTAACCTGTAAATTATTGTAATTAACATTATGAAGTTTACAGTTTTCCAGCTTAAATTTCACCAATGTAATGACACTGGATTGTAGTACGTATTTTAAACTCATTTCAGTTTTTAAATGGAGATACTGTACCCATATAGAACAAACTGTCTTTTGTTTTTTCTTAAGAGTCGTGTCTTAGCTACAATTGGAGTTACTAGAGGATTTGGAGACCATGATCTTAAGGCCCAGTGCTCCTCAATACCCATCAAACCCTTCCTTACTCCTGAACCACAGGTATGTTACTTACCCTTTACTTCTTTTTAGTAATTGTTTGTACAAAATAACAAAGTAAATGATAGTTGTGATAAAAGCTTATTCTGATATTTTTTGTGGCCTATTGAGCCTAGTGAGTGATCTGAATTATGGGGTATTGCTGTAAGTACTGAAGACATTGCAGCTTCCCACCTGTAAAATCTATGACAGTCAACACAAACCCATAGCTTTATCAAGAACCAGTGGAGATTGTTAGTTTTCTATTTATCATTTAGACTTTAGAATGTTTATTTGCTCACTGCAACACTGGAATTTGTGAAAATATAGTACAGGACAAAAAAATACAGGGAAAATACCTTTATAGGCAAAACTTGTCATGGCACCAAGGCAGTGATCCCATAGTGGTCAGCTCCATGGGCTTATAATATCGCCATATCTTACAACATAATCATATTTCCATTATGATAGTCTGGGCCATTTTATCTTCCTGGCATCTCTCTGTACTGACAGGTTGTTCATATAAAGTGCTCCAGCAAAGCTTCATCAAAATCATCTACAGTACCTGTATATCACTACTTTTCCTCAAAAGTTGATCTATTTCAGCCTGCATCACCTTGCATTAATGTTTGTGTCTACCAGATGCACATTTTGATATAAATGTCCTTTCTCCAAATTATACACAGCAGCTGTGAAATTTCCTGAGGTGAGTTATTACTGCTGGTGACATGGCATTATTGAAAGGCTAATGGCTGCTTCAGGATATTTGAAAAGGGGTGGGAAAAATCACACCATGTCTCATATGTGTGGAGGACTCTGATCCTAAGGACTGAAACGGTTAAGCGAGGACTGCCGGGTGCTGGTACAGTACTGTAATTCACACATGATCAGCCAATCTCAAGTCACATACCCTTGAAGGTTGTAATATTGCAATTGTGATAATTGATTGTTTAAAGATGACTAACAATGGCAGTTATGGAGCATTTAAAATAAATGCTATTTATACATACAGTCGACCCTCGTTAAAACGGGCTAATAGGGGGAAAGGGTGTCCGTTTTAGCCGATTGTCCGAATTAACCGATTTAGGGGTTAATATTGCATAATATTGCATTTTACAGCTATGTGTATGTTTATTTGAGTGCCCCGTCATAGGAGTCCGTTTTCTCTCACTTCAGGACACCTGAGTCGTCCGTTTTCTCTTAATCTTAGAGTGCACCAGACTTTGTTATTTCTTAGTAGTGACACAGAATTTGATATTGCAACTGGGGTTGCAATTGTTGAGGCAACTTAGGTATGTCTGATTACAGTTGGAATATTCAAGATCCATTGTGAGTGATGTTTAAAGGTTCAACTGTCTTTATGGTTGGTAAAACTTGTCAAGTCTGTCAGTCTGAGTGGCATGTGTGAGGCCTTGTGTTTGTACAACCGCTAAATATATAAATATATAATGTTATGGTTATTATCAGAAACACACAGAGGCATGACTAGGTTTATTACAAAGTGATGAAAAGGATACTGTACAGTGGGTAGTCAACAAAACATGTAGCCATGTCTCTTTATTTGAGTGCTCCGTCATAGGAGTCCGTTTTCTCTCACTTCAGGACGCCTGAGTCGTCCGTTTTCTCTTAATCTTAGAGTGCACCAGAGACTTTGTTATTCCTTAGTAGTGACACAGAATTTGAAATTGCAACCCCAATTGCAACTGGGACAATCCCAGAACCAGAAATTTGACATGGACAGTTCAGATTTCGTCCGATTTATCCGAAATCCGGATTAAAGGGGTCCAAATTAACGAGGGTCGACTGTATACATATTTCCTAAAGATTTCAATCGTTTACTTAAAAATTTAAGGGAATGAGTTTACAATATTAAATTTTCAGTACATCTCTGATTTCAAACCAAGATTGTTATAATTGGGTGAAGTGTATTGAAACCATGATGAATACCAACAACTATTCCCCTGGTAAATATTAGGCAGCAAGTCACTGTTAACAGACACTTTGGGCTCTAGCTTTTGCCCCATTGCAATTATGAGGAGGTTACAAACTTTAATCACTGTTGCCACATTTGCAGTTAGACAGACTGGGTAATTTTAATAAAATGATATTGTATAAGAAATTATTTTTTTTTTACTTTTTAAAAGATCTTAATCATATTTCAGGTGAGAATATTCGATGTAGCATCAGCAGACCTAACAGATGGAGATGTATTGGTTCTGGCTACAGATGGTCTGTGGGACATCACGTCCAATGAAGCAGCTGTATCGACAGTGGTTAAATCTCTCTCACATTTCCCAGCTGAGGATCATGACAAATACAAATACAGGTGAATATGATGTACAATTTTTCATGATATGCCTATTTCTGTTGTTGGTAATTATAGATTGTTTTCAGTAGTACAGTACAGTATAGGGGGCCCCCAAATTCACGGGGGTTAGGTTTTCAAAATGGCCGCGAATCGCAAATTCTGTGAATAACATTTGCTGACTGGGGTACATTTTTACATGTGCGTGCGTGCGCGCGCGCACAAAACACATACAAATAAATAATAATGGGAAGCATGGACTTCAGGATAGACTGTCACATATTTAATGAATTTGTTTCTGATTGTGTTTATGTATTGTATAAAATTGTATTAAGTATATGTGTGTGTGTGTCTACACACACACACACACACACACACATATATATATAATACAGGAAAAGGAAATTAATGTCTCTTGAACAAATGGCTCCCTGTCCCAGCCGCGAAAATGCCGGCAACTTTAAAACTACCCACAGGTATTCTTGGGTACATCCAGAGTGTCATCCACGAATAATAGAGGACCGTGAAATAAAAATCCGCGAATATGTGGGGCCCCGGTATTAACATTTCCTCCCACCTGGTTATAGGAAACTTCTCTTCAGGGCAAATTTTATTTTAATATCGTATAGATTTCCTGTTGTACCAATAGTCATGATCCTGATTAGTAAAGATTCCCATCATCCTAGAATTCCTTGAAGACTATGCAGAGCATCAACTGTATATTAACTATCATACCGGCTCAGATAATACAGCAATATCTCCGTTAGCAGAAATCCCTCAAATCTGGAAGTCTCCAATTGCTGAAATTGAAATTTGTTTGGAATTTTTTTGGAAACTTCTCTGAATTTTGGTTTGAGAACAAATTCTGAGGTTGAAAATCAGGAGCATTTTTTGGAAATAAAAAAAATGGAAAATTTTAACAGACTTTTATTTTTGGGTCTGAGAATAAATTTTTTGGACATTCCAAAAGATGCTTCAATGCATCCCTACATGCCAGATGCGTGGGTGGCCCAGCTACTTGGATCATTTAGTTCATAGTCTGCTGTCATTGTTTGTTCCCTCGCTAGCTGCTGTTTTTGTGTACAATTTTTGTTGTGCAGTGCTGTACATTATTGTACCAGAACAAAATCAGCCAAGAATTCAGGGTTAAAGCAATGTCAAGAACGAAAAAAGTGATTACTGTTACGTATACTATACTGTACATTCAGCGAGTGGGAAACACTGGAGCACCTTACCATTCGTCTTTATTCAAGACATGTTCAGGTCATGGGACCCACTAATCCCCCACCCCAACAATGGGTGACCTGATTTTGCATCAGGTGAGGTTAGTAACATGACCCAATAATCTCCCACCCAACCTCCATCGCAAGTGTTAAGACGTGATTACAGTTAGCTGAGTGAAGTGTCTGCCTACTCTAAGCTAAGGATGACAGGATCTGCTGATGAGTACAATATATACAATATAGTAGTACAGTAGTATACATTATTATGTTTACAGTATGACCAATATTGTATGTTTACAGTATTGTTTGTGTAAATAACTACAGCTCCTACACTGTAACACAGCTCTATTCACGTCTGTATTATGTAGATTATTTTGATTAAAAAAAATTGTGTGTAACGAAAGTAGAACTGATTTTATTGACTCCAGTATCAACATTTCTTAATTTTCTGTATAAAAGAATGGAATTCCCATCATTATATCATATCAAAATATTTCGTTTAAGGGTATCTTATTAGTAACGTCACATAGAATTTATTAAGGATCATTATGGTATCAAATTCATCTTCCCATCACAATTAGCCACGCTTGAGTGAGGAAGGGGGACTGACCGCACGACCCTCCTCCTCATCCCCCAAAAAGGATTGACTCTCCCACTTTCACCCCACACCACCCACACTGCTACACCACCCACACATCACACATGCACCCGTACATCACACGCACACACACACACACACACCTACATCACACACAGAAACACACCCTCCAACAACCATTACACACCTTCCAACACCATCCACACACCCCTACATCATCCACACACACCCTCCAGCGCCACTCTCACCCCACATCACATAAACACACCCCAACTTCACACGCACGCACGCACGCACGCACGCACACAACGGTTGGTGGTCAGGTCAGATGGTCAAGTGACCCGGCCTTCTCACCTGATCACAAATCTTCTTAATTACAAAATTGTCCAGCTTGTACATGCCGTTACTCAAATTCATGTTGAATGCTTCGGTATGTTTAATAAGACTAGATTCTATGATGTTCCTACTGTCAATTGACTTACATGGTAATATTGAGGAGGCATTATCCCAGTCAATGCAATGCTTGTTATCCCTCAAATGAACAAACAGAGCATTGGATTCCTGGCCTGTCCTAACACTGTATTTGTGTTGTTTAATTCTAGTTGCAAGATCTTTACCTGTCTGGCCTAAGTAAAACATATTACATTCCTTGCAAGGAACTTTATAAATGCAACCAATTGTGTTGTTGGGGGAGTTCTTGATTAACATTTGTTTAACAGTGCATGAGTTTTTAAATGCCACATTGACGTTCCAGGTTTTTAGCTGTGCAGGAATGTGTGAGAAATTTTTGTGAAATGGTAATATTAAGATATTCTTATGGTCATGGGTGGGCTTGGGATCAGTTCTATAAAAAGTTTTCTTAGTAATGTTTAGGCATTTGTCTATGAAAGATCTAGGGTATTTAAGGTTTGAGCCAATATTATATATATATTTGTATTCCTCATCGATGAATTCCGGATTGCAAATTCTCAAGGCACGTAAAAACATTGTTGAAAATACTGACTGTTTGACTTTATTATGGTGGGCAGAATAATAATGAATGTATGAACACACATTAGTTGGTATTCTATAAATACTGAACTTAAAAGTGTTACCTATTCTGTGCATCAGACAGTCTAGGAATGGCAATTTACAGTCTTGCTCTAATTCCACAGTGAATTTGATCGAGGGGGCTAAGTTGTTAAGTAGTGGCAGGAAAGCTTTTAGGTCCTCATTACATGGCCAGAGACATAATACATCATCAACATATCTAAACCAGATTGCTGAGGGTGGTAAAATATTACTTAATAGTTTCTTTTCAAAGAATTCCATATATAGGTTGCTTAATACAGGTGAGAGTGGATTACCCATTGCCATACCAAATTTTTGAGCATAATATTCTCCATTGAATTCGAATTTGCAATCCTTAATACATAGTTTGATGAGTTCGATGAAGTCGTCTTTCGAGACGGGCAGTGAAATATCATCCAGGGAATCTATGAGGAACTCTAGTAAATCATCAACTGGGACCTTTGTAAAGAGTGATGTTACATCAAAACTGACCAGTTTAAAATCATAATTAATGTGTAAGTTATTGAGTTTATCAACCAGATCCATATTATTCTTGATATTGGAGTTAGAAATGTTGCCAACTAGGGGATTTAGTTAAGAAACTAACCATTTAGATAGTTTATAAGGGATTGACCCAACTGAGCTAATGATGGGTCTTGCTGGGTTATTGGGCTTGTGGGTCTTGATTACACCGTACATGTATGGCAGTGGAGGGGACGTTGAAGTAAGATGTTTAATGAGAGTAGCTTTGCCTCTCAATAGGGACTTCAGTTTTTTGTTGAACTGGGTGTTGACAGTGTTGAGAGGATTATTTATGAGTTTAGAATATGTTGTAGTATCACATAAAAGGTCATTCATTTTTGAGATATAGTCATCTTTGTTTAAAATCACTACTGTGTTGGCTTTATCTGCTTTAGTGACATGTAGATCCTTATTTTTCTTAAGGGCTTGGATTGCTTTGGTGAATCTTTCTGGACAGTTTGGAATGCAAGGCTTGGACATAGATGCATACACAACACCTTTACACATGTTCACTTCTTCACTTGTCAAATTACTGAATTTCTCCAAATTGCAAAATGCTCTGGCTATGTCAACACTGTCAACTCCCTTGTTAGAACCATCAAAACTTAAACCATAGCCGTGGATGAAGTGGATGAAGCCTTCCATATTGTAAGACAAAAAATGCGTGCTTTTAATATGACCATACCGAGTTATTGGGTCAGAGGTAGGAAACAAAAACATTTTCTTTCACTAGAAGATCGGCTTTTGGATGTGCCGAACAATTGTCTAAAATAAGAAGTATCTTGCATTTAGGGTCTAGTCCAACTGAGTTACAGTGAGCCCTGGCCTCAGGAACAAAACATTTATCAAACCAATCCAATGTAATATCAGTGGTAACCCACCCCTTCTTGGTGGCACGGTAATGGACAGGAAACCGTGTCATACCCGTAAAGGCCCTCGGATGTAAACTTTTTCCGATAACAAGCAACTTACATCTATGGGTACCCGCAGCATTAGAGCAACACATTACCGTGACACGATCCTTCGAAGCTTTAAACCCCGATGGCGATTCTGCATCCTCAGTTGTCAGAGTTCTTTTTGGCGTACATCTCCAAAATAAGGCAGTCTCGTCAGCATTGTACACTTGTTCAGGACTTAAATGTTCATCACTAACTAACTTTGCAAATTCATCCACATAGGCACTAGCTGCATCCTTGTCTGCTGAAGGTTTTTCACCACATACTGCACGAAACTGTAAGCCATGTCGCGACTTGAAACGTTGCAGCCAACCTTCTGTATAGTCACACTTGTGTTGCAATCCCAGCTCTTCATGAAACACTTTGGCTTGTTCCTTTAATAAATCACCAGAAATTTCCACACCTTCACTAACACGAAGTTTAAACCAGGTTATGAGAACTTGGTCTAGTTCCGCTATGAGAACTTGGTCTAGTTCCGCTATGAGAACTTGGTCTAGTTCCGCACTTTTTCCCTCCGACATTGACTTCCTTACAAACATTTTCCTTTTTGATCCATTGTCAGAAAAGAACTTTAACAGTTTTTCTTTCTGTTTTTTAATATCATACACTGTTGAAGAACCGATGCTGTATGTTTCACAAATGGTTCGCACAGACACGCCGCTATCAAGTTTTTTAAGCACTTCCACTTTCTCTGCGATCGACAACGCACTATGTTTACGTTTTACGCCACCGCTTTTCTTTGCTGAATCCATGATGGGGCTATACAGCAGCAATTAAATGATAAAATTAGAAGGAATGAGCATGAATGCTTGTTAGCAGGTGCAAGCAAGACCCAACAGCTGATTCTGGAGTACAGCGCTATCAAAACAAAAACGGCGCATGAGCCTACGAGACATTCGGGGCCTACGAAAAATAAAACGAGAACTTTTCTTCCCCTTTTTCTACAGGTTATTATTAAATTGATACTGAGGTACTTTTTTTTCCATTTATTTATTACTTAATCCTATTAGTGTCCACCAGCTAGCTGTGCTTCTTGTAAACAAAACTATTTCTGTACCTGTACTGTACAAGAACAGCTGATCTAACCCATTTTCTTTTACTCAATTCATGGCAAACATCACTGAATCTTATTCTTTCGACATCACATTTTATAATTAGGTACTAGCTTGTGTTATTAGTGAATATGCTGTCAAATGGGGCCCCATATCTTGGAGGTGCCTAAGGCCTACGAAAGTCTTAACCTGTCACTGGGCGCGTCCAGAAAACAATGGTGCGCCAAGGCAGGAAATTTGAAAATGGGCTCCGAAATCCATGCCGGAAAACTGAAGGTTCCGGTTTATCGATTGCCAGATTTTTGACGGTCAACCTTACTCTGAGATTGTTGTAAAGAATTTGTTTCAACAAATAATTTAATAAAAAAGAAGTATATCCATCATTCTATGTCTAGATTTGAGTATGTGGCATTATAATGCATAGGAACCAGATGAGGTGATACTGTCATGATGAGTTTCTCTGCTAATGCTGTTTGATGAAAAGTTTACTTCGGTGTTTCGTATCCTCCTTACAAAATTTTACTCTAGTTCAAAGGTAATTACAATTTAAATACAGTAAGCCATCCATATTCATACCCACATTGAGAATCAGGTGGGGCAAACACAGCTGATTGCTGCTTGGTGCTCTTACTTGGTTCTTGGCCCTCTGCTGTTGCTTGCAATGCATCCAAATATGCAATACTGTTTTAGAAAAATCAGTGACACTCCATGAAATTGCCATAATGCAACCATATGTGATGCAAAAACTTGCAATCCATCACGTTTGTACTGTACAACTTTTCATGCATGGAAAGTAGGAATAGTTCTGAAATGGGTGAATGTATGAATAATTAACAATGTTTAAATTAATAGATGTGGGGAGTGATCAATAATTACAGTATATTAGCTTCTTGCCAGTTTGTTTAATAGTTTTAATTCTGCATTGGTCATATATCCTTTTAGATACACAAGTGCAGCTCAAGACCTTGTAATGGCCTCTCGTGGAAAGCTTCGAGAACGTAATTGGCGTACCAGTGATGACAAACATGCAACTATTGATGATATTTCTGTCTTTGTCATTCCTCTGAAATCTTACCAAGAGGCCTACCAAGAATGGACTTCAAAACAAGAAGCAAATATTGGTGACCCCAAGAAATCCTCCTCAGGAAACAGCAATAATGTTAATAGGACATGTGATGCTAGTGAAGTGAATGTGGTATCTACAGAAAAAAGTTCATGCAAGGAAGAGACAGATTTATGTCCCTCAGTCGTACAGAATAGTGAGGAATCACTTATTCATGAGAAAGATTCTCTTGAATTCAGACCACAAGAAGATTATTTCAAAAAAGAAGTTAATCAGGAAGCACAAACAAAAAGACATTCAGATGAAGTCCTGGAGTCTTCATAGTAAAAGACTTACCGATGAAGTCTTGGACACTTGTTTACCGTGAGGTCTCATAGTAGTTTGGACAAGTATACTAGTCCTTGTTTATTACTTTGCAGGGTTGGAACTCCTTGGATGATAATAACCAAAGAGTACTTCTCTTGTGATTATGCATGATACACACGTAATTGTTTAAACATTTGTTAATGGCTTTTTAAGAGAGTCAAGAGTATCTTTTTTTCTCTCTTATAGAGCACGTTCTTTTACCAAAGTATTGTTGTATTATTTAAAATATTTATTCTCAAATACTGTATATGATGGCAAAGTTACAAATCCTATCATGGGTTTTATATGTCATTAATGAAGACAGAGGTTTTACATTGTATTTCATAAGGATTGATAGAGGTGGCTTAGAAATATGTGAGTGGAAGTAAAAGTCTTTGGACTGTCACAATATCATCAGATATGGTACTGAATAAAATTATTTGTTAATTTGTTTAGGAACTGTAGTTTGTCTAGGAAATTTATTTAAAGAATCTTGCAATATGCTTAACTACTGTGTGAGAAAAAATAGAGAGCATAGGGTACTGGTATATTGTGCTGCGATTAGAAACACGCCAAGGTCAGTATATGAAGAGAATGATGCAGTTTATAGCTTTTCTTGCAAAATATCCCATGTAAATTCTAGGGTATTAAATGTACAAATGAAACTTTAATTTGTTCGTGTAACAAGATTAATGGGGCAATGCCTAAAAATAGATTAGTAAGACCTGTTGATGATTCAAATGTACTGTACTTAAAAGAATACAACTTTGCCATATCTTTGCTCAAGCTTGTATAGTTTGATTAAGCTAGGGAAATTAAGCTTTCAGTTTGGAGGCATGATTTTTTTTCCTTGGGTACTGTATATGGAAGTCTTAGGGGAGGTTAATTGTGCAGTATCCTGAACACGCCTTTGGTAAAACAGTGTATTGCAATGGATGTCTTAATGAATGTAGTGATTGGTAGTTTATATGGCCCAAATTTTAGGGGGAATTATTTGTCATGGTTAAAAATGTTGATTTATTCCTTAAAGTTCATTCCTCAAACTTGTTCCAAGGGATTAGTAATGCAGCCGTTTGTTACTCCTTATTTATACTCGTGTGAATCCTGAGAATTATCATTTGCTTCTTCGGAGGACTATGTATGATGACAGATGACAACTCCAAAATATTGCATCACAAGAAACTGAGAGCTTGGTTAAAGTTTGTACTCTCTTGAAAGGTTATTAGGTATAGGCTCACTTTCCTATGAAATATGTTGTATATAGATGGTGCTGTTATTTTTACTGAATTTGAGAGAATGGCGAACTATTTTGATGATGCAGAAGAAGGAAAGGCTAAAGTGTACAGTATTAAAAAAAGAAACATTCTAGTTTTCAAAAATGATAACAGAGTCATAGTAATGTTTGCTTGAGTAAAGATAAACTAAAAAGTAGTAGATGATGTAGGTATTTGATGTCTATGTTTAACAAGACTGACAGTGGGAAAATTGGAGATGAAAGTAAATCTTTGCAAGAAAGGTGTGTTACAGGTACCTTGTGAATTTTGTTGAATGAGGTAAGTAATGTGTGGAATATGAGAGAAGCCAGCTTGAGGGATATGAAACTCGGAGGTTTCAAACTACTAGACATAAGTAAAAAGTGAGAGCAGTAGGAATGAATAATTTGCTGAAGTAGCTACTTTGGCAATAATATTGAGGTTAAACAAATTCATGTAATAAAGAGTGAAGTAAGAAATATATTTGCACAGTGAAAAAATCCCTAAGAAAATGCTTGGAAAATACTGTATTGAAATAGGATTGGTAGGGTGTATAAAGAATGAAATGAGATTATAAATCATTGAAGGTGGTATTTTGGAAGGTTGGAGGTGGGAAGGTAAACAGTACTGTACAAGGGACTGGTGGGCCGATAATCAAATTTCTAATTATCCAGGAACATGTCTCTGGAAATTATGAGAGGAGTGAAAAGATTGCACATAGTGGAGAAGAGTGTTTTAAGAAAGTAGAAAAATTAATGCAATTGGAAACCTCTCCAACACTCGGTTTAGCTAATTAGGTATAAAGAATACAGGCAGTATAATGTACTGCAGAAGTTAAAAAATTTCTTTCGGTTCTTTGACTTGGTTGTTTCATCTGTCCCACCCCACTTAGGTGTGAAGGGAATATTGGTGACAGATGCAAGTAACATGTTAAGAAGACTTATCTATGAGATACCAACCCAGTGGAGCTTAGTAGATAATGAAGAACAAAACTCAGTTCCTAATGTCAAGATGAATATGGGGCCTCAAAATAAAAATGCATGGTATTATGATAGACTTACTGGCAGCCAGTACTATGTTGTACATTTAGAATAAAAAGTGGGATTCCGGTTTCTCATCCGATTTTTTTTTTTTTTTTTTATCGTTATGTCTTGGGTACTAATAATTTATTTCTTGGGTCCTATTTTCTGTACAGGCGAGTCCTCTTTGCAGATGTTGACGATATATGTAGAATTATATATATTTATATGAGTGTAAAGGATTCTGTTCAGTTTACTTTTCCCTGATAACTCTTTCGTCATCTGTTGCAAAACTTGTGCTTTATTTTCAATGATTGTAGAACGATTGTGATATTATGTAGTGAAATATAAGCTGATGTAATGCTATAAAGTTATGATTAGTCTTGAACTAGAATGTTCTTTTTACATGTTTTTAGTGCATTTATTAGATATTAAACACACAGTACTAAACTTTTAAAGATAGGTGATGGATGAGTGTTTAACGTTATGATAAGCATATGGTGAATGATTTCAGATTTGGTTATCCCATTCCAATAATTTTGTAGCTGTGAGCATTTGTAGTGTAATATAATTTAGTTGCTCTAGTTAGTGAAGGAAGGAGTATTTTTTTTTTTTTTATTTATTTGTATTCATGGCCAGCTCGTGTGGAAGGTTAGAGCCTCCTAAAATTGAGAAAATTGTTTAACTTTCAGACTTCCTCAAATCTTAATGGTGTAGAATAATTGTACCAAATCAAGAGGCTTTCATTGTCTTAGAGCCTTATTAGTTTTTCTTCTGTGACAGACACACATGACACTTGGAGGAATTGTTCTGAAAGGCCCAATTCCTTTGGTTTATAAAAACTCTCAAACATTTACCCCATTCATGATGGTGAAACCCAGCTTAAGGACAGAATATGTGCTAGTGATAGAAATTATAGAATTAACCTTGCATTACTAACCTCAGTAAGGTCATAGATGCTTTAAGATTACAGGGGGTCCCCGGGTTACGAATGAGTTCCGTTCCTGAGGATGTTCGTAAGTCAGAATACATACCCTATGTGCACTATATTATAGCCTAAATCCTTTTATACATCTCAAATCACTTAATTTAAGCGAAAAAAAGAAAATGAGTGATAAAATGCAGTAAAGGAAAGTAACAATTAAAGTTTAACACTTACATTGAAACTTGGGCTGGCTGATCTTCCACCCATATCACTAACAATCTTTCCATTTTAATTAGCAATCCATTTCTTTTCTTTTGTTATCACAGTTGAGTGCATCGGTGCAGATCCTTTTACATGTTCAAGAATTTTGTGTTTGTTTTTCAAAATTGTTCCAATTGTTGACCAACTGAAGCCTAATGCTTTACCAATGACTGAGGGTGTTTTGCCTTTTTCAGAACATTTAATTACATAAACTTTCACTTTTATTGTAATCATTTTTCTTTTCTTGGATGCATTACTATCACTTGCATCAGGTTTGCATTTGGGAGCCATGATGAGGACAGAAAAATAGCGTTAAAAGCAAAAAACAACAGTTTGCACTTGACCATACATATTACTGAGGTGAGGGCAAGGCGGCGTACCGACGCTCCCTCAAAGTGCATGGCTGGGTGACGCATTATTCCTTACCTACCATTACAGCTCGCCGCTATGCCATGCAAACTAGTTTTCGTACGTTAATACTGCGAACTAGTTGTACCTATGTCGAATTCTGAAAATAATTGATCTTATGGGACCTCGTTCGTATCGGCGGGTGTTTGTAAGTCGGATATTCGTAACTCAGAGACCCCCTGTATTGTTATTTTAGAGTTTGGCATTTGATGACAGTAGATTCATGTAAGAGAACTGTAAATACGAACAGTGTCTATTACAGTACATATCATCTAGTTAGTCAATAATATCTTTGTCATCATTTTATTTCAAAGCTCTTTGTGAAGGTATATTTTCAACAAACAAAAAGTACCTTTTTTATGCCAGAAGTAGTGATTTCACTGTATATATTTTTTTTTAAACAGGAGCCACAATAGTTTTTTTAAGAGCAGAACAGGCTTTCCCCACTTATGTCGTACAAGTGTTCCGGTAAAACATAGTGTTGTGTGAAACTATAATACAAAGCACATTTTCCCATTGAAACCACATACAGTATTATCTGAAGATGCATTCCTGATCAAAGATTCTTCACAAAACAAGAAATACAGATTACAACATATATACAGTATATATATATATATATATATATATATATATATATATATATATATATATATATATATATATATATATATATATATATATATATATATATATATATATATATATATATATATATTTATTTATTTATTTATTTATTTATTTCAGATAATGTACCAACTGTAATAGTGCATTATAGTAGAAACAATAAATAATTAAAACAAGTAAACAATTAAAATGAAAGTTAACACTCGCCATCAGTGGAACCGATGACTTTTTTCCTCATACTTTTGGAGTAGTTCTTTCCTTGTTACCTAATCCACATTTGCTAGCCATCTTGCAGAGTGTATGCATAGTACAGCACTATAATGTAAAGGATGAACTAGCCTTTAGATATTAAGCAACATAACACTGCAAATTAAAAAAGTGAATAGAAGTCAGCTAATCTTGGAGCTTACAAGAATATCATCAAACACTGTCCCAGGTTTTGTAATTATAGTTATGGTATTTTTTTCTTCAAAGTTTACAAAAATGTAAGGGGTAAAATGATTGATAATTTTAATGAAACACCAAACGAACTCCCATTAAACGAGTGAAATGAATGGCAAACTGGTGTAAACAGATGCCTGTAAAATGAAACCGGTGTACCTGTACATAGATAGTCTTAGAGCTTTTACAGGAGCACTAACAGATGCCTGCAAGGGCACTTTTAATTTTGGCTATGATAAATCTTAAATTTTTGGCCAAAAGATATCTGTTATCTACTTGCAAGTAGGTTTTAGTGGGGCATCATGTACATTTAGCAAAGAATTGTCTTAACTTGGTATTTACATTACTGTATTCAGGAAAGATATATATACTGTAAATACACCCAGTCCTCGCTTAACGTCCCGGACAAGGTTGTTTTGTTATAACGTTGCTACTCTTTAGATACCCATGATTCTGACAATGTTGTTTTACGATTTGACCGATTCATTATAATGTGATCACCCAACACGGACTACTTTGTATGGTGCGTCACCCTCTCTCATCTTGGCGTGCTACTCTCTCTTGCGGAGTGTCACAGCGCCCCCAAGCATTTTCTCCCCAGTCTTTGTTAAGCTTCCACAGCGTAAGTAATAATAATAATAATTAACGGTTTATTGAAAAAATTCTGCAGCCCGAAGGCTGAAAATATACATTGGACATAAATGACTTATTACATACATTGGTGGTTTAACAAAAGCCTTCATTAGAGAAAGGTAAAGGAACATACAGTGAACATACAGATTAATGTAGGTGTTGAACAGCAAACTCGTAGTGTGGTAACTCCCTCTCAGATGGTGTTAGGAGGAACTCACGTGGTGTAGTAGTTCCCACAGATGGTTTTATGAGGAACCTCGCGTGTAGTAATTCCCTCGCAGATAGTGTTATGAGGGGCCTCACGTGGTGTAGTAATTCCCTCACAGATGGTGTTATGAGGGACCTCACGTGGTGTAGTAATTTCCTCACAGATGGTGTTATGAAGGGCCTCACGTGGTGTAGTAACTCCCTCACATATGGTGTTATGAGGGGCCTCACGTGGTGTAGTAACTCCCTCACAGATGGTGTTATGAGGGGCATCACGTGGTGTAGTAATTCCCTCACAGATGGTGTTATGAGGGGCCTGATGTGGTGTAGTAATTCCCTCACAGATGGTGTTATGAGGGACTTGACGTGGTGTAGTAATTCCCTCACATATGGTGTTATGAGGGACATGTGGTGTAGTAATTCCCTCACAGATGGTGTTATATGAGTGAGGTTTGGTCTTAAGCCTCCCTATCGTAGATGGATTAACACATCGCTGGTTGTTGTTGGGTCTCATGGGCCGTTATCACTGGGTACCTGGGACCTCACTGCGTGAAGGTTAACTTGGGTACGACTGTTACTGTGAGTTGTTCTCACTGACTTAAGCACTGTTCACCACTGTTAACCTCTGTTTAACACTGGTTCCATTCCTTTCCTAAATGAAATTGTAACTTCTGGCGAGAACTTGTTGATATTCCGGTGGGGAGGAGGGTTCAGGAGAGGGGGTTGGTATGGGCCAACTTAACAGTTGACCTGGCTGCTCCGAGAGGAGCGCCAGGTACGTCTTGACCCTTCGGTGGTCAAGGATGTAGTGCTTGCTTAAATGTTTTTGCTATACATACTGTACTGTAACCATTCGAAATGGCTCCCAAGCGCCCGTCAAGTGTTAGTGATGCTTGCCAAGGGGGAACCCCAGTCAGAGTGGGAAGGGGAGACCCCCTCCAGGTCTCAGTGACTCACCACCCTCCTCCACTCCACTACCCACCACACACTCGCTCCACTTCTGCCCATCAGTGAGTACAATACAAAATGATTGTATTATCTTATTAATTAAATATTAATTTAGTTTATTTACATTTTTGGATATATAATATATATTTCTATAAAAATTCCGTTGAATTTATGCATAAGTAATGTATTTTATGGGGCAAAGGGAGGCCAGGGAACGTAACTAGCGTATTTAATCTATTTCATATTGGGAAAATTTATTTCGTTAACGTTGTGTTTTACAAGACCGTAACTACGACATTAAGCGAGAGCCTCCTTTATGTAGTACCGTAATTTAGTGCCATGGTTTTTATACCATACTTTTTCTGATTTTTTGTCCCAAGACATTTTTAATAAAGTGTTTTAGTAAAATTTTGATATACCTGTAGTATAAGAAATCATATAGGTGACAGATTTATGATTATTTTGTAAACAAATGACACATTATTTTCTTAACCAAATTGGCTCATCAGAATCACCTGTCATAAGTTGTCACAAGTGTCTTAGTAATGAAGGCTCTATCTGTCCCTCCATTTCTTTAATAAAGGAGGACTCATCCCATCATCTTTGTTATAGCCATTTTGATGGGATGTAAGTGGTGGCATTTTCTAATGGTCCATCAAATGTTCATACCCATTCCATAGTTTTTGAACCTCTGAAATGCATTGAACCTAACTCTAAACAAATGTGTTTACACCAGCCATGTCATAGGTCAGAGTCACAAAAGAAACAATGTACAGTAATATTAGTCCCATTACTATTTTCTACTTGTCCTCTAGAGATTCTGCACATAAAATTTTTACTTTCCATCCTATTCAATTGTTATGATGGACTTATTGTGCTTTTAGCAGTTTTTTTTTTTCTAGAGGTAACTCAGTGGTCCCTGTATAGAGAAAGGATTTAGTTCAGCAAGGTCTTGTTCTTATATGAATCATTCTCTGTCAAATTTGATATCTTTTAAGGATGTATTCATGGGCTTATTTTTTCTTACTCCCTAAAACTATATAGTAAATAAAGTTCAAAAATTATAATCCTAAACTTTTGCAACTCATACAGTGGTTACTTTCCCTTAAAGTTTCCAGTAGCTGTCTTTATGTTGCTTTCACCATGCTTCTTCAGGCAGTCAATAAACTCATCTTTCTTCTGGATAAGACACTTTTCTTGGCTGTGTGTATCTATCAGAATTTTGGTTTAAATTAGAGGCTGGCATTACATTGAAACTTTCTGTACAGCGTAAACTCTATCGAGAGTCTGAGGTACTGTACTTGTAAGTTGTTTTCTTTCAGTATTTACTCTTTTGCATAAAATGTCCAGTCTACTTTTACTCTGCATTTGTGTGTAGATGGTTTACACTAAATATGTATGGTACAACAGCAACACAACAAGTACAGTACAGTATGGTACTTATGGTATGTGATATAGTTATTTGTATTTTACAAGCTGGATTTGTGTTATTACAGTAGATGCTGTTACAGTACTGTATATTATGTGGTCAATTACTGTACCATTTGGAAAGCTAAAATATTTTTCACTGTCAATTACTACAAACATAATACAGTACAGTATATGAGTTTGGTACTTTGGCTTAGGGAAGGTGAAAATTATTAAGAGGTCATTCTAACATAATTAAATCAGTTTTATATTACTCATGCCCTTTTAGGTTGTATTTTTCATACAACCAGGACAGGTTTGCACCCATTTTCATTATATTTCTACCCAAATTTACACTTGCTAGGTGCTTGTGGCACAGGCTTAATATTAAATAATTTCATACTTTTCTGGCACCTTGTAAAACATTGAGTAATACCGTAGTAAAAGTTGTGATTGTATGCCTTGTGAAGGATTTGACGAGATAATCACCTAATTGTCCTCAATAGACTAATAGATTAACTCCTTTGCTACAGAAAGAAAACCTCTAAAAATTTATAGGTATTTCCATTTTTGGGTTCAAGCAACCATACAAACAGGAATCGGAACATTTTGAGTAAAAGAAATTACATCTTGTATATGGTAACTCAAACACTACATTCACATATTTATTGTCTGCTTTGTTGCTGAAGTTACAAAGATGGTACAGTATAAGGCATGTGCCATAGTAAAACTAACACACACACAGACACACTCACAGAAATTAAAATAAATCAACAATGATTGTGCAACAAAGACCATTTGTATTGCCACTGAGGTCTCTGGACCTCACACCTCTCAATTTCTTGATAATTGGCAGATTTTAGGTGACGCCAGAGGAATATATAAAAGAGTGTGAGGTTTAGAGACCTTGGTGACCATTCAATTGGTCCTCTTTGCCCAGTCTGTTGATTTGTTATGATTCCTTCACCTGAAAGAGAAAAAATGACAAACATTAATTTTCCTATGGTGTGTGCCTTATGAGGTCTTGCTTTTCACCAACTCACTTTTACAGAATGGAACCTGAACATTATAACTGGAAGTACAGTACAGTACCTCGAGAACATATTGATACAAATTACTACCGATACAATTTAAATTGACATTCTACTAAAAGTTATGCGACATCAGACTTTGACTTATGATAATATCAGTGATACTATTGGGTAACAGATAGCTGCATTATATTCTTAATTAAAATGCATTTTTCAATAGAAATTACCACGTAGTTTGTCACAATATATTATTTACCTCGGTAGGTGATATATTATACTGATTTGGTAGATTACTTGTAACACGTTTGAAAAGTTTAATATAATGTGATGTTAAACGGTCCTAGGCATATTTTCATAGTCTTATACAGTATTCTTAGGTGTTCTGTGACAAAATTGCTCTAGCTTAATTTTGAATAGAAACTACAGGTATTGCTAGATTTATCAAAACCAAACATATTATTCTAGTTAATTTTGAAGAACTGAATTTCTCTGCTTTGAATTGTTATTTTATTACATGGAAGATAGCTTAGGTTGCTTAAAATTAAGACTATCGTGAATAGCTAATTTCTTAGCAATGCAATAGTACCCATGCTTTTTTACATTCCAAATTTGTTGCATTGAGTTTGTCAACCTACTATGTATATTATATAGCATTTCTGTTTTATCATCAACTTTTTCTGCCTAATACCTGTACTGTACTGTATTTAAAAAAATAATATACCGGTAGTCCTATATTATTACCTGTTTCTTCCCTGCCAAGTATAGTACAGTACTAAACTTAATTTATTTATTTATTTTTAAGTCTACCAATCAGTATCCATATTGTACTTATTAGTTCCTTGTTAAACCATCAGGAAAGTTACTAGAGTACATCACTTTAATTATGATATACTGTATTGACAGATATTTGTACTCTTGCTAATTGTACAAGTTATAGTCTGTGGCCAACTGGCAATTTTTAACAAATATTGTTTTAGTGCCCATACAACATTTTTTTACAAGAATTTATGTCCAGATTTTACTCGTAATAAGTGCCAGATGACTCCTTGTCTTTTTTCCCATTTTCAAATTGGGGTGCTTTCAGTATCCCTTTATTTATGGTACAAAGACTTATTTTACTCAATGGTGAATATTATTACACACTAAAAATAAAACATGATTCTTATTTGTAGAGAAATATGCCAGTAATGCTTATACTATACAGTGAACCCTCACTTTACGCGGTCAATTGAACCCACGGCGGCCCGCGTAAAGTGAACAACATAACATATGGGATTAATTGAAATAGAGACCGGGCCGACCCCCAAACTCCACTTTTTCAGACACAATACCTACGTTGTAGTAAAAATAACTTCTTAATTTTATGATGGTATGCATACACAATTAATAATTAAGAGAAATATCAATAATATTAGGTTTTTTAACACTTACATTAGTAGAAAAGATGGCTGGGCACACGGGGATGGGGGGTTAGTTCCGAAGCAGAGGGCAGATTATTGGCCCTCACCTGTATCACTTGTATCACTATCCACCACAGAGGCTTGCAGGGCCTCTTTGTCAAACCCCTCAAAGTCCATATAGGTCCATATCCTCACTATCATTGACTTGGGCCGGCTGTGGTGGGTGGCGGATGAAGAACTCGGTAATGTTTTGATGACTGGGCGACCTCGCGCCGCTCTCCGCGTAAAAGGGTACACACACCGCGGAAAGTGGCCATTCCATGTTCGGCAGGGTGCCGTGTAAATGCGTAAAGTGGGACCGCGTAAAGCGAGGGTTGACTGTACTTGTATATAATTATTTTGACTTTTAAAATGTGATATAATTAATTTCCTCCCCATTCCTTTTCTAAATAATTTTTTCTGAATATTTAGGACACTATGAAACATTAGATCTATAGATCTATCAAACACTTCTTACCTTTCACTTGTATGGCTAATTTTTAAAATGCCAAAATGCAGCATATTTAATTTGTTGACCTATGAAACATACTGTACTGTTCTTACATTGCTGATAACTATGTAATTCTTAGTTACTGACATGGAACTGTGCTATGATGGCTCTGGACTAGTGTACAGTACTGTATTTCCAGTACATTAAAAGAATAATGCACTGGTAAATCTCAATTGCAAGTTTTATAAAAATAATAGTTCTCATAATCATTGATTTCACCTAAATAATTTTGTTTATATACAATATTTTACCTAACAATTTTTTTTTTATGGAAGTACTTTACAGCCTAAGTTAACCGTGTAAATGATACATAGGGTACCGCAGATACAGAAAGCTTACAGTACACAATTTAACACCAATGGTACTCATACAGTCCAGTGCAACAGAAATAGTATGTGTACTGTATTTACACATTTTCATATAAGTAAAAGTACTGTCCATCTTAAAATACTACAAAGAAATAATAAAAAATCATGGCAACACTGTTGATGAGCCATAATTGTTTTTAGCTCGGAGTATTGCTTCTCGTGGTCTTAAATGCAGCATAGTAAAGGTTCCAAAAATCCTGAGTGATAGAGATATTGTTTCTTTATAGAACAGCAGGTCATGATGATGGCCATAAAAGTTTGAAGCAAACTATTTAAGATACAGGTACCAGTAACCAGCAAAAAAAAATAGAATCCATGTTGAAGGAGTGATCAGTGCAACAGATGCTTAGCATCATTTTGACTGCATGACCACATTTATGTCTTCAAAATATGTAAATGCAGCTGCAGATACATGTTTATTACCATCCTCAGAAAAAAATACTGCCTTTTAACTTCCTTTTTTTGAGATACCAAGCAAGTACTGTATATTACATATTAAAAAGGTAAACGGAAATAGATGGTGTCACAATACTTGTACCAGTATTTTGAGATGCCTCAGAACAGCTATCTGTTTATGTAACACCACTTTATGTAAGTAAGTGAATTACACTATTCTCAAAACAAGACTTTTAGACTAATCTGCTGAAATAATCCATTAACCATGGTATTCAAAGATTCAGTCAGTTTTGGTTACGACCCTATTCCCCCTTTACTCAGAACCCTTGAAGCAAGTTTTATGGGTGGATGCCTTCCTATTGCATGATATGAAGGAATTCCAAGTGCCCTATTAGCTGGCAAGATAGGGTTGCAACTTCTTGCAAATTCAATCCCTTTGTTAATGACATCTTAGCTCTTCAGACATTTTTCCTGCCAACTGACATTAACCAGGACCCATAGACACCTCACTTCACACTATGGCCTGTATGCACTGCTTGTGGTAGAGTCAGGCATACCAATAGTAGTTGTGTGGGGGCATCCCTTAAGCTCATCGTTGAGTGATTGGAAACGGGTTTCTGGAGAGAAATATGTTCCTGAAATCTTCACATTCGATGTTACTACTGTAATATACATTCAATTACCTGTATCATTAAGTAATTAGGAAAACTTACCATAAGGGTGTTAATTCCAATAAAAATCTAACTATTGAAGGAGGTAGAGGTAGTTCTGATATTTTAGCCACAAAAAACCTTTATACTGTATGCAAGTATTGTACCCTGTATCACATGTTGAGTTTTGTGCAGAAGCTTTTAACGATAAATTTATCCACCAGTTTCACCAATTTATCAAACTAGAGATTTTGCAGTTTGAGTATACAGTACCTTGATGTCTTCAAAAATGCTTTCGTGTATAAATATGCCTCAATATCCTGTAATCGGTTCTATGTTTACAATCATTTCCAGTGGAGTAAATATCAAGAAAGTTGGTCTCTTCAGTATTTTTTAATTTTTATAATAATAATATTGGGCATTCTGAAATTTAGTTAACATATTGATAATAAATACAGTACAGTATAGTCTCGATTTACGCGGATTTCCTTTACACGTTTGGTCATTTACGCGGCACCTGGCCAGACCAGCAATTATTATTTACGCGGGAAGTGGCGCGGGCAGGGTGCGCATAACCGAGTTCTTCACCCACCACCCACCACAGCCAGCCCAAGTCAGTGATAGTGAGGATATGGACTTTGAGGGGTTTGACAAAGAGGCCCTGCAAGCCTCTGTAGTGGATAGTGATACAGGTGAGGGCCAATAAGCTGCCCTCTGCCTCGGAACCAACCCCCCATCCCCGTGTGCCTCAGCCATCTCTTTTACTAATGTAAGTGTTAAAAAACCTAATATTATTGATATTTCTCTTAAATATTAATTGTGTGTGCATACCATCATAAAATTAAGATGTTATTTTTACTACAACGTATGTATTGTGTCGGAAAAAGGGTAGTCTGGCGGTTGGCCTAGTCTCTATTTCAATTAATCCCATATGTTCTGTTATTTCGTTTACGCGGACCTCCATGGGTTTAATTGACCGCGCAAACCGCGACTATCCTGTACAGGGAACAATTTTTGTGTGCTCATCAGTTGATTGAATCGCCCGCCAACACTTTTTAGTTTAACTTTGTTTATAGTGGAGTAAACATAGAGTTTGTTGGTCTCTTGAATATTTTTGCATTTTTACTTTAAAATTATTGGTCATTCTGAAATTTAGTTAACATTGATAATATTACAGTGCACAAATTAAGAAATACAAAGAAAGCATTAGAACCAATGCACTCTGTAAAGAATATGGCATGTCATCATCGACTGCCTCTACAATCAGCTGATTGTAAATAAAGCCGCTGGGAATACAACATACACACCTCAAAGTAAGTAAAAATACAGTACTCTATTGTTTTTTTTGTTTTTTTTATTATTGTACAGTATACTGTACAGTACAGTACTGTATTTAGTTTATATTTAATGTTTTGTTAATTCTTTTACAGGTATATAGTACTTTGTATATACAGTATACTTTTTCTGTGAGTTGGAACCAATTACCCAATATCCCATTGAAATAATAGATTCAGTTAACGACTGACTCTGGAACCAATTGTGCTCGTTAATCGAGGGACCACTGTACTGTACATTGAAAACCATTCTCAAACATAAACTATTATCTTTTCATTGAACTGGTTATAATTATATTGCCAGTTAAATAGAAAATATATTGTAATTGTGTGCTCCACTGCATCTATCTGATTGCAAATTTGAAAGTTCTCTGAATACATGTGTGTGCTTTTCTAAAAAGTGTTTCTTTCATAAACTTATTTGTATATGTTTTGACTGGTCATAGTGTACAGTATAACTTATGTAGTCCAGGTATCCCTTGTTATATGTTTTTCACAATACGATTTTTTTAGGTACTGTACTGTATACAGTATATAATTTTTGTTTTTATACTATATACAACAGTATAAAATTTGTTTTTATATACTGTACAGTATATAATAATACAATATTGGGGTTTTCTTGTCATTGGCAAGCAAACTTTATTTTTCCATATACAGTATAGTCTGGATTTACTCGGTTTTTGTTTACGCGTTTGGTCATTTACGCGGTGCCTTGCCAGAATGAAAATGCTTTAATTACGGGGTAAATTTGGTTATTCACGCGGCGAGCGGCTGGAGAGGTCCAGACCGCAGCGCCATTTTTTACCCACACGGTCCATTCTTGAACATACGCGGGAAGCGGCGCGGTGAGTGGTGCACATTAGGCCGCTCTTACGTTATCGCTGACGTGATATGATGTATCGGACTGTGATTGGGCCATGCATCCTTACCACCCACGCATTCCCTCCGCCGCTAGCTGTGATTGGTCTAATGCAACATGACGTGCCCTGTCACCAGAGGGTAGAAGTCGCTGACCTAGTCAGGCCTGTCTCATTGTTCTCAGTCCGCGAATACAGTTCTCTCTTGTGCCCGCTATTCCCTTCACAATGGCTTCCACGGGACCCCCACCACCCGAGAAAAACCTTGAATTACCTGGACCAAGCCATGATAATGTGAAGGAAATCATCGAGTTGGGGGAGAAAATTAAGCTCATCCTTGACAACGACCCAGACAAGCATCGGTATGAAGTGTCTAATAACCATCTGACAAAAGTTATGGAGCCGTATATCCAGATCTATCTCGACAACATCAATGCTAGTCGTCAACGTAGTATTGAGGACTTCCTCACCCGCAACCCACCACAACCACAGCCAGCCCAAGTCAGTGATAGTGAGGATATGGACTTTGAGAGGTTTGTCTGGGAGGCCCTGCAAACCTCTGTGAGTAATGAAAGTGATTCACCAGAGGGCAACTACTCTGCCCTCTGCCTCGGAACCAGCCGCCATCCACGTGTGCCGACCCAGCTTTTCTACTAACATAAGTGTTAAAAAACCTAATATTATTGATATTTCTCCTAATTATTAATTGTGTGTGCATACCATCATAAAATTAAGATGTTATTTTGACTACAATGTATGTATTGTGTCGGAAAAAGTGGAGTTTGGGGGTCGGCCCAGTCTCTATTTCAATTAATCCCATATGTTCTGTTATTTCATTTACGTGTTTCTCGTTTTACACAGGCCTCCACGGGTTCAATTGACCGCGTAAATGCAGACTATACTGTACAGTACAGTAAACCCTCGGTAACTCGGCATGGATATGGTCTCAGAATTCATTAGTATCACTCGGAAATGCCGAGATATATAAAACTATTTGGGAAAATCTCGGCATATCTGGCCACCTGCATCACCTACCATGCCTCTGTATCACCTATTGTGCTGCTTCATTCTTCACCTGCAGTGCTGGTAAGTGTTACTGTCTTACATTAGTAATTACATG
Source organism: Homarus americanus (assembly GCF_018991925.1). NCBI lineage: Eukaryota > Metazoa > Arthropoda > Malacostraca > Decapoda > Nephropidae > Homarus > Homarus americanus. The sequence goes on along the minus strand of NW_024739403.1, from coordinate 739,118 downwards.
TACACCTATATGGGTCGATAATTTTTTATTGTATTTTTGTAGGAGGGGAATAGTGCCTCGATAAATCGGAATTTGAGATAACTCGGCAAGGCCAGAGCCCCATACCTGTCGAGTTATCGAGGGTTACCTGTACAGTACTGTATTATGTTATCAGCTGTCCAAAAATTTTATATCCAAATGGTTTTCAAGGAACGTAACCCATTCAGATAGCAAGGGTTACCTGTGTACTAAACTCCAGAAAAAGGTTACTGTATGGTGATGGTGGTCATTTCTTTTGCTCATTCTCAAAATTTAGCATTGTATTTTTTAATAATGTAAAACAAAATTTGCTATGAACAATTTCCTGACACCTTATAAATGAGACATAAAATATATTGAAATACAAAATTATTTACAGTACAGTAATGAAGTGACCAATGTGAAAATAAACCTCTGTGGATGTACTCAACCAACAATACTATTGGCCTTTCTCAGTTCCAGAAGCCCATTGACAATATCCATTGGAAGATCTCTAACTCTGTAGAATTCAGATGCATCAGCAAATCGTAGCTTAGTTAGGGGATCAGTGTAATTAGCCTGCAAAAGAAAATTATGCAGTAACATTATGTACCATTTACAGTTTAGACTATTATACAGGATGTTTCGGAAACATGTTTAATATATATATATATATATATATATATATTTTTTTTTTTGGGGCAAACCAAATATCAAGTCCCATTTAAAGTAAGCCTGCATTCAGGAAGAGGACCAGAACTTTGAACATTTACTGTAAAATCCATACCAAATTGCAAATGATTGTAAATAAATTGTACTAGCAACACTGAATATTTTATTTATACTCTATAGATTGTATCACATTCCAAACCCAACTGTCATGTGTTATAACTCCAAAACTATGTGGTATTGACACTATGGTCATGAAGTCATTTATCCTTATATGTCTCAGGAATACATCTCAGAATTATGAAACAATCTGTGGAATATCCCACCCAATCAATTAGTACAGTCTGTAATTAGCTATTTTATTTAGTAAGTTTAGACCCTTATCAAGTGGTTAGTTTGAAAGCCAAATTCATCCCTTTTTATGGTTGAACCGATTGCCAGACAGCTAAGAAAACCTTCCCCTTTTAGGTCTATGAATAGTTATTAGGAACCAAACAGAAGACAGAGGTTTGACCTCAAATTAAAAATGGCAGACAGAAGCCTGTGTGTGGGGTGCTGACTGGGAGGACACATCTCTCCCTCTTGGGGTACTAAGTCCACTTCATTTGAAGCTGAGAGTATGACAGGCAGGGAGTGAGAGCACATATTCAAGCTACCTAGTATTGTAAAGGTGATCACTAAAGTGGAATGGAGCAAGATTACATGTCTTTATTACAATGACTATATTACAGGGTAAAACAGAACAGTAGATTGTTTTAAAAAGTAAATATAGAAAAATACTTACAGGTAACCCAGAAACATCTGAATATTTTTTGGCTGGAGTGAAGGCAGGAGGTGCATCAATACTGCTATCTGTGGAATATAGTCTCCAGGTTAATTATAAACCTAAAACCTACAGTACAGTATCATAAATTCACTAAAAAATTTATTTAGTTTTCCAATTACCTCTCATCCTTCATTAGTTTGTTTGAATTACAGAAAGGAAGAGCCAAATCACTTGTCTACTTTAATTAGCAGAATTCAACTGGTAAGATCGGGTAATGGGAACATTGTCTTATTACTAACCAGGTATACTGCCCTTAACCCCTGGTGGACATACCCATATGTATCCCACAACAGTTGTAGGATGGAGGGTCACACTGTTCTGGTCATATCCAGCAATTGTTGCCATATATTTCTTGTGTGCCCAATTTAAATTTCCTATGGTTATTATTTGTTGAGCATCTATGTGGAGGCTTCTGGCAACTGCCCTGAGGCAGTGTAGACCTGTCAAATCAAGTCAAAATGTATTACATTCACTCATATGCAGCAACCCACCCAGAAAGAAACTGAAGGCATAATACAGTATTTGAGGAACATACTACTAGAGTGAACAAAGCGACAGAATAAAATGGAGACCTCTGGCGTTTTCCTCTGTAAACTGCCACCCTCACCACTACCCTGCACATAGTGGCATATGGGTAGTTTTACTTAATAGCAAAATGAACCATATTGTCACTTCCATTTTGAGTAACTGGGTCTCTCTTGGGATACAGAGGTAAGGTTTCCCTATCCTTTTATGAAGCACAAGTGTGTGGCAGCAGGTTGGAGATCAGCTGTTAAAGAGCACTTACCAACACACCCGGTGCATGTTACCACTCCCTTCCACTCCACCTCTTTAATCGTCACCACCTTTCTGCTTTCTCACTCCATATTTTAAAATGTTATGTAATGTAATGTTGAAGGGTTACAACTTTGCTCAGTTAAACTTACACTAAATTTGGTGGGTAGATATCAGCTATTCAATAGTGTCTGGCAGTGCTGCGCATGCAGTGTTAACAAAGAAACCAATAAACAGATCACCTCCTCATCACAATCTCCCTCCCTGCCACCACCTCCATCATCACCATTACCACTATTATCACTGTATGATACCTGGTCAGCACGGGCGGCTGCACGACGATCGCAGTCCTCGGTCTTGGCCTGCCACTCTCTCGAGAAGGACTCAGGATGGGCAGGGACACATGACCGTAGTGGGTGGCCGTATAACATCTGTACTGGGGAGCGACCTGTGAAGTTGGGGGTGTTCCGCAATTCCAATAAACCCCGGTCAAACTTCTCACAGTCAATGTTGCCTGAGGGTGCCGTCTTGAGGGTGAGATGCTTGACAGACTTTACGGCAGCCTCGGCATGTCCATTGGACTGGGGATAATGTGGCAAGGACACCACATGATGAACTCCCCATCGCTCCATGCAGTCCCGGAAGTCGTTGCTGGTGAACTGGGGCCCGCCATCAGTCCTCAGGCGGAGAGGGACACCAACTTCCCGGAAGTAGCGACAGAACATACGTACTGTATGAGAGGCAGTAGTGTTGCCTCTGCAGGGAACGACAACAGGCCACCCTGAGAGCCGGTCGGCGATGACGAGAAAGGACTTTCCCACCACAACGAAGAAATCCACAGAGACGGACTCAAAGGGCCTCGTAGGGTTGTCGTTGTTCATGAGGGGTTCCTGCTGCTGACTAGGCTGCAGCACCTGGCATGGCTCGCAGACTTGAACGGAACTAACGATGTCGGAGTCGATGCCTGGCCAAAAAACAGCTTGTCTCACCCGGCGCTTCGTAGCTTCCACACCCCTGTGGCTGTCGTGCAGGTGGGCTAGGGTGCGGCGGCGGCGGAGGGTGGCAGGAACTACAACTCTTGCTCCATACAAGACGAGGTTGCCATCAGCATAGAGGTCGTCCCATATCTTCCAGTATGGGAGTAAAGAGCTGTGTAAGTCGTACCGGTTGGAGGGAAATCCCGAGGTCACGCAGTTCAGTAGGCGGATGTACGAAGGGTCCGCTCTTGCCACAGCTCGGAGTTCCTGAAGAGTCCTGTCGGCGTCCTGCGGTGGAGACTCTTCTGAGATGACAGCGTTCACGGTCACTACGGTCCTGAGGTGTGCAGTAGCATCAGCACATGCGATCTCGTCCTCTGGTGTGGGGTGGCTGACTGGGGCTCGTGACAAAGCATCAGGGATGCAGAGCAGCTTGCCAGCACACCAAACAGCTGTGAAGAGGTAGGGCGAGATCTTCTCCTTAAGGCGTTGGAGGCGGGGATTCTCGACCGCATCCAAGGAGTAGTGGTTCAGGATCGGGATGAGTGGCCGATGATCCGTCATGAGGTTGAAGTGTTGTAGGCCGATCAGATACAACCTACATTTGGACATGGCCCAGGCGGCGGCTAACAGCTCCAGTTCGATGGTGGCGTAGCGAGTTTCGGCGTCAGTGAGAAACCGAGAGCCACACTGAACCAGACGAAGGCGTCCATTGCCGTGGTCCTGTAGCAGAGCGTATCCAATCCCGTAGAGGCGAGAGGCATCAGTCTGGAGGACAACTGGCAGGGCCGGGTCGAAGGAAGCGAGAACAGGTGGGCTAAGGAGAGCTGTCTTGACGCGACGGAATGCCTCATCATGGTCAGCTGTCCAGGTGAATGTTCTCTTGGGGCTCATCAGGGGGCGTAGAGGCTGTGCTGCAGCGGCGATGTCGGGGGTGAACTCAGCCAACTGGTTTACCAGGCCCATGAACGAGCGGAGGTCGGTCAGGTTGGCAGGAGTTGGGAAGTCCCGGATCGCGCTGACCTTTCCAGGATCAGCCGAGATGCCCTTGCCTGAGAGGGTGTACCCACAGAAGTTCACACTAGGTGCTGCGACCACAAACTTGTCCTTGTTGAGGGTGATCCCGTACTTGCGGCACCTGGTGAGCATCTGGTGAATACGCTCAAGGTGCGTGGAGTAATCCTCGTCATATAGGAGCACGTCGTCGATGACCTTGACACAGTTCGCCACACCCTGAAGGGCCATGTCACCACGGAGGCAGAAAGCATTGCCAGTAGCCGCGAAACCCATAGGTCCTCTGCAGTGCTGAAATCGGCCGTACGGTGTGATGAACGTCGTGAGGTACTGATCTTCTTCCGCAAGTTCCATCTGCCAGTACCCACATAAGGCATCTGCTGTAGTAAAGTACCTTGCCTTCGGGTCCACACTGCGTATAGCGGCGAAGGGTGTCGGTGAAGGGTGGGTCGGGCGGGAAACTTGACTATTCAGCTTGGTGAGGTCGACGGTGATACGAACTCCAGTAATGTTCTTGGCGACTGTTACCATGGGGTGACACCAATCCGAGGGGTCGTCACCAGCAGGCTTAATGATCCCCTGGGCTACCATAGAGTCGAGTTCCTTCTTAACTTGGCTCTGGAAAGCGAAGGGTATCTGTCTCGGTGTGTGGATGGCGAAAGGTACTGCGTCATCCTTCAGGTGAATTCTCATGGGGGAGCCAGCCATTGGCTTGAGTGGAGCCGTCTTGAGGTCCTCCTTGGAAACCAGCACGTCCTTGAATTGCAGTAGGAAGAACTCCCTGGCTGCAGAAGGTGACGTATTGGGTGGGAGGGGCAGCTCCTTGCACCTGTTGACATGTTTTATTTCCAGAATTGGCTTAGGGAAGTCTGAAGATATTATGGCCAACTCTTGACAGTGGCCATAAGACAGTAGTGGCATCTGAACACCTTTGTGGACCTGAATCCTGGCAGAACATGACTGCTTACCTAGGGTGAGGGTAGCCTGAAATGTACCCAGAGCAGGTGCCATTGTAGAACCGTCTGCGGTGAGCGTTGTAGAAGTTGACGGTGGTTGCAAGCTGCTCCTAGGGATCCGCAGAATGTCGAGGTGTCTTGTGCCGATGACTGTGACGTCCGCACCTGTGTCAGGAAGCATCTGGATACGGGATGTAACGTCGCCGTATGACAGGTGAACACAGATGGGCTGAGGTGTCTTGCTGACAGGGGAAGAAGAGGATCCCACGCGACGACAGCGCTTGTTCTTCGCCGCCTGAGACTTGCAAGTAGTATTATTCTTCTTCTTTGACTGACAGCATTTGTCATAGTGTCCAATGCGGCTACAGGAGCGGCACTGAACGTTGTTGGCAGGGCACTTCAGTGTCCTAGCCCAATGACCACGACGGCCACAGTTATTGCAGGTGCTGTCAGCGGCAGGGCATTCAGAACCATGCCGACGAGCACAATACTGGCAGGAATGACCTGGCGTCGAAGTCTGAAGTGATGCTGAAGATTGATGCGAAGCTGAAGTCGGATGTGAAGCTGAAGTCGGATGTGAAGCTGAAGTCCGGTCACGTCCTTTGTTCTTCTTATATGCGGAGATGGCACACAGCTGGTTAGATGGAGCACGAATGGCAGAAGTCGCACTTCTGGTGGCTTCGTAAGAGCGGCAGGTGGTGACAACATCCTGTAGAGAAGAGGCAGTGTCGAGGGAGATAAGCTTCTGAATTAGCTCTTCGTCCCGCACGCCCATGAGGAGCTGTGTTTCCTCACAAGTCGAGTTCCCAGGACAAACGTCAACCTCCTCAGCGATGCGTCGTACGTACGTAAAAATCGGCAAACGACTCACCCTCCAGCTGCTTACAACTGAGAAGTTCTCTCCTACGGAGAGCTTCGTTGCGGAGGCCCTTGATATGCGTCTGTAAAGCATCCAAGACGTCCTTCACACTCTTGTCTGTGCCGTGGGGAATTTGCAGGGTGTGCTCCAGGATACGTTGCGTCTCTAGGGTGAGACACATCCTCATCTGGATCAGCTGTTTCTCCCTAGGCAACCTTGATGCCATTCACGGAATACCTGGAACGAAGCATCAGCTTGGAGTGGCGGTGGACTCTGAGCGAGTGCTTTCTGTAGGGGAGGCAAAGAAGTTGAAGAGGACCCTGCAGGTGCACCTGTGGACGAAGAGGCAGGTGTAGTAGCTGCTTGAAGGTTAACAGGTGCCAACAACTCGATAATGGCACTGAACCTGGCATTTTCTTGTTGACATCTGTGACTCTCTTCACGCCTTCATTTATCGTCTTCCTGTCGCCTCCTGATGTCGTCTTGTTGTCGGTTTTCTTCCAAAAACTGAATTAAATGAAGGAAGTCGACACCTGTGGCAGATTGCGGACGTGTGTAGTGGGGGCTAAGGGTGGGTGGGGCCGCTTGATCCACTTCCCGATCCACTTGGAGTCCACTTACTGCACCGACATCCGTCTGAAGTAGGGCTTGTTGGGTATCTGAAGAAAACCCAATAAATTCCTGATCTTCCATATGGCCTGGTTTATTTCTCTCACAATTACTGTAATTAATAAGTGAGCAGAAGAGCAATCGTCTTTAAATGGAAGATATCTGCGAGTGTGTGTGTGTATGTGCGCGTTCGTTCGTGCGTGTACTCGGGGCAGGCTGGCTAGCGGGCTGGCGGTTACAGCAACTCCCCTAGCTGGCTCAGACACTCAGTGCTGGTCGAGACATGAATGGGGATGGATGTCAAAACTTGAGCTCTCCCATAGCTCTTAAAAAGGCTCCCCTCTTTTGTAAAAAGTGCAGGAACACGGGGAAACACTTTAAAGACACTAAAGGGCACACACAACACTGAAAAAGCACTTCACAACACTGCACTGTAAATCCAGGAATATCGTGTTGAGGTATGCGCCAAGATCCACCCGACAAGAGGAGTTGACAAGATGGCGGCTCCGAGAGAGATTCTGTGTCCACTCCAATTCTGAATAACGTGATGTCCCAGCTAAACACTGCGCCATGTATGATACTCAGGTGGTCCTTGCACTCAGGGGTAAAGGAAACACTCTGATGTCAAGTCCGTAAGTTCTATTCCTGGTACAAACACAAAAGGAGTTAAGACAAGGGTAAACAGCGTCCTGTCTTGGAATCTCTCTGGGTATCTCTCTGCGCATGCGCGTACAGCGCGCATGTGCCCAAAGCATGAACTAACACTTGGTGACAAAAGGGAGTATGATTATAAAACATATAATACAGAGACCTGAATCAATAATGGTAAATAGTATAGTGTTACATATTACAGGCATATTCGTCTCGTATATCTACAATCACCACCTAAATCATAATTTCAGTGATGCAGAGATGGATTAGCTTCACCCGCTGTCTCACTGCCTCTCTCACTCATTCTACTACAATAGTCACCACTATTCATCAAAAGACTGTTATTCATGAAACAATATTGTTTATTTGTCATTCATTAATACTCATCCCCTTAACATATAATAATTTATATATCTCATAGGTAAAAAATAATGACATCAGGAATGTCTCTCCAATTCTCAATACACCCTGTACTGCACAGTACATGCAATGGTATATGGACCCCATAGATCACTGTTTTGGATAGCACTCTATTATCCAGGGTATGACTGAACAGGAATCCTTCACTTAGTATTAATTCGGTTTAGCGATAAAAAAAATTTGCCCCCCCATCTCACTTAATGTCAGGTCAAAATTCGGTTTTGTGATAGCTTGGGTCACAGAGAAGTGGAAAAACTGGGGAAGAGGTGACCTGTGAGATGGCATGTTCCCATTGTTACATGTAATGAAACTATAAAAGTTGTGGAAAAATCATTACAATATTTTAATGTGACTTAGAAATAAAGAAAATATAATATAAGACTAAAATAAGAAAAATGAAGAACATGGGTGTGTATGAAGTGAACGTATTTGTTAAGACAGTGGGCTGTAACTGTCACGAGTCCAGCCGTGCTCCTTGACTCCCTCCCCCAATGTGACATCATGGTATACACACAGCGCAGCAGCAGCCACACGTCTTTGAGTCAGCTGGGTTACTGCCCAGCTGAACTGTATGGTGTTGCCCAAAGGATGGTTTGAGTATGGAAAGAGCCAATTTTTTTACATAAAATATGTGCAATTATTTATTTTATGGTACACTATGTATCAAATTTATTGTTTATCATAGCAATTTACTTTCATTTGTGATGAATGCAATTTGAAATTTGTTTGAATTAGGCTATAGAAGTTTGGTGTTAGTAAATCAATCATTTAACCTCAAAACCGTTTATAACAAACATTTATTATTATTACCATGCTTTGCTGTTATCCCTTGTTTAATGATAATTTCACTTAATGTTAGGTTTTACAGGAATGCAACTCTATCGTTAAACGAGGGATACATGAAGCCTTACAGCATGTGCAATAGCTCCAAAAGTACCTTGACAATAGGTCCAATAAATTTTAATATGAACACCGCAACTCCTGTTGTCTCGGTAGGGTTGTCAAAATCCTTCGTCAGTTGTATCATATTGTCTCACAGAAAATCATAAAGTTACTTTCTGGAGCGAGTGTACCTATAGAATTTAAAGTAGAAAATAACACAAATGAGCTTTGACCTTAACATCTTCACTTGCTACTCATATCTTTTGGTATTTTGCTCAGCAGTTGATCTCAACACTGTTTAATGGACTTCTCCAATATTTTCTTGTCATATTACATCATCCATAACTAAGAATCATTGTCACCCAGAAGTACCCTTTATATAAAATTACTAGTGTACAGTACAGTACTTCAATTAGATAATCTTCTGAAGGTTACAACTATACATGAATACAGTATATCAAACTAGGGGAGTTTAAATACAGACTGCAGAGTAAACTTAAAGGAGGTGCAATGAATGTGACTTACAATGTACAGAGTCATCTGGCCAGGTGTAAGTTCGCTCAAGGGATATGATTTGCTTCAGGTTTCTCCATCCCCTCTTTTTACTGCTGCGGAAGGCAGTATGCTGGAAAGTGCAGAAAAAAATATATATTCTGTACCACAACAATGCAAAGGTCCATTTTTTTTAGGAAAACAAACAAAACTATCCACCTATCGATACCATTTTCCATTTTTAAAGCTGAATGTTGACCAAGCAGCATGCATACTGATTTAGAAAACACAATAAAACATTTTCAATTTGCTTTTACTGAAAAATACAAAAATGTGTGTTCCTTTGCCAACTACCAAAGGTCATCTGTGAGTCATTCCACTGGAGAACAGTATGGGCCTTAGTAAGGGTGTTCATCTCAAAATATCTGGATGGTCCTTTAGCTAAAATGGGTTTCATGGGTCTAGGGACCCTTTGGTGTGCTTTACCCTGGTTCCACCAAGTGGGCAGGGCTTGACGTACAATAGTAGAGGGAAATTGTTGGGTAAAAACTGACAAAACAAAACCTAACCAAAGAAACCATAAGGACCTGACCTAACCTTCTGACATGTTTTTTTTTTGCAAAGTACAGATATAGGAAATGTTAGTGGGTGGTAAAGGTGGAGCAGATGTATAACACCAGAAGTTGTTTGATATCATTAATTTTTTTCCACAGATGTTCTTTGGATGATAGTAAGTAATATAAATGCTATAACATTGAAAATAACCTAATAAAACCTGACCTAACCAAAGAAACCTTCCTAATCTTACCTATCATCCTAGCCCCTTGCATTATTAAGCAAAAAAGGACTTACTTTGATATCTAGTACAGTGTACACTGGTTTGGTTTGGTTAAGTTAAATTTCAACGATGATTTGAAAGTTGAAATTGTTATGCGAATATAGTTTTGGGGGTGAATTTAGGTGTGTTTTAATCAAATCTGACCTTCTTTTTTGGGTGGTCAGATTTGAATAAAACAATAAAATAAAAAAATAATTTATTCTCAACAATTTCAACGGTACATTTATAATTTTACACCGTTTTTTTTTTCGCTGTTATTAATATGTATTTCGTAATGTTTAGACTATTCTAAGACATTTTGCTTCTATGATATTTCCACCGGAAATTAAGGATAACCAAGATATTAATTTTTCAAGATTATTACTTTTGCTCATTCACGTGTCGCTATGTCTTGTTTACATCTGGCAGAGGAGGTCTGACACCCACTCACGCATCGCTCCTGACCTCCTTCTTCACTTCTTAAGTGTGTCTGATCCCCTGCTCACGCATATCTCCAGGCCTCTGACTGGGGGTTAAGTTTTCTTGTTTGGCTGGTTATATAATTTGTTATTTATTAAAAAAATAAATCCAATTTTTTCCATTATGATTGTTGGGTGGGGGGTTATCTACAAAACACATGACTTCTGGTGGAAATGAATATAAAATTCGTTCGAAACTCGTCAAAAAACATCGGAAAAACCTATTTTTAATATAAAAATAAAGACCGGTGTGATACTATAAAATGACCAGTTCAACTTCCAACTCACTGTTGAAACCCAACCCAACCTAACCACACCAAACCTACCTTAGCCAAATATACCTAACCTAACCTACCTAACCAAATACGAAAATCTTGCCAAAGCCATAAGAAGAATATTAACCTTACTATCAACCAAAGAACATCTGAGGAAAAATTAACAAAATCGAACGGCTCCTAGTGTTAGCTCCAATATCACCCAGTAGGCTAAGTAAAATAAATTTCATATCATTGTCCAAAAGTGGTATGTATGCAATCCTCTCTATCCTCTAAACTTCATATAAACCATCTATCTAATGTACTGTATACCCTTTTTTCATTCCATATTACCTGAAACTCAGGATTTTTGAATACATGTACTGGCACTTTCTTTTCCTCTTTTTCTTCGATCACCTCTTCCGTTGTAACCATTTTATTACTTTTGTTTATTTCATGTGCTGATTAACACTAGTATCCCCGAAGCCTCTCCTTCGCTCTTGTGTAAAGTAAAAATATGTCAAGTTGTTATTATTATTGTCAACTTGCTTATTATTTCTTGTCAAGTGTCAACAATAAACAGAGTGGGTGCAGGGTGGTGTCGTCTAGCCAACAGTGTAGCAAACTCTGACACCGAATGATCCAGCTGGCAAACACCTTTACGTTACCCACTAGTGACTAGTATACTCTTAATTTTCTTTGTCATTTCACCGTTTACCAACTTACCATCCAGTCGACTGGTTGGCCTGCTCTTTGTTATGAATTTTATTATCCAGTTTTAGTGAGGCAGGAAACTGAAGTACCCAGGGAAAACCTTGTAGCGGCGGTAGGGCTGTAGTGGATTCCTCCCCTACAAACGCCGTGTGTCGCAGACTAGCCGACCCCCCGCGAATTACAGATTGCCCACGAGGTGGCTAGTTTATTGTCGAGGTCAAATAACCAGCGACGCCGAACACAGCGGAGGCCTACCATCAAGCCACGCCTACCCCCGCTATATAAGACCTCACCTGGCCGTCATCGACCTCTTTTCTACTTACCGCCACCAGCAAGCAACATCTCTCAACAGCTCCACACCACACTCTCCCTCTTTTTACTTTTTTACTTTTATCCTCTCCGCCACTAATCGGCTTGTTAGCCGCTTGGGCGATTGGTCACGTCTCTTTTCATTTATATTCTTCACCAAAAGATCGGCTCGCTAGTCGCCCGGGCGATCGGTCACGTCTCTGTCACGCACTGTTGGCAAATACTGGGCATGCACCAGCTCCTGAAAGTACCTGAACCCGCTCCAGTGTTGGTCAAGTCTTGTCTTGAAAGAGCTCACACTCGGTGCCGTCACAACACTCTCTGGTAGATTGTTCCAAGAGTTTACAACCCTTACTCCAAAAAAGTTTGCCCTCGCGGTTTTCTGGACTTGCAGCTTCTTCAATCTTGAGCTGTGACCCCTTGTGGGGCGAGCGTCCTCCAACTCCAAGTAAGGACACTCAACTGAGTAGTGCCCCCTGAGATGCTTATGCACCTCAACTAGGTCCCCCCTTGCCCGTCTGTAGTATAAGCTAGGCAAGTTCCGGCGCTCCAATCTCTCAGGGTAGCTGAGGTGCCGAAGTGCAGGCACCAGTCTGGTGGCCCTCCTTTGAACATTTTCAACCAACTGACAGTCCCTAGCATATCTCGGGGACCAGATGGGGGTGACAGTACTCCAGATGGGGAAGCACTTCACTCCTGAAGATCGTTACGAGGGACGGACCGTCTAGATATCTGAACGACCTTATAAGACCCAATAATTTATTTGCCTGATTTACCTTCTCACAATTGCCCGAGAACTTCAGCTCATTGTCAACATACACACCTAGGTCCTTCTCACACACAGTCTCAACTAGTGCAGTTTCTTCATCCCGTTGGGACATATGATACGCCTCCTTACCGTTGGTACGCCCCAGGTGCATCCTCTTACACTTCGTGACATTGAATCTCAGCAGCCATTTCTCAGAAAGCTCCTCGCCCTACAGGAACTCTGAGCAAGCTTCGCCCGACCTAGTATCTCTTTAACACTGTGCCGTGCAACAATATATATACGGGAAACACATTGTGACTTTCTATTCTACCTCAATCCTGAGTGTCGGATATATTACATGTACGTACGTTGTGAGGCCAAATAAGAGACCCTGACAACCTGCCACAACAGTACGCTACAGGGCAACCCAAGCCTTGGGACTACTTAACACTATAACGCGGTTTTTCTCAGCTGGGGGAAAAAAAGCGCTATAGTCCACTGACTCCACTACACATATCTCATGAGGATTAACCCATCATCACTCATCAGTGGAGAAAAGGATAAAGGTAAAAGTAAAAGTGACCGACCACCCAAGCGGTTAACGCAATCTGTAGCGAAGAGGATAAAGCAAAACAGTAAAAGTATATACCTGTCAGCAATGCGTGACATTACAGAGAACTGATGGACCGTCCGTCGATTGCTAGGTCCTAATAAGGTGATTAGTATTGAAAAGGATTAAAGTAATAAAAACAAACTGACTGAACTGCTAAGCTGACAAGAGGCGAGGGTATAAAATGGGTTAGGGTCACCTATTTGTATTTACTACAGTATACCATGCATTTTAACTTTATCTATGATTACCAAAAAAAGATATGCAGGGTTTAAAATGGTTACATCTCATTACTTTAGTATGTTATTCCGTCACACAAATATTGCACTACAAGTCAATATTTTACACTAATTTAGAATAACTTTATTGCAATTTACAAATTGCAGGCTAATAGATTTGGTAACGGGTTCGGGTGCATTCCGGAGCCGGTGCATGCCCGGTGCCTGCCAACAGTGCGTAACAGAGAGCCAGTACATTACCAATACTTGCCAACAGTGCGTGACAGAGACGTGACCGATTGCCCAAGCGGCTAACGGGCCGATCAGTGATGAAGAGGATAAAAGTAAAGTAAAAAAGTTTCAATTTATAAAGTGGGTGATGTAAACGTTTAATATGGTATTAAATCAACAAAATATAGACATGCAAAAAAAAACAGATTGATTTTCCAGCTCCAGCTTTTTGTACACAAATCAGTTAGTACACTGTACGTATATAATTCGGGGCTCCTCTCTGGTACTTCTTCCGGTGGAGCGGACCAGAAGTTCCCCGGACTAGACGTAACCGAAACGATAACTGCGCATGCGCGGTTGACGTTACATTCACAAACAGTTGTGCTGTGGCGAAAGATAAGTGGATATGGCGACTCTGACAAGGCAGGAAATGCAGAGTGAGTACATGGCGTATGTTAAGTACTACCTAAAAAAAAACACCCATCGGCTAGGCATTGACTATCGTGTAAAGAAGGCAGTGGTGAAGGCTACGAGCAGTAATCAGTACAGAATTGATGGTTAGTATATTGTAGTGGACGTCTCCCCTACAACTGCGTATCCGCATTCCAATGAGACAGTATCCTAGCAACCAAACGAGCGGCCCAGGGGGGGGCGTCACCAGATGCCACAGTATCCTAGCAACCAGCCACCTGCTACGTCTTCCCTAGCAACGGAGTCAAGAAACCGGCGAGTTCCCACGGGTTTACTTCCGGCTGCTGTGTATATAAGCTCTGTCTCTCCATTAAGATTCATTCTGGCCTCGGTTCCTGAACACACAACACCTCCTCGCCGCTGCCTGGCGGCCCTCGCTTCTCCTCCGCCTGCCTGGCGGTCCTCGCTCCCGTCGGCGAGCATGGCGACCCACCAGCTGTCCTTCTCTGAGCGTCCTCACCAACCAGCTCTCTTATTCTACTCTACGTTCCTGAACACGCAACACCTCCTCCAAGCAAGCTCCTCCCTGTCCAGCTCTCATTCAACCTGGAGGCCAGCAACAGGCACCATCTCCTCTAACGAAGCTCCTGCACATCTACCTCCTTCAACACGCTACTCACCGAACATGTCTACTGAGCAGCTCCTCACCACACGGCATCTCCAGCACCAGACTGTCTTTCATATAATTTATATTATATAAGAAAACCACCACCTAGAGTTTCCATCAATCCTGAGTGCTAGACAACATAATATCACAAAACCCTACAATATCATTAAGAAAATTTGAGTACCAAATTCAGGAAGTAGATTATCGACTTTTGGGGAAATATTAGCCTACCTAATTTTCCGAAGTAGATTATCATAGAAAACGGGAAATTTGTATCATAGAAAATGGGAAATATCTACTTTTCGGGAAAGTTGGTTATCTACTTATCATAGAAAACGGGAACTTTGTATCATAGAAAATGGGAAATATCTACTTTCTGGGAAAGTTGGTTATCTACTTTCCCGAAAGTAGATTATCTACTTTTCGGGAAAGTAGATTATCGACTTTTAGGGGAAGTAGATTATCGACTTTTGGGGGAAATATTACCTAATTTTACGAAGTAGATTATCATAGAAAACGGGAAATTTGTATCATAGAAAACGGGAAATATCTACTTTTCGGGAATGTTGGTTATCTACTTTCCCGAAAAGTCCAGTGGATAAGCGTTTTACCTGCCACTTATTGAGCCCCGAGTTGAGTCCCGGCATTTCTCTTCTTTTCCTTTTTTTTCTGTTTTTAGTTTTTTCGTTATGGGACACTATTTTCGCTGTATCATACCCCAGACACACCCCAGACCAGCTGAAAGTGACGACATAAACACACACCAGACCAACTGAAAGTGACGACATAAACACACACCAGACCAGCTGAAAGTGACGACATAAACACACCCCAGACCAGCTGATAGTGACGACATAAACACACACCAGACCAGCTGAAAGTGACGACACACCAGACCAGCTGATAGTGACGACATAAACACACACCAGACCAGCTGATAGTGACGACATAAACACACACCAGACCAGCTGATAGTGACGACATAAGCACACACCAGACCAGCTGATAGTGACGACATAAACACACACCAGACCAGCTGATAGTGACGACATAAACACACACCAGACCAGCTGATAGTGACGACATAAACACACACCAGACCAGCTGATAGTGACGACGTAAACACCCACCAGACCAGCTGTTGTGCCCTATTTGTTTATAAATCTGTCAATCACTTGATTGACAGTAATTATTTCCAGTTCCGGAATAATCAGAGATACAACTTAAGGCACCCACAGCTACTAAGACCACCCCTCATGCGCTCTTCTCAGTCCCAGGCCTCCATAAAATATCATGGTAAAGATGTGGAACAACTTAACCCCACCAATCCGAGCAAAGACTACGCCCCCTTCCTGTAATCATATCTTAAAAAAATTTCTTTTATCTTAGTATTAATATTTTTGTAACACTAACATTATACTCTTACTTTTATTGTATCACCAAAACTATTATAATTGTCACATGGATATAGAGAAATTATCATTGCAATAATTATATATTTGCCGTCAAGACATGATCCTGACTGTTTCTGTCCTCTTGTTTCACCTTAATACAAACTATGTTGTACTGCTTTCCTCATTTATCATATTAATGTATATTAACTCCACTGTAAAATATGCATATACCTAAAAGATAAATGTAAAAAACAAATAAAAGAAAATAAATAAAATAAATTACAGTGATAATCGTGGTAACATTCTCATATGTTCTTACTAACACCATGTTATATAATACTTCCTTAAGATAAATGTACAGTATATGTCAGGTGCCACTAAGATTACATTGTCTACCACTCGCCGCGGCTATGGCTATGTTCCCACATGCCAGGGCTATCGCTGTTGAGGTGGACTTCCCTTTCCTGAACCAAAACTGTCTGCAATTGACTCTGTTGGTCGTTTCCAGGTGATTTCTCAGGTTATTTGATGATTTTTTTTCTTGGATTTTTCTAAGTACTTCGAGAAGAGAGATCGGTCTGTAGTTTAGCGGGACGACGGGGTTCTTTCCTTGTTTTGGTGTTAGGATAATAATGGCCAGGCAAGCGTTCTTCGTGATTCTCAGTCTCTCCATAGCCGGGTTGTTTAAGTGACTGCGAAGAGAATTCAAAATGTGGATCAAGGCAGCTTCACTCCTTTGGTGTTCACAACCTCTGACAATAAGAGACCCAATGAAAGATGTAACGTGAACAGAAGCAGCAGCCCAGAAGTTACGTTGTAGCCTCGCTGAGATGTCGACTGTCCTTCTCTGCTTAGGTTCAGCGGAACGAGATTGTCGGCCCCAAAGTCAACAACAGTCGCAGATATTGACTATGAGGCAACAGTCACTGACTGCCGCATAGATCTGCGGCTTAATTAACTCTGCTAGGGTAGCTACTTTAGTATTAGGATATTTAATATTAAGGTAATAAAATGGCAGCGAAGGTGTAGCTATTGGGGAAGGATGGAGAGCACGTTATTAAAAAAAGTAGTAGTAGTAGTAGTATTAGTAGTAGTAGTAGTAACAGTAACAGTAGGTGTGGGATTGACCAATCCAGAGGACTTTCACCAGGTGGTCCCTGATAGTCACAGCCAGGTGATTCGACTACCATACTTCACCTGTGCACGGCGCGGCAGGCAGGTAGTTGGTGTGGAGGAAGAATTTCGTGGTAGTTTGTCATGGTAATTACATTTCGAATTGCCTTGTCTTGTAAAGGTTTTCCTCTTCTTTTTTTTAACATACAATAGACTTTAAATTATTTTATTTCAATATTTTATCCAGTGCACTAAACGGCTTCCTCCAGCTGCTGGGTTGAGCACGAGCTTGTTTACTCGTCATGGGAGTATGACCTCACGAGAAGTTGACCCAGGAAATAAAAATGTATAAGAGAAAGAAGAACCGAAACAAAACAAAACAAAGGAGGGCATTAAGGTGCACCAGCCCCCACCACCGCTGCACTACACTGGTCTAAACTAAATACATAACATTACAAAACTGCTTTTATCGACGTAAACTATGTAATGAAACTCTATTGTTTTCATCAACTGTGTAATGAAAGACGTCATTAAAATACCCCAGTAATCCCACATGTACGGTACAGGTCCATTACACACTGTATAAATGATTTGTGAAAACATTTAATTCAACCAGCTAGATACTGTACTGTAGCAAGAATTATTATTCAGTTTGTCAGCCCAACAGACAGAGACAGAGACAGACAGACAGACAGACAGACAGACGGAAACCTCCACTGCACTCGTGGTTGGGAGGTGTGGGGTAATAACACATGGGCATCTTAGGAGCATAATGAACATTTGATGTAAAAATGTTTCGTGTGTTCACTTGTTATATATACTGTACACTACTTCCTCGTCTCTAGGTGCCGCGAGAAGCAACACCTTCCCTGAGGATTTAAGTCGGAATGGTGGTCTCAGTTTGTGTATTTTCTGGATGGTGTAGACGATATCTCAACCACTTTCCGAGTTTGGAAGCTGAAATTTGGACACAATAGTGACCTAGTGTTTTGGCAAAAATGCTTTTCCCTATATATATTTTTTTTTACTCCTACAATTGTTTACGTTAAGTGGGGGTGGTGTACATTGTTCATTGTAAGTGGGGTGGTGTACATTGTTCATGGTACGTTGTGCGTGGGGTCCCTGTTCGCTTACACCAGGGGTCACCAAACTTTTTTCACAGTGGGCCGGATAACTGAAAGAATGACGAGCGCGGGCCGCATAATCATTCTGTTCAATACTTGCAAGCCAGAACGAAAGCTCTGGTAACGTCAGAGCGTAGGCGGAGCTACCACGAGCCGGGGAAGGACTTGGGATCCGGCCCGCGGGCCGTAGTTTGGTGACCCCTGGCTTACACGATAAAGGTCAAGGGTGTTCTAGGCTTCGTCCTGGGAAAAACAACAAACACCACAATACGTCTCTACTGTACCGGATACAACGCCACATTATTCTTAATTCACCCAAAATTACTTGACGGCGTTCATCCTGGGGAAAAGATAACACCTATATTAATTATATCAACAGCTATATTAACCAACCATAAATACTGTAATAAGTGCTATACTAACTACCTATAATTGCTCTATTAACTACCAATAACTGATCCATTAACTACCCCATAATCACTGTATCAACCAGCTATAACGATTACCACAACAATGATCCATCAAAAAATATGTGTTTTAACCACTTCAGAGCTCGGTAGAGTCATGCAGTTAAGGGCTCTTTGTTAAGTCGCTAAATTAACCCATGAAGCCCTCTCTATTATCATTCGTTAAATTGAACAACACAAACGCCAATAAACATTTTTGTTAGGTTAATTTATCATTACAGACTTAGAGAGAGAGAGAGAGAGAGAGAGAGAGAGAGAGAGAGAGAGAGAGAGAGAGAGAGAGAGAGAGAGAGACCACACCTGAAGACTAGGACGTGTTCATTCATTAATACCTGTATAAGTAATCTCTTAACAACACACTGATGAAGAATAAATTATTTAATTCAACAAAATAATGAAAGATCCAATTTATCTTAACCAATATCCGACCGCCTGAACTAAGCTGATAATTGGTGGAAAATAAAGAAATTAAAATAAACTTATAAAATTACGGTTTGTTAAGCATAAAAAAATTATATGAGAAAAAATTACACTTGGCTGAATGAAAGTGATTACTTCTAGCTGTGAAAAAATCGTAATAATCAGGACATAATTAATGTAGACAGTGTTACGAACCCCGCCACCAGTTGTCATGATCTACCTACCCAGCACCACGAGCAACGCCATCTAGGGACGAAACACGAGTATGACTCGTCTTAGTTACCACTCCCGGGTTTCCCTTCTCCATATCCTGGTTGTTGCGTCACCTCCTCAAAGTCTTCTTCGTCAGCTCCAATTCGAGGAGAGAGCAGTACACTCTGGGAAGTGACCACAGGATCACCTATCCTGGAAACCTACGGCACAGTGACTACCTACCACCGTCTTCTACAATACTCAGCCTTACTCGTCAGCCATCTCAGCTCCGCACTTAAGTATTTGTAATCTTATATTGCCTCCCCCACGTCCACTTGCTTCAAAATTGTTTATGTTGTATAAATATGTATATACTGTTAATGTTTAGGTTAAGTTTGGTTAAGGGTTATTTATAGAACGCTGAATACTTTGTTTAGGAATTTATGGTACTTTATTATACCCAACAAAAACTCGCATCCTTTGTCTACCCTTTTATAGTCCGATTGTCTTTGTTTTGTTTTTTTGTTGTTGCCTGTTGGGATCTGGGTAGACTTTTAACTATATTCTAAATCCCCAACTCGTAACAACAGAAAATAATCAGGACATAATTAAGGTAGACAGATAGTATAAACAAACACAAAAGCAGAAACGACCAATAAACTTTACGACAACTTCCAAGATCCTGCAAGAACTCGATGATAAACAGACAGAAATAAACATATAATATAGTTGAGTATATCGTATATCTCGCTCAGTAACTGGTATAAGACCCACCAACAGGCTTGACACACTCGTAGATTTTGGCCAAGTATTAACAACTTTGTGGCCAGACCCTCCAACACACACACACACACACACCAGCCCCTTCCTCCTTCTCTCCCTCCAACACACACACCAGCCCCTTCCCCTGCCACCCCATCCTCTTTTCCTCCCTCCAACACACACACCAGCCCCTTCCCCTGCCACCCCATCCTCTTTTCCTCCCTCCAACACACACCAGCCCCTTCCCTGCCACCCCATCCTCCTTCCCTCCCTCCAACACACACACCAGCCCCTTCCCTGCCACCCCATCCTCCTTCCCTCCAACACACACACACCAGCCCTTCCCTGCCACCCCATCCTCCTTCCCTCCCTCCACACACACACCAGCCCCTTCCCTGCCACCCCTCTTTTCCTCCCTCAACACACACACCAGCCCCTTCCCCTGCCACCCCATCCTCCTTCCCTCCCTCAACACACACACACCAGCCCCTTCCTGCCACCCCACCCTCCTCCTCCAACACACACACACACACACACACACACCAGCCCCTCTCCACCCCTTCCTTCCTACAACACACACACACACACCAGCCCCTTCCTCTGCCACCCCTTCCTTCCCTACAACACACACACACACACCAGCCCCTTCCTCCTTCCGTCCCTCCAACACACACACCAGCCTCTCCCTCCTTCCCTCTCACCCGCCCCCTCCCTCCAGTACTCATAAACTCGCCTCAGTAACACAATAACGACATTCTCACCGTCCAACTGGCTTATATATCGGATTAAGGAGCGTTATTATCTCCTATATTGAGGACCGCCAGTATTTACGGCGTCTTGCCTTATGTTGCCTAATACTGGATCGACAAGAAGGAAACTCGACGTCAGGGACAATGTTTTGAGTACTTTGGCTGAAGCCTTCCAATGAATGGTTAAAAAGAACTTAATTTTTTCTATCGAATTTTAAGCGTAATACTGGTTATAAAAAGGCAGGCAAAATAATCGCCATTTTGGCCTGGGGGCGTAACGTCACTAGAGGTAGGCCTATTCCTCGCGTCTTAATAACGGGGCCCCGCACACTACTTAATGAGATGGTATAGATTTACCTCAGTATAAGTGCACGTCAACAAAATCATTTACTACCACTCATTCAACAGTTATTTGTATAAGATCAAATAATATATTATAACTTAAGCTAAATAACTTAAATAATATAGATACTGTATTAACATAGACTAAAAACCTCTAAATGATCATCCTTAAATAATACAATCTTATAATGATTACCTTTAACAAATAAAGCTTTAAAGATTTACTGTATATCTAAAAAGTCTACAATATCAGAAAAATCTCTCTCTCTCTCTCTCTCTCTCTCTCTCTCTCTCTCTCAAATGACGTCATACGAGACCAAATTTAAGACCCAGCTTATATTTTTCAGGTGAATTTTAAAGCGGTAGTTGGAAGTTCCTGGATGTGTTGACAAGAAAATACAACACGTTATTAAACTCAGCCTCGAGACCTGTTGGCGTCATTCAGTAAAGTACATGTTCTCTTCAGGTTTAGTTTTGGTATGATTCTTCGGTCATAATTATCGGGCTTTGAAACTCTACATGTGACTGATAAAAGTATTTTTCTTATACACTTGTCCCGTAAGACTGAAGAGCATCTGAAGCAGTGAAATGAAGTCTGTGAAACGAAGCCCCGATTATATTTTCAAACATTGGGCTAGGCAGAAAATCGTGAAATGAATCTTACAGTAGACTACAGTAGCCTACCTGTACCCTCCCCTCCACCTACAGTAGCCTACATGTACCCTCCCCACCACCTACAGTAGCCTACCTGTACCCTCCCCACCACCTACAGCAGTCTACCTGTACCCTCCCCACCACCTACAGTAGCCTACCTGTACCGTCCCCACCACCTACAGGAGCCTACCTGTACCGTCCCCACCACCTACAGGAGCCTGTCCTACCTGTACCGTCCCCACCACCTACAGCCTACTGTACCTCCCCACCACCTACAGTCTACCTGTACCCTCCCCACCACCTACAGTAGCCTACCTGTACCGTCCCCACCACCTACAGGAGCCTACCTGTACCGTCCCCACCACCTACAGGAGCCTACTTTCTACCCCGGTTGTCCTTATTTTCTGCTCTGCTGCCTACAGGAGCCTACCAAGGGAGTCTGTATCCCTGCTCTGCCTCGCCTCGCCTTACCCCACCCCGCCCCACCACACCCGCACTCCGCCCCATTCCATCAAACCCCGCCCAACCCCACCCCGCCCCACTACTTTCCTAATGGGTAATTCCGGCTTATTGCAAATTGGATTTTGAGAAGCTGCTCATCCTTCATCAGACGGGTGATGTGGGGGAGCCGCCGCCTCTTTTATTACCCGCCATAATTCTGTCTTCATACACAGCCCGAGATGGATGGTCGGGCAGCTGGATTCTCGCTATCAACCTTTTTCTATATAGAGATAATTACAAGGTAGAAAAATCAAGAGAGTGTGTGTGTGTGTGTGTGGCTGTGTGTGTGTGGCTGTGTGTGTGTGTGTGTGTGTGGCTGTGTGTGTGTGGCTGTGTGTGTGTGTGTGTGTGTGTGTGTGTAATAATAATAATAATAATAATTGACGGTTTATTGAAAAAGTTCTGCAGCCCGAAGGCTGAAAATATACATTGGACATAAATGACTTATTACATACATTGGTGGTTAACAAAAGCCTTCATTAGAGATAGGTAAAGGAACATACAGTGAACATACAGATTAATGTAGGTGTTGAACAGCAAACACGTAGTGTAGTAATTCCCTCACAGATGGTGTTATGAGGGACCTCACGTGGTGTAGTAATTCCCTCACAGATGGTGTGTTATGAGGGGCCTCACGTGGTGTAGTAATTCCCTCACAGATGGTGTTATGAGGGGGCCTCACGTGGTGTAGTAGTTCCTCACAGATGGTGTTATGAGGGGCCAGTAATTCCCTCACAGATGGTGCTATGAGGGGTTCCTCACGCTGGTGTAGTAATTCCCTCACAGATGGTGTTATGAGGGGCCTCACGTGGTGTAGTAATTCCCTCACAGATGGTGTTATGAGGGACCTCACGTGGTGTAGTAACTCCTTCACAGATGGTGTTATGAGGGGCCTCACGTGGTGTAGTAATTCCCTCACGGATAGTGTTATGAGGGACCTCACATGGTGTAGTAATTCCCTCACAGATGGTGTTATGAGGGACCTCACATGGTGTAGTAATTCCCTCACAGATAGTGTTATGAGGGGCCTCACGTGGTGTAGTAACTCCTTCACAGATGGTGTTATGAGGGACCTGACGTGGTGTAGTAATTCCCTCACAGATGGTGTTATATGAGTGAGGTGTGGTCCCAGGTGTGTTTGTGTGTGTGCGTTTGTGGGGTATTATTATTATTATTTGTTTTTTATTGTAACTTCTATTTTTCTTTTCCATTTTATGACGAATTTACTTCCTCTCTTTTTTCTTCCTTCTTCACTGATCTTCGTTATTTTTATCTGTCTATTCCACAGTTTTTCTTATCTGGTTCCTCCTCTCTCTCTCCCTCTCAGCCCCTCTTCCTTCCTAAGTGTCCTTTTATCTTCCCTCTGGCCTCTTCTTCCTCCCTCTTATCTATTCCAAGCTTCCCCCCCCCCTTTCCCTTACTCATACTTGACCATCTCTTTTTCTTTTCCTCTACCACTCCCCACCCCTCCCTCTACTCTTCTCCCCACTCCACCTCTGCCGTCACCATCACCCCAAGAGACCGGGTACCTCAACAACAACATGGTGCTGACAGTCAAATAAGAGGGTGTCAGATGGATGGAGCGTGATGTGCATGCCTCCACGAGTCAGCGAACGTCAGCACCTCACCCAGAATCAGTGAACAGGTGGGTTCCCGATTCACAAGAGATTCACCACGTCTCGTAATTGATATGAGGTGAACGTGTGGAGTTAACGATTGATTCTCAGTGTAAACTTCGACACCATTCTGGACGTTTTATTTTTCTGAAGCTTGGGTGTTAAGTCTGCCAGTTAAGTACAATATATCTTAGGTTATGAGGAAATTCAATTATCTCTCTCTCTCTCTCTCTCTCTCTCTCTCTCTCTATTGAGAATCAAGCCCAAACCTGCAATGTTCTCTTCCGGGTCTCTGTTGTCTTTTCCCTTGGTCTTTAAGTGGTTTCTGGTCTCTGGTCCATACAGTAACTACTTGATGATATGATTAGAATATTTGGTCTCTTAGTCAATGATGTTATGTTTTGTCTCCAGACCTACAAGAACGTTACTACACCCCCACAAGAACGTTACTACACCCCCACAAGACCTACAAGAACGTTACTACACCCCCACAAGAACGTTACTACACCCCCACAAGAACGTTACTACACCCCCACAAGAACGTTACTACACCCCCACAAGAACGTTACTACACCCCCACAAGAACGTTACTACACCCCCACAAGAACGTTACTACACCTAAGAACGTTACTACACCCCACAAGAACGTTACTACACACAAGAACGTTACTACACCCCCACCAAGAACGTTACTACACCCCCACAAAAGAACGTTACTACACCCACAAGAACGTTACTACACCCCACAAGAACGTTACTACACCCCCACAAGAACGTTACTACACCCCACAAGAACGTTTTTCACCCCACAAGAACGTTACTACACAAGAACGTTACTACACCCCCACAAGAACGTTGCTACAAGAACGTTGCTACACAAGAATTCTACACACAAGAACCCCCACAAGAACGTTACTACACCCCCACAAGAACGGTGCTACACCCCACAAGAACGTTGCTACACACAACAAGACGTTATACACACAACAAGAACGTTACTACACACCCCACAAGAACGTTACACCCCCACAAGAACGTTGCCACCCCAAGAACGTTACTACACCCCCACCATCATGAGACTGTCTGTTTGTATGTACTGTGGCTTTTGTCCGCTGGTCCTGAGTTTTCTGTTCATACTTTCACTGACTGACCGAACACTGAGCCTTAAACAGGACCTCCAGCCTCGAGAGGAGTCAGTCCTTCCTAGGGTACGAAGAGTCCGAGTAAACTAGGCCAGATCCGGTCAAATTCTGGCCCACTTCCTACACAGCAGCGGGAGGTAAGACTGGTGGACCTGCAGTAGTAGTACCACACCACCTGTAGCAGCGGGAGGCAAGACTGGTGGACCTGCAGTAGTAGTACCACACCACCTGTAGCAGCGGGAGGTAAGACTGGTGGACCTGCAGTAGTAGTACCACACCACCTGTAGCAGCGGGAGGTAAGACTGGTGGACCTGCAGTAGTAGTACCACACCACCTGTAGCAGCGGAAGGTAAGACTGGTGGACCTGCAGTAGTAGTACCACACCACCTGTAGCAGCGGGAGGTAAGACTGGTGGACCTGCAGTAGTAGTACCACACCACCTGTAGCAGCGGGAGGTAAGACTGGTGGACCTGCAGTAGTAGTACCACACCACCTGTAGCAGCGGAAGGTAAGACTGGTGGACCTGCAGTAGTAGTACCACACCACCTGTAGCAGCGGGAGGTAAGACTGGTGGACCTGCAGGAGTAGTACCACACCACCTGTAGCAGCGGGAGGTAAGACTGGTGGACCTGATGGAGTAGTACCACACCACCTGCTGCTATTTGTAATTACCTGTTGTGAGGGACAGGAACAGGAGGTGAGAGTAGGGGATGAGGGGAAGGGATGAGAGGAGGGGTTGAAGGTTAGGGGAGGGGGTGAGGGGTAGGGGAGGGGTGAGGGAGGGGGTGGGAGGGAGATAGATTTAAGTGGTGTGGGAGAGAAGGGGCGATACTAGAGAGGTGTAGAAAATAGGAGAGAGAGAGTTGTGGTCAGTCTTCCCTCGCTCTGATTGACCTACTGATAACCTCAGCCGCTACAGTAACCTGACTCACGCCTAAGAAATGTCTCTAGTCTCACTCAAACCCCCTTTATTCCCTCCTTTTTCACTTCTCAGTACCGTCACCCCCTCATCCCTCTCTCACACCTCCCCCCAATCCCCTCTTCTCTTTTGTAATTGTTGTAAATTTTTTCTCATTTTGTCGAAGTGTTTTTCTTTATTTCCAGGTTGTTTAACTGGTGTCTTCCTTGGGTGGTTCGGTGCACGTTACTTTTTAAGCGGAGTGAACTGCGCCTTTAGTAGAATAGTAGTAATAGTAGTAGTAATATTGACTATGAGGCAACAGTCACTGAATGCCGCATACATCTGCGACTCAACTAACTCAACACAGCTAGGATAGCTACTTATGTATTAGGATATTTAATTTTAAGGTAATAAATTGGTGGCTATTGGGGGAGGCTGGAGACCTATTTAAAAAAAAAACATTAACAGTAGTAGTATTAACAGTAGTTGTATCCCTCTTACACTATTTCGTGTATATTTTGGTGCGGCGAAAAATAGTGTCGTTAAATTTTCTCAAATAAAATTAAAATTCTAAATAGATAAAATGTTATTTAGACTGTGGTTTCCCTTCATCAAACTCGCTACGGTGTGTGTCGTGGTGCAGAGGTGGGTTAAAGACTCCCTCATAGAGGTCGAAAAGGTCAACGCTAACCTCGAGGCCTTACTCACCGAGGCCCATGAGAGGCACTACAGCTTGAGGCGGCAGCTAGCCCCCGTATTCGTATTTGTGTCCCCACCACCTCCACTAGATGTAGGGACCGTCGTCCAAGACCCTTACCAGAGGTGGTTTCTAGTCGGTGATGTCCGCAAGCTGCTCCAAGAAATACGGAGAACGGGCTTCCTGGTGGACAAGACAATGAAGTTGTCACGCAGGAACACGGACGAGCTGACGACGAACGTGTCAGTGGGTGCGGTTATCCTAATAGTATTAGTTATGGCCAGCCGAATCATTTGGCGATATATCAGCCAAGGGGACGATCACCAAGAGGGTGGCGGGTACCAAGAGGATGGTGGTGATGATGATGATGACCATGTCCGCCAAGAGGATGATCACCAAGAGGGTGGCATCCTCCAAGATGATGGTAAAGATGACGTCCACCAAAAGGACGATCACCAAGAGGGTGGCGGGTACCAAGAGGATGGTGGTGATGATGATGATGACCATGTCCGCCAAGAGGATGATCACCAAGAGGGTGGCATCCTCCAAGATGATGGTAAAGATGACGTCCACCAAAAGGACGATCACCAAGAGGGTGGCGGGTACCAAGACCCTTACCAAGTGTTGGTTCTAGTCGATGCTGTCCGCGAGCTGCTCCAAGAAATACGGAGAACGGGCTTCCTGGTGGACAAGACAATGAAGTTGTCACGCAGGAACACGGACGAGCTGACGACGAACATCCTCCAAGATGATAGCGAAGATGACGTCCACCAAAAGGATGATCACCAAGAGGGTGGCATCCTCCAAGATGATGGTAAAGATGACGTCCACCAAAAGGATGATCACCAAGAGGGTGGCATCCTTCAAGATGATGGTAAAGATGACGTCCACCAAAAGGATGATCACCAAGAGGGTAGCATCTTCCTGTACGATTGTGAAGAGGACGATCACCAAGAGGACGATCACCAAGAGGGTGGCGTCCTCCAAGATGATAGTGTGGACGCCGTCTACACTACCATGTTCGATGGTGAGGAGGATATAATTACATGCCGGTTCCCCATGCGGTTTGCCATGCGTGAACACGCTGAGGAGCTGTTAGCTCTGCCCAGTCTAACAATTCAAGAAATTTCTAAAAATTATGGCGTCACAGTCTCATATTTTGGGAATATGTTGAAACTAAAAGGGAAGAAGAGGGGAGTGATTGAAATATGCCTTCAGCAATATAAATCTGCCCACAAAAATATTCTCCAACGGGAGAATCCGTGAGTTTAGTTAGTTTTTTCTTCGTGTTCTTTGCAAGAGAGTACGTAATAAAAACAATACATCTTTTTTTTTCTGCTAGTAATAGTAGTAGTAGTAGTAGTAGTAGTAGAAATAATAATAATAACAAAAGTAATTGTTAGTAAATAATAATAATAATAAGTCAATATATAACTGAATAACTCTCAAACAAAATATTAAGGCATCTCTTACTATATCGTTAACCTTTGACCTTTAACCCCAGGTAATCTAAATAAAGGTCAATATAAAATAAACAAACCTAACGTAAACTAACCCAACCTAACCAAACGTAAGAAATAATCAACAGGTGTAAGGTTGTGGGTCAGGTACACAAAAGACCAGGGTGTTTCCATGACGCTTAATCGCTATGCATAAATCTTGCTTGTTATACGTGTTGTGGTAATAAACATGCCTTCACAAGTCTACATTCTCATATTTCATTATAATTCACTAACAAAACATTCGAATTTTTCATTATAATTCACTAAGAAGCATTCGAATTTTTCATTATAATTCACTGAAAAACGTTCGATTTTTTTCATTATGATCAACTAAAACATTCGAATTTTTCATTATAATTCACCAAAACAGTCGAATTTTTCATTATAATTCACTAAAGCATTCGAATTTTTCATTATAATTCACTAAAACATTAGAATTTTCATTATAATTCACTAAAACATTCGAATCTTTCCATTTACATAACTCCACCAAACGTCAACACAGCCATCCAGACTCACAGATGATGTTCTTGGCTGAGTCTACAAGGGATGAATTTAACTTATAATTAAACCTTCCTACCTTAAATATGGCCGCCAGAGGAGCTACGTTGGTCATAAAAATCAAATAAAAATGCTGAATTAAATGAGGTTCAGGAGTAAAAAAGTACAGGTTAAGACTCATGAAAATCCACTCCATAATAAGACTTCCAGAAAAATGAGAGCCTTAGGAGTCACAACACCTAATTTACACATATAAATCTTGCCTCGGGTGTTCGTGTTTCAATGAGTCTTTAAAGTTGTTGTATACGGTGTCTTAGAGGATCGGAAAAATCGACCAATCAGAAGCCAGAATATATGATTAGTATACATGAATCTTGTTTATCGTTGAATAAATTATTGAGCAACCCCGTGAACCATGTCTCACCATCCCCCCCCCCCTACTAGATAATTAGCACTGACCATACACCACAATTGTTAAGGGCCGCCACTATGGTCATGGTGCGGGGGGAGGGGGGAGGGTTGTCATAACTCTAGATCAGTAATGAGGAAGAGTACACGGGGAAACTCTTATTTTCGCAGGTTAGTAATATTGTGTTTTTTGCACGTTAGGGGGCCGGAGGGTCGTCCTGTAAGGTGTTATAGTCTTCGGAATAGAAGAGAACAATACGCAAAACCTCTTTCACATGTTTGTTGTTTACTATTACAGGCTCCAGCAGCTGGCCGCTCAGCATCAGCCCCGAGTTGTCTCCATCCATGCAATCAGGACATCAGGCAGTTGAGGAAATAGAGTTTTCCGAGTGTCATTAGAGTATCCATAAACGATAATGCCACCAGGTATGTTAATCGATTAACAGCTGAAGAAAGTTTATTATGACACTAATATTACAAGAACAGATCACAAAAATTATTCAAGTAAAATAGTTCCTCAGGCCTCAATGGTTCATGGATAATAATTTAGACATTATATTTTCAATAATACTGTACACTCTTTGTGTTTTCAGGTGGTGAGGAAGTGTTTTCCAACCCCCTGGCTCCTCCAGGGGAAACCGTTGTGGATGAAAGGTTAGTGTACGTAAGATATTTGAACATAAGAAAATAAGGAGTCTGCAATAGGCCGGTTGGCCTGTGCATGGCAGCTCCTGTCGAGAGTTACTACCACTCTCTATCATCCATGAATCTAGCCAGCCTCCTTTTGAAACTTTCCAGCGTTCCAGCACTTACTACAAAGTTGCTAAGCTTGTTCCACTCGTCCACCACCCTATTTGTGAACCAGTTCCTTCCTATCTCCCTCCTAAACCTAAACTTATCCAACTTAAATCCGTTGCTTCAAGTCCTATCGTGCTCGGATATTATAAGAACTTTATCTATATCCCCTTTATTGATTCCTTTCACCCACTTCAATACTTCTATCATATCTCCCCACACTCTTCGTCTTTCTAGGGAATACAAGTTTAGTTTCTTTAACCTGTCCTGATATGGAAGGTTTCTAAGTCCCGGAATCATTTTCGTCATTCTACGCTGCACCGTCTCTAGTGAATTGATATCCATTCTATAATAAGGGCACCAAAACTGAATCGCATAATCGAGGTGCGGCCTGACTAGCGCAAGATATAGTTGCAACAAGACCTCTGCACTCTTATTACTTACACTTGTAGATATAAAACCCAATACTCTGTTTGCCTTATTTCGAACATTAACGCACTGTTTTCTAGGCCGTAGGTCCGGGCTTACAAGTACCTCTAGGTCTCTTTCACAAGTCGACTTCTCTAGGTTATTGTTGTTAAGGCTGTATACATTGACAGTATTTGTTCTTCCAATATTAAGTACGCTGCACTTGCTGGTGTTGAATTTCATTTGCCATTTTTCAGACCACCCCTGCAGTTTATTTAGATCCTCCTGTAATGCATTTGCATCCTGCCCTGAATTTATGTGCCGCCCTATTTTGATGTCATCCGCAAACTTGCTTATGTCACTGCTGATCCCAGTATCTAGATCGTTAATGTAGATTATGAACAAGAGTGGGCCTAGTACTGACCCCAAGGAACCCCACTGGTTACACGGCCCCACTCAGATTTAACGCCATCTACGCTGACCCTCTGCGTTCTATCGGTGAGCCATGATTTTATCCAATTTAAAACTTTCCCCTTGATACCATGAGCCTTAATTTTTCTCAGAAGCCTCTGATGCGGTACTCTGTCAAATGCTTTGCTAAAGTCTAAGTAAATAACATCGTAATTTTCATCATTATCTACTACCTCGAAGACTTTCCTAAAAAACGTCAGCAGATTTGTTAGACAAGATTTTCCCTTTGTAAACCCATGTTGAAAGTCGTAGATTAATTTGCTTTTCTCTAAATGCGATCGGATGCTATCTGCTATAATTGATTCAAGAAATTTCCCCACTACTGACGTCAAACTGATCGGCCGGTAATTTGACGCTGATTTGACACAGGATACAGGAGGCTATGCAAAATGCTACTTAGATGGCCGTCTTACTGAGTTACCAAACCAAATCTAGCTTAACCATTAACAACACGGTAAAATTTTAGTTTCAATCATCTCTGTGTTTACATATGCAAACTATTAACCTAACCTAGCCCAACCCAGGAACTATATCTAACCTAACGGGGGGGAGGGGGGGAGACTTCGCCCCCCCCAAGACCCCCCTTTATGTTCTGGTGTCCCCTAATGATTTAAATTAAAATAATAACAACACAGTCAGTTAATATGGCTTCCGTACCAATATCCAGTAGGATTTTTGGCATACGACTGTCATACCTGTATCCACTACAAAGATATTAAGGTAGCATGTACGGTAAATATAATTTTGGTAAATTTTTCTTGTAGCACCGTTCACTTGTAGCAAGTTAAAAAAATATTTTTCTAATGTATTTGTGTGTGCTGAGACCGAATACGACCTTCCTTTTTGGCGGAAATTAGCCTTTTTTTTTAGCAATTTTTTTTCGTTTGACGTTTTCCGAGAAAAAAAAGTGCCTAAGCGACTAACAAATACACAATAAAACACTAGAAAAACAATAACCAAACCAAACCTAACCTAACCTGACCTAACTTAACTGACTCTCACCATATGATGGAATCACCTATTTCTTACCTTATTGGCCTGGTTCTTGTTCGTCGTTGGATTCTGGGATTCTTACACAACGCCACATATGTTGGTCTTTGCGATATTTACATTCAGTCTTGCTCTTAGTACACTTTACTGAGGTTGGAAGAACACCATGCGATCAAAAAAATGCTATAGTTTCTACGTTATTTTTTCTTCCAAAAACTCGCAATCAGCTCCATATACTTTGTGACACCCATTGCAGACTTCCATGGTCGGAACTGAACTTGAATTTCAAAATATGAGACCCAAAATAAAACTCGATTTTGATTGGGCCAAATATACTCTGAATTAGCAAAAACGCTTTTGATTGGCTGCGTGACGTGTACGGGTACGCATGCGTGTCATGATTTATGAAGGAGACGCGAGACCTACTCAGTGTTAGGTGAGAGGCAGACGATAATGGCGCAATGTTAATGGAATAGAATAGAAAATTTTTTGGAAAAGCTATCTCTGTTATTATACATTTCCGCCAGTAATGTAATAGATGAAAATTATATTATAATTAGACGTCTTATTCGAATATGATAATAGATTAGTGGTAGGAATGAACGGAGCTACAAGAAAATAATACCATAATTTCTCATGGCCTGTGAGAACTCCCCTTTAACAGTACTGTACCTTTCTTTTATTGAGGGCAATCTGCATTCTTAAAATGAAACTTTACTCTCAGTCAACTTAAATTGCTGCATAAATACTGTACTAGTACCTACTTAACATACTTGTTTGAACAATCATGCTTTATGATTGCTTCAAAATGTAGTGAGGCAACAGGTATACTGGGATGTGTGGTTAAGATTTAGTAGCGTACATGGACAGGACGCTATACTAATTTTATTGTAGGTTCATAGGAAAAAAGGTAGAATACTTTATGCTATTGCATTTTTTATGGGAATTTATAGTTTTAGAGTAAATTGAATTATAAAGAGTGGAAATTTTGGTCAAAACAGGAAATTTATTACAGGGTACTAAAATACGTTTTTGTCAAGTATTTTGTCATGTTATAAATGAATATGACCCTCATTTCTGTGGGAAGTGCATATTTATGGAGATATAACCCCTACACTAACAACGACAGTGATTTCTGCCAAAGTGGGCAGGGTTTTAAAGATGAGGGAAAATGAAGAGTTAAAACAACAAAAAATTACTAAACAAAACATTGAAAACCGGACCTAAACTTTCCTAACTTAGTAAAGTCCTAATACAGTACTGTAATATTAAAAGCTTACCTTATTTAATGAAATGACGGAGAGAAAAGTGAATCATTGTTTTTGGTGTTTCTTCAGTGATTCTCTTCTTGTTCTCGGTGTTTAAGTCATGAGGCAGATATCGAATGAATACATCTAGATAAAAGTTGGTTGTGTATAAAACCTGGTTCACTGATTCAGTGTTTGCTTGTCCATCACATAAATAGTGTAAGATTTTGGGTAAAATCGTTATTGCAGTATAGTACTGCACTACTGTATAGGTTCAAAAGGTTAGGTTGAGTTTTAAATTTTTTTAACCCTTATTTTCCTTCATCTTCAAATCCCTGCCCACTTTGAAAAATTCATTGTCATTGCTAGTGTTAAAGGAGTGATAACACCACAAATATGCATTTCCCATGGAAATAAAGGTCATATCATTTATAAAAAGAAAAAAAAATACGTAAGTAAAATCTATTTTAGTATAATAAATTTCTCATTATGGTATAAAATGAATCTTTACCCAAAATTCCTGCATAACTTTAGTACTTATCCAATTCACTGGAGTAAACTTTATGGGATTTATTGTTTACTTCTTCTACACATGATATAGACATGATCAGGTTACAAGAAAATTGGCACATTTAAAGTTCTCTGAGGAAGTTTCATGGGATATAATGTTTATTTTTTAATCACATGACATAAACATAATCAGGAACCACCTATCAGGGGACAGCACTCTGTTACATGAAAGATCTGCACATCCCCCAGTATTTCATCTGGATACTTTAATCATTCACAGTATCTATGTTTGCCTTGTGTCTTGGTTGCTTAGCATCTGAATGGGTAACCATTTAATGTGTTTGCATCTTTAAATACTGTAAGGTAAATCTTGGTAAAGTCAGGTCAGGTTACCAAAGATTTGATTGTTGCCTTGTAAATCAGAAAACTGTTTGTATTACTAGATTGGTTGAAGGAGTTTATACAATCTCTCCTCCACTTACGACAGGGTTCCGTTCCGACGACCAGGTCATAAGTCGATTGAGTCGTAAGTCGAACCGACGAAAATAATACGTAGTACTGTAATAATTGTAAAACTTTTATCGTTTTAATACACAAACCAAGCGGGATATGACGTGGATGCTGTACACATGTGGCAGCGTGCTAGCCGAAGTTGTCGTACAACGTCATTAGACATTACGACCAAACGTCTGGACTCGAAAATAATGGAAAGTATTTTAATATAATATAACGACAATGACCGTCGTAAGTCGCATACTGTATATCGTTAGTCGAGGAGAAACTGTGCTTACCTCAGATTATAAGCTAACTTTCAGTAAGGGTCCTACTTCCACTGAGGTGTGCATCATGCCTTTAAAAGAAGTTATAGATTTTTATAAGTTCTCTTTTCTATCTCTATCCAAGATGCTTGGACTTTATTGAAAATTTATTACTAAACCATACCATGGTACACCTTCACTTCATTGAAGGAGGCTGCACTTCAACATGAAGAGTTGAAACTTTAGTTTGCCCATATTGAGCTTTGGATACAGGTTGGTAATGGTTTCATCAACCTTTTCATTGGTGATGAAGGCTTCCATTGCCATGTACTGTAGTGCTTTAGAACACTCTTTTCTGGATCATACCTTGTGCTCAACCATTGTTTGTCAGTGATATCTTGTTGTAGTGGAGTAATGTGGCTGTCTTTTTACCTGCCAATCCCTTGGGAGTTGAGTGTATCTGGAAGCTGGATTGGCTCAATGTCTAGTGAGTGCTTTTTCTTGTGCCGTGTCTTATAGTTTATAGAGAATAATAAGTAAAAACTCTATATTTTTCAAAAGCTAAATATATTTGCTACTTTTGATATTGTGTAATGTTATCATGAAAAATTATTTTTTTATGAATAACATGGATTGTAGGAGGGATGCTGATATAGGCTACCCTTCCCATCCTGAGTGCAGGAGGGGATGTATCATCCCATCTTTCCAGGACTTACACCCCAGTAAAATAATGTAGAATGAAAGAGATTTTCATTATGCTTCTGTTAAGTATAAAATAACTTGTAATATATACATTTATATATACTGTTGTGTACATAATTTAAAGTACAGTCATGCGCCGGTTAACGTCCGACTGAACAACGTCCGATCGCATATACGTCCGTGGCCCCCCCCCCCGCAAATAAAATCCTTGACGCCTGCTGGGCCACCACTCCACGACCCCCTGACGGAGACATGATGATCCTCCCCATACTGGTCAGATATTATGTGTTAAAGGAATATGCTTCCTATCTTAGGCTATTTTTAAACATTTGCCTCCAAGTGTAATGTTAACCTACATCTATTGAGGATAAAATCTTTCACCTACAAATTGACAATAACACATTTGCTGTAATCAGGCATATCTAGTTGCCTCAGCAATTGCAACCCCAGTTGCAATTGGGGTTGCAATTTCAAATTCTGTGGCATTTCTAATTATAGTGAAGTCTCTGGTGCTCTCTAAGATTAAGAGAGAAAATGGAGGAATCAGGCGTCCTGATGTGAGAGAAAACGGACTCGTATGATGGGGGACCAAATAAAAAAAGCATAGGTAGTACATGTTTTGTGGACTACAGTATTAAGCATACCCTTTTCATCACTTTGTAATAAACCTAGCCATGCCTATGTGTGTTTATGATATTTACCATAACATTATATATATATTTAGTGGGTATAAATGGTCGTAAAATGGGAAACTTGGGGTTTGGTCTTGGGGTGCCTGGAACCAATTAGAATAAATCCCATAGGTTCTGTACTTTCTTTATCGGCAGGGTCCCAATTAGTTGCTATAACCAAGGGATGACTGTACTGTACTGTATATATTTGTGACACTGGCCAGTTGCTTCTGGTGTTGTGGTACAGGGGTACCAAGTGACAGCACTAGGATCCCGCTTCCTCTATCAAGGAATAAACAATTAAAATTTAAATTGAAAAAAAAACATTCAAATAATGGGACCTAGCGAACCTAAATGGCCCTAGAGCGGGCACAGTCACGTATGCATCACGTATTCTTATAGATTGTGCTGCTAGGCGCACGTTATTTAGTGAATTTAGTCAATATTGTACAGTAACAATGGACCTAAGTGCAAACCTGTATTGTACATGTACTAAATGATTACGGTACTAAAATTGTTATGTCTTTTGCAAATATAGCTTGTTTATACAGGTATTCAAAATAATTACTATCTTACAAGAATCCCTCCAATGTAAGTTATATTCACCCAGGTCGTTTGGGTGGCAAATTATGAAAAGAGCTTTGTCACTCTTAAGTGATGATAAATAAACACACAGGCAGGCCTTCAGTGCCAACTGTCAAATCTTATCTCAAATAAATAAACAAACAAACGCCAGACACTCTGTCACCTCACCTCCTGCCCCCTCCCTCCCAGACAAAAGATTGGTGATTTCTTTATATTTATTTTATATAATATCCCAGACTAAAGTTAGGATAATATAATTTGCATTGCTGAAATCCTTGCAAGATAGAGATTAATTTGAATATAAGCGTCATATATTTTGCTCAGGATATAAAAAATGAAGTACATTGGTGTACAATACTGTAGTACATTTTGTAAAAAAGTTTTTCAACTGTATTTTTGGGTAGATTTACATAAATTTTTTCATTTATTTTCATCCATTTACATGCACACACCATACTAAAAGAAACGTAAAAGAAATAAATGACCTTAGTGCAAAGCTGGAGTGCACATGTACTAATTTGATTACGGCACTAAAATTGTTATGTCTAGTGCAAATTATAGGATGTTTATATTCAAATTAATCAGTATCTTACAAGAATCCCAGCAATGTTAATTATATTCACCCAGGTCATGTCACTGGCTTTTTATAAGAGAGAAGCTTAGTCACTTAAGAACTGATAAATATACAGGTACACGCGTTAGACCTTGGGCCAGTGCCAACTGTCAAACGTACTACCTCCCCTCCCCCCAAGCCCCCTCGCGCTCTCCCTCCCCTCCCCTCCCCCCAAGCCCCCTCGCGCTCTCCCTCCCTCCTTCCCTCCCTCCCTCTCCCCCAACTGCCCAGCATTGCTGGAATCCTTGTAAAACAGTGAATAATTTTAATATAAACGTCATGTATTTTGCACAAGAGATAAAAATTAATCGCCTGTATCACATTACAGTAGTGATTTAAGAGTAAAAGTGTATATGTACGTATATAGTATTCCACATACACGTAAGTACAAGTATAAATAAAAAGTTTATGTGATGATCGGACAACGTCCATTTCGGTTAACGTCACGTTTCCAAGAACATATCTAAGACGTTAACCAGCGCATGACTGTACTCTGTACAGTAATTTACCTTTTCTTGATATTTTCAGACCACAACGTTTGACCAATGCAGACTTCCGTAAGTTGTTAATGACTCCCCGTGCTCCACCGGGGAGTCAGAAAGAAACAGTTTCTTCAACTGGAACCAAAGCTTCTAGTACCGAGCCGCCAACTCAGCGACGTGAAAATAAAGATGACGTCCGAGCTGCTGAGAGGAAGAAAAAAAAGAGGTAATGTGTCAAGAATTAGTCATCATTATTTTCATTTTACAGTCATTTTCCACACTTGTGTGGATTAGCCACAGTTACCTGATGGCAGCTGTCCATGCTGGTCCATCTCTTGCAGTCTCTCTTATCAGGTTCCTAACTCTAATGTTATTTCTTACACCCTCCTCCCATATCATTCTTGGCCTACCCCACCTCTGACTCTTTCCACATGTCCAAACCATCTTAATCTGCATCTACACAGGACTTTGCCTGTACGTACAGGGTACTCTCAATACCCTCTTCCCCTTTTAGCTCAGCACATATTGCACATTCACCTCACTATTCTTATTTCAACTCACTCAAGTCTTCTTATGCCATCCTCTTTAACAGCCTTTGTTTCACTGCCATAAAACATCACACGTTTTACACCAGCTTCACAAATTCTTACATTCTTCCTTTCACTTGGATGAAAGGTCCTCTTTCCATTAATAAAGGCAGCAGCTCCTATAGTTTCCCAACGGTGGAGTGCTCACCACAATTAGTAAAAATTATGTGTAAGCCAAAGAATGGAAAGTAAGGGTCTTAATGAAGTTTGGCATGCAACCAACAGATGGCATTTTATTGTGGTGTTCCTCCACAGGAAGGCCTCATCATATCAATTTGATTTATATCTGATGCTTTACACAACCTTGCATTTCTTATCAACAGCACATCCATTCACATAAACCACCTGGTTCCATGGTACCCTGTACTCCTATGCTTCTTTGATGTCTATCTGCCTCACTTTTAGTCCAACATTCAGCCCAGTCTTTCATACCCCTCTTGGTCTTTCCCTCTCTTATCTAATATAGTATACACATTTAAATTATGCTCTCATTTAACCTGTCTTTCATGTCCAATTCTCACTATAGTATGACCCTAGTCATCTCTGGGTGGCATTTAATATATTTTCACATCTCGTAATACCTTTATTACTTATTACTGTACAGTATCTGCATTCTGTACATCAGGCATATTGCTCTCGAGCATGACGCCATGTTATTTCTGTAATTTTAAATATGCTTCTTCCACTTGTATCCAGTGTCCATGCCTCACATGTATGCAGTACTGTACTGTATATTGCAGGGGTGGCCAGACTTACTTAACCTAGAGTTGCAAACGATTATCTTCAGATGTTTGAGAGCCGCAGTACATAAAGGAAATACAGTATACACAAGTTTGTACTGTTACTGTACATACTCATTTCATAAAAAAAAAATTATATGCAAATATTACTAAGATACATGCACTGTACTCAGTAATACAGTATATACCAAATGTTTTCAAAATTTTGAGTGATGTTTGTTTTAACGGTGCTGAGCATATTTAATACATAATGAACTACGGGCACATCTCAGAAAAAATATGCAGGTTTTCATTTCAGTAACATAAAATGTGATTGTTGAAGGAAAAGGGGATGAAAATAGCTAAAAAATATTTTTAATTATATTTACTTGTCTTGGTAACATTTGGTAAAAACTTGGAGGAAAAGATAAAAGAAAAACAAGCAAACCAATAAAATTAGATATACAGTGGTTATTATTTTAATCATATAGTACCACCTTACAAAGCTTGTTTTACCATAATTCTGATTTAGGTGAATAATCACGATTTTTTTTTTTTTTTTTTTTTGGCCTTTCAAGTTGCTGGCTTTGTGGTGAGTGAGTGACACATTGCAGATAAGGCACAAAGGTTTACCTCCTTTATCGGTAAATGCAAAATCATCCTCCCACTCTGGTTTAAAATTTCTGTTTTCATTATCATACTTCCGCTTCTTACAATTAGATGATGCCATCTCCCTTCACAAAATTTTCATTGACATTGCTGTCAAACAAATTTTACAGTATGGTATTTAAAAGCTACTTATTTTTATGAACTGTAAACACATCTTGTACCCAGAGCATACCAATTAGATCTGGACAGTTCAACATCCTGTGTTACACTGCGTTAATGTGTCAGGTCATGACGTGAGGCTGGGCCCCTTGCCCTGCCCCTCACATCCCTTTCCCCTCCCTCTGACTTTCCTCCATAATTCCTGACCTGACTCAGCACTGATGAACAACACCTGACTAAATTCGAGCATTAAAATTAAGATTTAAATTCTTAAATATTTATACAGTACTGTACTCACCTTGAATATTTAACTTATTTTTTAATCTAGTGGCCTCACAGTTTATAAATATAAAGCTCGAACACTTTTCTTATTTACCAGTACCTTTTATATTAATTATGATACGAAAGGTATTCAGCCATTAAGTGTCAAAGATGCGCCTCAAAAGCCGTGGTTTGGCCACCCTTGGTATAATAGTAACAATGTAAGCTCAACAATTCCCTCCATACAACCCATATTTATCTCCTCTGATACTGTTCTCCCTTCATACATGTACCCTCTTTTTCCCGGCTACTCATGATTTAATTTATTGCTTATTGTTCTGCCCTTTGATGCACCCACTTTATTTATTACAGTTACTATGCAAAGATCAAGAAGGAAGAGGAAGAAAAGATGGCAGAGTTGGCAGAAAAGTACCGTGATAGAGCTAAAGAAAGACGTGAAGGCAAAAATCCAGACTACCAGGCAGAAGATCCATCGCAAGCTGGCATGGGAGGTTACCGTGCAGTTGCTCCAGATCTCAAATCGTATGTAAATTTTAATTAGAATTTTTTTTAATTTATGTAAATAAGTCTAGATGTTACTACTTTTTTTTTTACCCTGTTATGAATTTTATTTTGGGTTGTACTTTTATCAACTCTTTATTTTGTGTATTATTGGTGACAGTGTTTTAACCAATAAAGTTAATTTTGGAGACGGTATAGGCCTAGCCATGTGTGCTTAAGTTGAAAGAAAAATTCCCTCTCGGAAAAGGAAGCAAAATACAGTAGAGTCGAATATGGCAACCTATCTCAGGGGGTTATTGTTCAATAGGGTTGCTCATTTTTCCCAATTTTAGAAAATTGTGGATGGGGGTGTTTTTTCCCATTATTTCGTTACTCCTAAATTCATTGGTGCCAGAATTAATGAAATCCAACATGTTCTAGGGGTCGCGAATCCAAATATAAAAAATGAATTTTTGCGAAAAAACGTCAAAACTCAAGCTTTTTCTCTTATAGATCAGCAATCGCGCTGCTTTTCACTACTTAACCCTAATGGCTGGCTAGAGCAGCTATTCAGCTTTCCATTGACACCTAATTCGATTGCATGCACCTCTTAGTTGACCTTCTAGTTCAGGTCAAAGGCTTTACCTGCGTTAAGGGAACCAGATTCCAAAATATTCATAGTTTTGACTTTTCCATTTATTCGAAAACACATATCAATATTTTGCCGTCACAGTCTTTTCCATGATATATTTCCCTCTTAAAAAACAAACATCATTGAAATAGGTCAATAACTCTAGGAGGAGATGCAATTTGAAAGTTCAATCCCCCCTCTATTCAACTCTCACAGTTGCATCAGAGCAGACTTGCTGAAGCCACTCATCTGCTTCCTGTGCTTTTCCACAAGTTGCATGACATCCTGCAGCTGCTGCTCATCCTTCGTGACTGAATCAATGAAGTCCTGCATAAGCTTTATTCCCCTTTCGGCCACGTCATTGGTTACCTTCAGGCTTCTGGAGAAATCTTTCAGCTTCATGAACTCTTCGTTTTTCTCCCAGTCTTCCACCGGTGATATCAGCCATGCTGTGCCGCACACATGATGCTCCTTGAAGATCATCCATGACCGTTCATCTATCAGGTCGGAAAGCCGTGTAGTCTGTTGGATGACCAAGTTGTCGTTGGCGTAGTCGTTCGTTTCTTCTAGGCAGCTCAATTTGGTCGCCATCTCCTTTTTCTCTGCCGCACTCAACTTCTCGCTGCACAGCGACAGAACGACGGTCTGTGGCCTTAGATACCACAGGTGGCGGCTCGCGACCGCCAGCGCCGCATCAGCCACCTCACAGTCCACGGCCCTGTAGCGGAGGAGTTCGTGATGCAGTTGCAGGTCATTCACAGGCGCATCCTCGGCTACTGGTGATTTCAGCCACGCCGGTGTGTACAGCAGAGACACAAAGATCGCCATCCTCTGCAGCTTGACGCACAGGTCACTGCTGAGCTCTAGCTGGTGGCTAAACATGTAGATCTTGAGGTAGTATATGATCTTCGCCATCCAGCGAGCGTGGTGACATGCGCCAGGATGCAGAAAGTGCGTGCCGCGCAGAGGATTCACACCGAGGACGAGGAGCGTTAGTTCTGCCGCTTCTCGGTAATCCTCTCTGGCCCATTCTGTGACGGTCAGCAGGTAGCTAACGGTCCTGTGTCGGAGGTGACTGAGCCAGTCAGACTCTGGTAGATTTGCAATGTCCAGCCTGAGATACTGAGAGTGATCTAGTTGACTCCACCTTTTCTTAAGAGTCTGGAAGAGAGGGTCCGTAGGGGCCGATGTTTTGCCGAAGATGTTGCTGGCAGCGGCTCTCACCACCAGTTCCATGACGTGGTGTCTGCACCCAAGCCTCAACAGCTGTTTTTCCAGCAGCGCCTCCAGATGGACAACCGCACCTTGGACTCGCCCTGTGTTGGACGACGTTGTATCAAAGCACAGTGCCTTGACGTTTGAAGCGCAGCTCCAGTCCTCGATAGCACGAGCTGTTGCGCGTGCCTGGGTCAGGCCAGTGCCGTCCTTCACTGGCAAGACAGCAAGCAGCTTCCCTTCCTCATGGCCGCGCCCTGAGATGAAGATGGCCTGTCGGTGTTCTTCTTCTCCCACGACGTTCTGAAATGAGAGAAATATAAAAATTCAGACAGATAATGAAGAATTATCAAGGCTGCCTTTTTCTCCAAGCTTTTTGTTAATGATTTGATACATTTCTAACAATATATTACAATAGTCTAGGCTTTGGTAAAATATTAATGTAGTACCTAAACGTGTTCTCACCTTAACCAGCTTACCATCCCAGTGCACCACTGCATGTGGTGGAGGCGTGAAGGCTTCCCTTTGTGCGGCAGCTACCTGACGACGGTGTGAAGCTCGCGCCCGTCTCGCAGTCTCTCTCGAGATCCGGAACTCAGACAGATCGCCTGGCGGGTTAGCAGAGCGCAGCACTGCTGCGACCACCGAAACTATCTGCAAGCAAAAGCAGGCAAGGGTGTCAGTAGAAAATGTCGACTGTTTAAGTGCTTATCAAATAATTAACAGAAATTTCAAACATTCCAAACACATTTATGGATACACTTACTTCGTTATTGGATATCCGAAGACGGTCAGCGAGTTCCTTTAATGCTGGCTCTTGGAGAATGCGACGTGGAAGCTGAACCGTCACATAAGGGTGCTTTGATGTGTACCTGCCAGGTTGTATCGCTGTGTCCTTTTTCTCCATTTCTACTTCCGTTGGGGTGTCAGCCACCACAGAGGTTTGAGGTCTCGAATCACTGCTGCTTGGTTCACAGGCTGCGAACCTTCCCTGTTTCGACCTTTGCTTCTCGACTCGTTCCTCCTGCTTTTTCTTCTTAGCGGCAAAAATCTTATCGTTACCACTCATGAACGCTTTTCTTTCTCCGCGTTGGTCTTGATAGAAGGCGATGTCTTGTTGTTTGTCGGCCGGTGTAAGCAGCCGGTTCTTCTCGATGTCCTCTACGGCGTCCGGTGCTCCGATGTCCCACAACAGGTCAAGTTGAGACTTGAAGTTTTCAACCTTGTCCTTTGCAGCCCTGTCCCGACTTTTTTGTAGACTTCTCCAGTGCTCCCATAACCTTGTCAGCTTCTCCCGGCACCCCCTCTCTGAGATAGTCTTGATGCGAGCTAAATTCCAGAACGTGAGTACGTTTCTCACTGTTTCTTTAAACGTCTCCTGTCTGTCACCAGATTCATTCACTGTGTGAAAGAAGAACTTCAGGACTTGACGCATCGTCGGGAGTTTACTGCCTCTAATTGACGATGCTGGCTGGCCTACTAGATAGATTTCAGTGGCAGAACGGGTAGTGGATGATGTTGGCCTGACAGTCCCCTTAGCATTCTCCCCCGACTGCGACTCACTCTCTTCCATGATTGTATGTATATAAACAGATGAACTCTGTAAGAAAAAAACGTTTTGTAATAAAACAAAATAGGCAAACAAAATAGGGTCACATAAGAGCAATTTAATCACCTGTAGAAAATACAACATAAATAGATAACCATAAATTTACTGCCACACTATATAGCAGATTTGAGTAAATTATAAAATAACACCACAGTACCAACAACAACACAACACATGTCAAAACACTGCAAAGAAGCGCAGGGTTTTAAAGCTGCCAATGTGAACCTAGTGAATTTATAACTCCGTTAACGCAGGTAGGCTACAGCCTTTGACCTGACTTAGAAGGTCAAATAAGAGGTGCATGCAATCGAATTAGGTGTCAATGGAAAGCTGAATAGCTGCTCTAGCCAGCCATTAGGGTTAAGTAGTGAAAAGCAGCGCGATTGCTGATCTATAAGAGAAAAAGCTTGAGTTTTGACGTTTTTTCGCAAAAATTCATTTTTTATATTTGGATTCGCGACCCCTAGAACATGTTGGATTTCATTAATTCTGGCACCAATGAATTCAGGAGTAACAAAATAATGGGAAAAAACACCCCCACCCACAATTTTAAAAAAGTGTGAAAAAATGAGCAACCCTATTGTTCAAGGAGCAGTATCCAAGTTCCACCTTTTCTTCTCATTGTCACCATGCATTATAAAATAAAAACATTAAAAAATGGCTCATATGTTCTGTGGTCTCTATCTCATCAAATGTAAACAAATTCACACACATGTATGTGTTGTGATATCTGTGCATCCTCTCTGTGTAACAGGTTAGGGATGGGAGTGTCTTCTAGGATATAGATTAATATTTAGGAGAAATGTATTTTAAATAA
This sequence comes from Homarus americanus, assembly GCF_018991925.1. Taxonomy (NCBI): domain Eukaryota; kingdom Metazoa; phylum Arthropoda; class Malacostraca; order Decapoda; family Nephropidae; genus Homarus; species Homarus americanus. The sequence continues at coordinate 694,709 of NW_024739403.1, read as the reverse complement.
TCTGAGGAATACAGTGAAAACATGGGGGTTGGGTTTCTCAAAAATGGTATGTTCAGCTTATCCACATTGGGTAGACTTAATATCATGTGGGAAAGATAGGATAAGGGTAAATAGCTATGGATGGTAGCATATAAAGACCACCTTAATAAAATTCTTAGGGTGCATGTACTGTATATGAACAACAAAGTTAGGATTTCTTCTGGGTATGTACTTAAGACACCTTAGCACTTAATGGTATAGAACCCTTGATACTAGCATGAATCATTTCCTTAATACGAATTTTATGCCTACTCACCTTGTTAATTCTTTTGAGTAGACCAACAGCTGCCTCACTTTTACTGCTGCATAACTTGTTTAAAATCACTATATTATTGGGTAGTGTTATAACCCTCCTTGCTCACTTCTTTGCATTATCATTCTGAGGGTCTTTACATATTTGCTCCAAAGTACAGTTACAGGTGCAGAATATTACACAGTACAGTATAGCAAAGCCTGTGGGTAGGCAGAAAAGGCACCTAATGACCTTGCAATGGCATGAGAAATTTGGGTAAACAGTGCAGGTGCCAGCAAATGGCTTGAAATACCAAGTACTGTTGGGTGCGGGGCCAGGTGCATGCCAGTTTCAAATTCAGACCATCTGTAAAACCATTTTTTTCATTGTTTGTCAAATAAGTGCCAGAATTTTTTTAGAGCTAATAATCAAATCTGTATTTGAGAAAACTGTTGAATAAGGTTTGACTACTGTACTTATAATGCTATCAGCTTAAATGAGCTATTTAATGAATGTATCTTTAAGCTTTTAATGTTAATGACAATGTTTCTAATTATAGGGGGTTGGATGCTGCTGAACGTCGGAAACAGATGATTCAAGAGTCCAAATTCTTGGGTGGTGACATGGAGCACACACATTTAGTAAAAGGTTTAGATTACGCATTGTTACAAAAGGTGCGATCAGAAATCCAAATTAAGGAATCTGAAGTTTTGGTAGAAATAGAGAGGCCTATTTCATCTGATGCACCAAAAGAGAAGAAACCGCCAACTACCGTTGTAGTTCCTCAGCAAGAGGAAGATGAGCTGATATTCAAGCAAGTATCAACATGAATTTTATAATAAGTATATTTTTGTTTAATACAGGTCCATATGTATGGATTACTTAGTTTGATGCACCACCTCCAAACTTTCTTGCTCTTTCTTTGCTTTTCACCTTACTGATACAGTAATACACCGGTTAGCACTACCCCTTAAAGTGCTGTTTTGTTATAGTGCTCTTGCTTGCATTTTGGAGCTCTAGATTTACTTGGGAAAAAATGAAAATCCATAAAAGATGTCAAAAGTCTCGGTCCGAACACTCACAACACACCGACAGCAATTCTATTTGTTTATACTGTACTCTAGTGAGTACCCATGACTACAGTTGATTATTAAATGCATTTTATAATTTTATAGTAAGTGTAGGTCTTATTGTATGACAAAATTCTGTGTGGCTAACTGAAGCACAAAAACATGGTAGAGGGTTGAAGATCAGCTGTTAAGGAGCACTTGGCAACACACCTGGTGTGTGCTGCTACTCCCTTCCACTCCACCTCTAATCATCCCCACCTTTCTGCTTTCTCACTCCATATTTTATAATGTTGTGTAACGTAATGTTGAAGGGGTACAACGTTACTCTTATATTTACACTCAGTTTTGTTGGATAAACATCAGCTGTTCAATAGCATCTGGCAGTGTTACCAAAGAAACTGACAGATGCATCACCTCAATACTTACCACAGTCTCCCTCACCACTACCTCCATCATCACCACTACCTCTATTATCACCACCTAAATCATAATTTCAGTGATGCAGAGATGGATTAGTTTCATCCAGAGCAGATTCTCTCCCTCCCTCCCACCCGCTGCATCTCACCAACACATGTCTCTCACTCAACATGTCATTCATAATACAATATTGTACAGTACAGTACTTTGTTTATTTGTTATTCATTAATTTGAAGAGATATGCTACTGTAATAGTGTGTATTTTTTAATACCTGTACCCTTCACATGCAGTACTGTATATATCACCTAGGTAAAAAATAATATCATCAGGAACGCATCACCATATATGCAATACAGTATAAGAATAGCGCTCAATTTTCCAGGAACGTGTCCCGAAAGCTAATCAGGGTATTAATTTTTCAGTATACATTTTCTCCCTTTTCTAGAATTTTCACATTTGGAAGTTAGAGAGAGAACACATTGGAAAGCCAGAACCTTGTTTGTTGTTTATGTGCACTTATCTTGAAAGACAAGCCCAACTTGTCACCTCGGAGATAGCAACCAAATGCTGTTTTGGTACAACTTACTACCTTAGTCATATTTGGACTCCAGAGAGATTATCCATTGACATGGTACAGTAGATGTTTTGATGACCATTTTATGGCCAAACTTGGAACAAAGTGACTCAAAGTCTTTGGCCCTCTCTTTGGTTATTGTGAAAGTATGCCAGGAGTCATTGGAAGTCAATGTCTGAGAGCCATTATGTTTGAACTAAACTGGTATCACATGATCATCAAGCCACCACACTGTAGTTTACTGTAGAGTAAACCCTTGCTTTTATTATCTGTTTCAAGGTGACATTTGCAGCAGGGGAAGATAAATTTATTATGAGATAAATCCCAGTCATCACAGTTATTTCTCCTGGTTCTGTACCAATTGCTTACTGAATGCAAAACATAAGCCACCTTGTTTTTGGACTCATCCATAAAATGTGATTACAGGATCAAATCTTTTTTCATTACAATAGTAAACACATGTATTCCATAATTTTAATTTTTTTTCTTTAGAACAAACACTGGACGACGTATTTTCAGCAGCGTTTTCAACACAAAGCCAGCAGAGTTCAATGACTTATTTCTCACTGGTCGTATGGCATATGCTATTGACCTCGATGATGAAGTTGCTGAGAGTGATATTCCTACCACTGTAATCCGCTCCAAAGCTGACCTCCAGGGCATTGAGGTAAACAGATTTTTCTTTGTATCTGTATAGAGTACAAGGGGTCCCCAGGTTACAAACGGGTTCCGTTCCTGAGGACGTTCTTAAGTTGGATTTGTACATAAATCGGAACACATGCTATGTGCATACCTACTTACAGAACAATGTTTAAAATGCCACTATATCATAGCCTAAGTCCTTATATACATCTAAAATCAATTAATTTAAGACAAAAGAAGAAATAGAATGACAAAATACAGTAAATGAAAGTAAAAAATAAGTCACCAGGTAAATAAAATACTGTAAATTCCAAGTTTAACCCCATTCATAGTGGCAGGCATTCATAAGACGGATGTTTGTAAGTCAGGGACCCCCTGAACAGTAATTTTAGAATATGCCAGATTTGTGAATTTGTAAATTTTATGTATTACTTGAGGAAGGACTTAATGGCAAGAAATAGAACATTAGTAACATGAATCTAAGAAATTGGTTTAGAGAATACAGCATGGACAAATTTGTTGGATAGTAGAGCAGCCAGGCTAAAATTAAATATATACCTGTATTGGGAAAAACGAGAAGAAAGATGACTTATTTCTAGCACTAAGGTTTTATTGAACAGCTCTTTAGCTAATCACTTTTACAGGCAATCATCACTGTATACTCCCAGTGCAGTACAGTATACAGGAATGCTTTGATTTATGAAAGGGATATATTCCTGAAAACCTTTTTGTAAATTGAAGTAATTTTTCCCATTGACGACACAAAAAAAAGTCCCCCAAATGTAAATACACTTTTCCCCCGTATTCACGAGGGTTACGTTCTTGGAAATCGTCGTGAATCATGAATTTGCAAAAGTTCTGAATTTAATATTTTAAGATCATCATATTTATCATGATATTTTTGGCTAGAAATTAAACATGTTTCAGGAGTGGTGTTGATGTTTAGATGGAGTGAGTTTTTCTAATACAAATGAATAAATTAAAAAAAAAAATTTCTCGACATATAATTCAAGTATGGGTATACAGTGGGGTATGCTATAACGAACGGATCCTACTACGAATATTCCTATAACGAACGGTTTTACCTATAAAATTGAGAATGCTATAACGAACGAAACTCCTACAACGAACATTATTTAATTTTTTTTTTTCTAATTTATTGTTTTTTTATTACAAATATTAATGATATTCTTTATTTCAGGGGTTTAGATGCATATTTATGCACTTTTTTACAATTTTTACAATTTTATATTATATTTTTCAGTGTTAAGTGGTTGTATTTGGGGGCCTGGAACGGATTAATCCTATAACAAACGAATGCTATAACGAACAAGGTTCTAGAACCAATTAGATTCGTTATAGCATACCCCACTGTATTTAGACTGTGCTATCCTTTGTGTTAGGCTAACTACTAAATTTTTTCGATTTCGAGTAATCTGCACCTAACCCTATTTTCTCCATAAGCCCTGTTATTTCTATTACGCGATTTTCTATATATATATATATATATATATATATATATATATATATATATATATATATATATATATATATATATATATATATATATATATATATATATATATATATATATATATATATATATATATATATATATATATATATATATTCACATAAGAGGCACGGGCAGTTTCCCAATGAGGTTCACGGCTCCATCAGCTCGATGAACAGGCTTTGTGTGAAATATAACAGAGTCTAGGACTGCTTTTAGTGTCCTTGTGGGTTAGCCGGTAAGCGTTCCCTAGTCCCACCCAGTAGGTCGAGGGTTCGATTCCTTGCTGGTGAGGTCGTTGATTATATGTTCAAAGTCCGCGTGTTATATGGACTAAAAATGAAGTATATATATATATATACATACATACATACATACATATATATACATACATATATACATATACACATACATACATGAGTATATACTGTAGTTATTTAACCAAACTTTTAGATAAACTATTCGGGATTATTTATTTATTTTATTTTTTTTATCTTGATTAGAACTGATTTTATTTACACAGTACAATATTGTGTTCAGATTTTTTACATGCCTTTTTTTTTCTTTTTAGAATATGCAAGCAACATTCACGACGAATGACATTGTGATCCAGAAACTCACTCAGATTTTGTCATATCTCCGCACTGGACGTGCCAACAAGAAACAAAAAAAGAAAGACAAAGGCAAAAATGAAGCTGTAAGTATTTCTTTCTTTTGTCAACTTTTCCTGTAGAATTAAAGTCTTAAAAATGCGATAGATATAATAAAACCAGTTTGCTTGGGGGTGCTGTTACCATATCTTAGATCATTGCAACAAAAAATTTTAGAATGAAATTTCAAGTTAATGTGACGGGATTCAACTCAGGTTACATCCGTGCCTTTAAAGCTGCTTTATTTCTGGCTTTTGCTTTCAAGCCAGACAGCTCTTGTAATTCAGGGTTACTTACTGTAGGTTCTGTATCTTCAGACTCCCTATGATATCAACCAGGGTTGATCTATTAATCAATTTGGAGGCACTAATTACCCTTCCCATTTCTTCACAAAATCACTGCAGGTGAGATGGATTTGCCTCTGAATGCTAGACCATGTTAGAGCAATGTGCTAGTTAGCATACTACCCACCAAGACTACTGTGTGTCATCTTAGGATATAGGGAATGTGGCAGTTTTTAATTAATTTCTTGTGTAATATTTCAAGAGGACAGTTGCAATAGACTGACACTCCCTGCTCTTTGTATATGTATTACAAGCACTAAGCATCATACTCTTTAAGACACTTCAGGGTGTATTGGCTACTACAGTTCTTGGTGTTGTCGTTTAGGTCATTTAGCATAAGGTGAACTTTAGATCTTATGCATATCATTTCTAATTTTTGTATTTATTTATTTATTTTTTTTTTTTTACATAGCTTTTCAATCTATGTTCTGTGAAAAATAATATGTACCCTTTTACTTTCAGGCTGGTAGGACTGGAGCTGATGACAGTATCTATGGGGAAATTGGAGATTATGTCCCATCTGTAGGGAAGGCCAGTGACCGAGACAAAGATCGTGGAGATCGTGACCGTGACCGAGAAAGAGGAAGAGACAGAGATCGTGAACGTGATCGCAGGGACCGGGAGAAAGAAAGAGGAGACAGAGACAGGGATAGAGAAAAGGATCGTCGTGAACGTGACAGGGACAGAGACAGAGATCGTGATCGGTATGTTTTTGTTTGCCATATTTAAGAAATTTAGTCATCTTTTATCTTACTATTACCATGTAAAGAAAGGATATAGCACTCGCTCTAGTCCTAAGGATTACTGGTTCGGACCCGGGCTCTCTCCGTCCACCCAGATGTAAATGGATACAGTACATACTTCACACTAACGAGTTTCACATTAACGAGTCATCACAATAACGACAGTAATGAAATGCCACACGTCAACACGTTAATGATACATTTCAACACAATAACGATCGGTAACGTAAGTTGATAGTCACTTTGGGCGGCCATCTTGATGATGTCAGTGAGCGGGGTGGTTTCACATTCATAAACTTCAGCATGCTTATCATTTAGGTCTGTCAATGTCCAAATGATATTCCATCTCTCCAGTTGTTGGCCAGCATCTCTGGTGTCACAATAGCAGTTTTAATTTATATTCAGTCATTGAGGTCAGTGTAGACTGTCACCCAAGGTGAATGTACAGCATTTTTGACATGCCTCAAAGAAAGAATGAAATTGTGAGGTTATGTTAGACTAAAGAAGGGATCAGTGAATTGGATTTCCTCTCCCATTCCACATGATTTGCCCAGACATTAAGAAAGTCCTGATCGTTCTTAGGCCATTGCAAAATCTTAAGATTTGCTAAAAAAAAATTTATTTATTTAATTTTATATTTACAATACATACAGTACAGTACTGAGTTATTAAGATTTGAAGTTACTACCACTCATCATGGACACCCTCTACATTAAACTGCTACTGGCTGTACATGAAGCTAAATATCATAAGATCATGTTATCATACTGTGGCTGTGCATTGTTTTGAGGTGATAAGCATGATTTCACACAAGACATTAATAAATAACTGTTATTATTTATTTTATAACTGTTGGAGGAGAGAACAGATGTAGCTCAAATACAGCATGAATAATAGTAATAAAATTTCAGTGTTGAAGATAAGAATATCTTATTATATGAGATGTATCAATAAATACCTGTAGTACTACAATAGTGCACATACTGTACTGTACAGTTGTACCCCACTTAACGCGGTCAATAGAACCCAGAGGGTCCAGTGTTAAGTGAAATCCGCGTTAAGTGAAATCCGCGTTAAGTGAACAACAGAACATATGGGATTAATTCCAATAGAAACCAGCCCGACCCCCAAACTCCACTTTTTGAAGACACATAACTATGTTGTAGTAAAAATAACATCTTAATTTTATGATGGTACATGCACACAATTAATACTTAAGAGAAATAGAGAAATACAGTCGCCAAGTTAATGTCCATTCAAATAATGGACTCAACTCCCTCCCCCTCTTCTCACACTACACTGCCGGCTCTTCCCTCTCTGAGAAATTTTTTGGGGAAAACCACTAAATTTTAATAAATAATACCTCAAACTAAAGTTAGGATAATACAATTGACATTGCTGGATTCCTTGTAAGACCAGGAATATTTTGAATATAAATGTCATATATTTTGCACAAAAGATAACATAGTTACTCAGAAAAAATTTTTATCTAAAATTTGTATGTCTAATGCAAAATATATGATGTTTATATTCAAAATGATCACCAAATTATAAGAATTCCAGCAATGTAAATTATATTCTGGCCGGGTAATTTGTATGAATTTTATGAGCTAAAACAAATATCTTCAGTTAATAAAAAAAAAAATAATCTTCACGACACTATCTGTCAATCAAAGTACCCCACCTTGCCTCCCCCCTCTTCCAACCGCGCGGTCAGTCCCAACCCTCCCCCCCACCCCCCACCAATCGTCCCTTCAAGAGAAGAGTGGGTGAAAAAAATAAATTTTAACATTTTGTATTAAATAATACCTCAGATTAAAGTTAGGATAATATAATTGACATTGCTGGATTCCTTGTAAGACCAGGAATATTTTGAATATAAACGTCATATATTTTGCACAAAAGATAACATACTTACTCAGATTAAACATTTTATCTAAAAATTTTATGTCTAATGCAAAATATATGATGTTTATATTCAAAATGATCATCAAATTATAAGAATTCCAGCAATGTAAATTATATTCTGACCGGGTAATTTGTATGAATTTTATGAGCTAAAACAAATATCTTCAGTTAATAAAAAAAAAAATATTCTTCACGGGGTAACAGATGGTCGGTCGGTCCCTCCCTCCCCCCCACCCCCCACCAACCGTCCCAAGGAGATGTGTGGGAAAACCAGAATACTTAACTTTTTTGTAATAAATAATACCTCAAACTAAAGTTAGGATAATATAATTGACATTGCTGGATTCCTTGTAAGACCAGGAATATTTTGAATATAAATGTCATATATTTTGCACAAAAGATAACATAGTTACCCAGAGAAAAAATGTTATCTAAAATTTGTATGTCTAATGCAAAATATATGATGTTTATATTCAAAATGATCACCAAATTATAAGAATTCCAGCAATGTAAATTATATTCTGGCCGGGTAATTTGTATGAATTTTATGAGCTAAAACAGGCAGTCAGGCAGGGTGGCGGGTGGCGCAAATCTAAAAATAGCGTCTCGAGCCGGACACTCACCGTGTATATGTGGAAAAAATCCGTGTTAAGTGAAAGTTCAGCTCTGGCGAGGCACCGCGTATATGATAAAACGCGTTAAGTGAAACCGCGTTAGGCGGGGTAATACTGTATATTTAATTAATTTAATACATAAAAAATTATTGTCATGTACTGTTAGCTCATACTGTATTTTATTTTAGTCATGATCGTGATCGAGATCATGAACGAGAACGAAAACCTCGTTCGTACTTCAGCCGGTCAGCACATGAAGAAGTGAAGAATGAGATGCGTGCTGCAGAAGAAAGGTTACAGACACAATGGCCCACTGGAGCAGATATTAAAGCTGACAAACAAATCTCTCAAGTGCCCCAGCAGTCTCAACAACAGCTAACACAACAACAGCAACCTCAAGGTCAACAACAGTTGGCAACACAACAGCAACCACCAAAGCAGTAAGATTCCATTTCCATGTACTCATGTTAGACTCTTGGTAACCATAATGGTGAAACTTCGTGCTTCAACACTTAAATCTGCTGCTTCCAGTGGCCATCAATATGGGTGGTTATGTAACCTGTTCTCATAGTTTTACTATATACAGGTAGTTGCTTCATTTGCCACATTATCTCTTGTTCTGGGATGGATAGTGCAAAGCATTGGCTGTTACACATTATTATATCAGTATTATATGTTACAGATTTTTTTAAGATCTTCATAAATCATTATTTTTGTAAAGACTATTAAAATGTCTGTATCCAGTCTGGTCTGTGAGACCTGTTCCTAATTTTTTTTTACTTCTATAGGCTGGTTTACAAAGGTTTCACCTGAATTATTATCCAAGAAAATAGTATTATTTCTAATGCTACCTTTTGGGTAGAAAAATCTGAGAAAATCATGCCTTAGGAAGATATTCGAAGTTCATTTCTTTTGGTCACTGAGTTGAATTGGTTTACAACTTAACTAGTGTTAAATGTCTTGCTAAATTGAGATTACCCTCATATCTATACCTAACTGGACTTAATTATCAACTTGAAAACTAGCATGGCAAACCCTACTCCTTTGCTTAGTTTTTGTTTTCAGATTTTATTCAGATATTACCTGGTACCACAGTGGAACTCTTTATCCTTCATTCAAATATATAAATATTGCTCACCCAAACCACATTTTTTCTCCTCAGAGTTAATAGTCTGCTGGTGGGGGATGACTACTATACAGAATGTTATCCTGGTATGGCAGAGATGCAGGATGCCATTGATGATTCAGATGATGAAGCTGATTACACCAAGATGGACATGGTTAGTTCTCTATAAATTTTTATCTTGAGTTTTTCTTAATCATATATCTCAGTTCATTGTACAATCAGTTCTCCTGTAACACAGTAGTTGCATTCCTGAAGAACATTGTGTTATGGAAAATTGTGTTATAGTAACAGTTTGATTCAATGGGATTTAAGGGGTTAGGGGGTAGTAGGTTCAAAAACACCAACATAACTGACGTTTTGCTTTACAATTTGATACACTGTATTATTCTTAGTTTTTATGTGTTCTTTTATAATATCATTCATTAATAGAATATAAACATGGAAAGGGGGAAAAATGGCCCTAATGTGGGTCATTGACCTGTGCCCTGGTGGGCTAATCCTGTAAAAAAAAGTCTAAATTGCTAAGCAATAGAAAATGTAGCTTTAAAGGAGGATGAAGAGGAAAAAGAATGAAATTGGTGGAGTGTGACTCACATAACAGCTTTTTATGAACAAACATTTTTAAATCAAAACATTTTGAATCAAAAGAAATGTAAATGAACTTAAAAAAAATCTTTGAGGGACAAAGAATATAGGGTAAAGTCTACAATAATGTGTGTGATATGTATGCAGGCTGAATAAAGACTGAGGTACATGGGGTTGCCAACTGATTTTCCTGTCATTAGCCCTTGAGATTCTTAACCAAATCAAGTGTTTTAATACCATTTTTTTTTCATCCAGTACTGTACAGTAAAACATATTCATTTATTAAGGAAAATAGCAATTAGCCTAATAGCTTCCCTTTTATATAACTATTTTTTTTCCTATACGGGATTAGCCCACCATGGCACAGGTCAATGACCTACATCAGGGCCTGGGGGCAAAAATATTATAATTATCATAGACAGTACTGTACACAGAGTATGTAAGATTTAATTTAGAAGACCTAATTCCTCTTTTGTGCTTTTTTAAATGCAGGGGAACAAGAAAGGTCCCGTTGGTCGTTGGGACTTTGATACCCAGGAAGAATACAGTGATTACATGAATCAGCGAGAAGCTATGCCAAAAGCTGCTTTCCAGTATGGTGTAAAGATGGCTGATGGTCGGAAGACTCGCCGCATAGGAGGCAACAAGGAAAAGGACCGTAATGCTGAACTAAACAGGGAATGGCAACAGATCCAGCAGATCCTGAAAAGACGTAAAGACAATGATTCAGGCTCTGGAGCTCCGTAAGTACTGTATAGTATGTCATAATTCAAAATGCGTAATATAAATTTTTATTTTGTTCAGAGTTTTTTTATATAAAAATTTATTCTTATTGAATAAGACTTTTAAATACTTTCATGAAATGTAGTTCTTGTTGATGGGAACTGCACCTAAACCACTTGTTTTGGCCAATAAAATGGTCGGCAATAATGCTGGCCCCAAACATTGATTGCGAATCATATCTGATAAAATGCATGCGTCACTGCGTGTGGATTGTCAACAAACCCATTCAACTGTTTCCACTTACTGTACTTTAAGTAGGGCTTTATATTTTATGTTATACAATAAACCCTCTCACTTACTGACCTCTCAGATCCGGATTTTAGTTGGTCTGGACGACGTGTGGATGTGGCAAATTCCTATCCGGTCTCTCTCTCTCTCTCAGTCCGAATGCCATGTTTACTCCCCCGCTACTAAAACAGACCCAGTCCGCATCTCCCACCGCTAGTCACAGCACGCATCCCTCCTCAGTCTCGCCTGTAGTCTCGGTGTGTACACACCATCCCGCTACCTCTTGATCATGTCCTTTTATTGTTCCTGTGTATTTTGTGCCTTGTGACTGTTTTTGTGCCTGATTTCTTGTGCCTTGTCACTGTTGTGTAGTGATGACAACCAAAAGGAAGCGCAGGCAGCTTACCGCAGCTCAGAAGCTGGAGTTGCTTCAGAAGTTAGAGAGTGGTTGGTCTGTAGCAAGATGTTGTCGTGAATATGGCATCTCTAAGCAAACGGTGTCTGATATACGAAATATTCAGGGTTCCCTGCAGTCATTTGCAATGAAATATACAGGTAGGTGTACTCTCCGACTTACGACGGGGTTAGGGACCGACATCCAGGTCGTAAGTCGGAAATGCTTAAATAACACACAGAAAATCGAAAATTTGGGTCTCTTTTTCATTTCAGCACCACAAAACACTCACTTTTAAGCTTGCCAGCCATTTTAAAGTGAATTGCAGATGAAAAGTTTGTCTGTGTACTGACTTTGGGACTCAAAAATACATAATTTGACCAAATTTTGGTACGACTGAGGCAGGTCGTAAGTGCGGGTGGACGTAAGTCGAGTCAGTCGTAAGTCGGGGAGTACCTGTAGTCCCAATTCTTCGACCTCTACGACAACCATTGGATTCTGCAAGCTGTATTAAAATAAAAGGAGACTAGTTAAAATAATATTGTATTGATATACAGTAATAATAACATTACTGTCTATAGATTAATACACTGGTACTGTATAATTATTATTATTGTTGTTATTATTGTATTATCATCACTATTATTATTTAATACCATTATTATTGTTATTACCCTTGTCAGTGAAATCCATGTACAATATTATGATTATCATTAATGGGCCTTCATCCCCTAGTTCATCCAGGCACCCTCTCCTCCCTAATTGTCCATAAGTGCGAGAGTTTACTATATCTCCATAGACTTGTTGCAGTCCCTACCTACCCAATTTTGTGGTATAATTCTGAAATGGGGTATTGTCACTATGGTCATGGGGTCATTCACCCTTATGTATGTCTGAAACACACTTTCGAGTAGGATTTACAGAGCTTTATGGTAATTGGAGTGTTGCGGTAGAGTTGACACAGCACTCCTCTCCTGTCCTATGGGTCGATAGTTTGATCCCTGTGCACACCCAGTCCACCCAGCTGTAAATGGGTACCTAACTTTACAAGTGAAGGCAGTCGAGTGCAGTACCAACCATGCTGCCTCTTTTCTTCTGAAGGCTTAGTGCATAGTGTGCTGTATCTGCAGTTCCACACTGTACCTAATGGGCAGTTAATGCTTAGGGGACCCACTGTTACTATTTCATGGTATGTAGTTATTCTTCAGAAATGGTAAGTTTTGAAATGGAGATTTATAACCAACAATTATGTTATCATAGGTTGTCCATTGGATACTTCTTGACAGACATCTTTCTTTTTCAGGGAGAAGGCACCAAGATATGATTACTAAGAAGCTGAAGGAAGGCAAATATCCAGGAATTATAAAAGCAGTTTTCAAGCACCACATTGTATTTGTATTTAGTAATGAATTGTGTGAGCCACTTCTGTCCCAGAGTGAAATATTAGTATTAATTCCATTTTAGGTGTGGTATACCTGTATCCTTGTTTCAATATAACATATGTAGAATATCTTCACATGTGCTGTTTCGTTAAAATTATGGAACAAGACTTTTCTCATTTGCATATACTGTAGTTTTTTTTTATTTTTTTTTATTTTTATTTTTTTTTTTGAGGAGTGGGGTGAAATATTTGTTAAAAGAATTAATATTGCACTAAAGTATAAACCCTTTCATGCAATTTTCAAAATTCTTGTATAGCTTAAATATTAAGCAGCATTTCTCTTGGTAATGTATGATGCACAGTAAATAATTTCTGAACTTTTATATGTTGATTTTGAGTGTAGAAAGAAATTATATCTATGAAGTTCTTTTTAGGTCATTAAAGCCACAGTCACACAATCACTTTTATTAGCAATTTCTGGACTGAAAGGTATTTTGAGTAATTTCCCAGAAATTTGTTTTAAGTTTTTGGAGCAATTTTACTGAACGATCATGATCATGAATTCTTGATGATTTTGAGCAAGGTTTCTGGGTCAGAATGCGGCTAATACAGTGCTACAGTAAGTCCTCGTTTAACGTGGTTCCTTTCCTGAAAACCGCGAATTTAGCGGAATTAATTTTCCCCATAAGAAATAGATAAAACACGGGAGTTACGTTCCCCGGCCCCCCTTTGCCCCATAAAATACATTACATATATATAAATTCAATGGAATTTTTATGGAAAATATTATATATTATACATTCAAAAAGATAAATAAACTAAATCATTTTGTATTGTACTCACTGATGGGTGGAGTGAGTGTGTGGTGGGTAGTGGAGAGGGGGGGAAGGATGGCGAGTCACTGAGACCCGGAGGGTGGCTCTGACTGGGTGAGAGAGGGTGATGCGCCGTACAAAGTAGTCTGTGACGACGTTATACTGAATCGGCTGGACGTTGTCTGAATCATGGGTATCTAAAGAGTAGAGACGTATAACGAAACAACGTTGTCGGGGCAACGTTAAACGAGGACTTGCTGTATATTTAACGACACAAAGCTTATTTAATCAAGCATTAACACAAGATCGTGGGTTCGAGTCCTGGCGGGGTGAGGTTGTTGATTATATGTAGAAGTCTGCGCGCTATATGGGCTAATGAAATATACAGTCGACCCTCGTTAATTCGGACCCCTTTAATCCGGATTTCGGACAAAATCTGAACGCCTTTTTTTTTTTTTTTTTTTTTTTTTTTTTTTTTTTTTTTTTTTTTTAGATTTTCAGGAATATTACCTATGCGGACCTTAAGCTAAAATGCTGGTCCACCCACTGCTGGGATAAAACACCAGCGTCTTTTTGGTTAAATGTAACATCTCCACCACTAGTGTGGGGGGGGGGATGCAACTTTTAGCTTCAGACATGAAAAATATTTACCATTTACTGCCAGTAAACAATGGAAACGTGAAATATGTACCAATTAGTAATGAAAAGTTGTGCAGTTCCTTCAGCAAATGAAGCTCACCAACTTACAATAGGCTAAATTACCTTACAACGTGTTTTCAGTAGTCTATGTTGAAGTTCTTAGCACAGGCTAACTTATCATATCATATACGGTATCACAGTTCTCATTGATCTACAAAAAATACCGGTAATAAAAACCTTTTCGATATTTCACACTTAATATAATACCCGGTAATCTACTTCAACCTCCTATTGTTTACAACGACGCATGACGCACCACCAGCTGTTGAGTATCAATCAGCTAGACGGTACACGTGTTTTTCGAATCGTTTTCAGTTAAAAAACTGTTACATCACATGTATATTTTACCTTAACTGTGCCTGAATGAATATATTCTCGGAAATAAATAGTAGTTTTGCTGAAACGTGATGTATTTTAATGTAAAATAGGATAAAATACATGACGAAAACAAAAGATTTTACCTAACCTTCCGATGTTCAAGAGAAGTTACTCGTTTTTTTAATAGTTTTTGGTTAAAATACTGTTATATTACAATGGTATTCTATTCATACTGTGCTTGATATAATGCATTCACGGAAATGTAATATTTTTGCTGAAATGACGTACGTATTACAGTGGAAAGTGGGATAAAATCGTGACGAAAACAATGACTCGCTTTCTTTTGTTCAAAAGATGTTACCGTAATCGCTTTTCGATTGGTTTTCAGTTAAAAAACTGTTGTATTACAATAATATTCTATCCTAATTGACTTGAATAAATACTACGATACCATATTTCTGAATATTTTCATTAAAATCCATCCAAATCATTTTCCTTGTCATCGTCTGCAGCACCAAACAGCTTCTCCCAGTCCTCTCCTTGAACAGGGCTAGAGGGTACGTGTTTTTCGAATCGTTTTCAGTTAAAAAACTGTTACATCACTCGTATATTTTACCGAAACTGCGCCTGAATGAATATATTCTCGGAAATAAATAGTAAATTTGCTGAAACGTGATATATTTCAATGTAAAATAGGATAAAATACATGACGAAAACAAAAGACTTTACCTAAGCTTCCAATGTTCTTGAGATGTTATTCGTTTTTTTACTAGTTTTCGGTTAAAATACTGTTATATTACAATGATATTCTATTCATACTGTGCTTGATATAATACATTCACGGAAATGTAATATTTTTGCTGAAATACGTACGTATTACAGTGGAAAGTGGGATAAAATCGTGACGAAAACAATGACTTTGAAATATAATGCAATATTAACCCCTAAATCGGTTAATTCGGACAATCGGCTAAAACGACACCCTTCCCCCCTATTAGTCCGAATTAACGAGGGTCGACTGTATATATATTACAAAGTCTAGGATAATTAGTATAGGTAGCGTTCCCTGGTCACACACATAAGATCGTGGGTTCGAGTCCTGGCGGGGTGAGGTTGTTGATATATATATATATATATATATATATATATATATATATATATATATATATATATATATATATATATATATATATATATATATATATATATATATATATATATATATATGCTGATAACCACAAGGAAAGAAGAAAACACGAAGTTCCCAAGCGCTTTCGTGTAATTCACATCTTCAGGGGTGAGTACAGACTAAGGAGAAGTTCAAAACAAGGTATATACTGTATATACAGAGGAGGGTGAGATCAATATTACCTTGTAATTCAATTGACAGTAGGAACATTATAGAATCTAGTCTCATTAAACATACCGAATCCGTCAACATGAATTTGAGTAATGGTATGTACAAACTGGATAATTTCGTAATTAAGAAGATTTGTAACCAGGTGAGAAGGTTGGGTCAGCTTACCCTCTGACCTGACTACCGACTGCTGCGGTGCTTTTTGAAGATTAGTAGGATCATTACCTAATACCTGACCATTGTGGACTTGATCTCACCCTCCTCTATGTATATATACCTTGTTTTGTACTTCTCCTTAGTCTGTACTCACCCCTGAAGATGTGAATTACACGAAAGCGCTTGGGAACTTCGTGTTTTCTTCTTTCCTTGTGGTTATCAGCATATATATATATATATATATATATATATATATATATATATATATATATATATATATATATATATATATATATATATATACAGTGGGGTATGCTATAACGAATCTAATTGGTTCTAGAACCTTGTTCGTTATAGCATTCGTTCGTTATAGGATTAATCGTTCCAGGCCCCCAAATACAACCACTTAACACTGAAAAATATAATATAAAATTGTAAAAATTGTAAAAAAGTGCATAAATATGCATCTAAACCCCTGAAATAAAGAATATCATTAATACTTGTAATAAAAAAACAATAAATTAGTAAAAAAAAAAAATTAAATAATGTTCGTTGTAGGAGTTTCGTTCGTTATAGCATTCTCAATTTTATAGGTAAAACCGTTCGTTATAGGAATATTCGTAGTAGGATCCGTTCGTTATAGCATACCCCACTGTGTGTATATATATATATATATATATATATATATATATATATATATATATATATATATATATATATATATATATATATATATATATATATATATATATATATATATATATATATATATATATATATATATATATATATATATATATATATATATATATATATATATATATATATATATATATATATATATATATATATATATATATATATATATATATATATATATATATATATATTCGACTTACGACCTGGATCTGGGTTCCTAACCCCGTCGTAAGTCGAGGAGCAGCTGTATATACTATTTTCTAAAAAAATTCCATTGAATTTCTGTATCTGTATATGTAATGTATTTCATGGGGCAAAGGGAGGCTCAGGAACGTAACTCCCATGTTTTATCTACATTTTATGGAAAAATGATCCACTTAACGTTATTTCGTATAACGTTGAGTTTTCAGGAACATAACCTCGACGTTAAGCTAGGACTTACTGTATAGTATAATTGTACTGTGCTTGTAGACATGATTGATGGATTCATTAACCTCCTTCACTGCAGGGATTCAAATTTTAATATTTAATTTGGCTAATGCCAGGCAATTTTATTCAGCTTAGAGGGGACCCTGTATATAAAGGTTAGTAGAATATCTCCACCAACCCCTTCACTATAGTGATGCCACTTTCAATATTTTATTTGGCTAAGGCCATGCAATTTTATTCAGCTCAGAGGTAACCCCATACAGAGATACAGGAAATAGTTTTGGGAACTACCTGTACATTATTTGTTTATTTAATTTTTTGAAAAATTGCAATAATATGAACACTTACAGTACAGAAATTCTATGAATAATAATTTTCATTCCAAAGATGCAGAATTATTAATTATACTGTACAGTTTATGTGATTTATACACTAGCCAGCAAAATACTCCAACTGATGTGTATGAGTAATTACAATATTATTTTATAAAAAATAACTATTACATTATATGTATATCCTTCAGACACCTTTTGTACTTACAGCTGCCAAAACACATTTTGTGTGTGTAACAAGGTCTAATTCAATCAGTTAATTAAAGGTATTGTTTTTCAGGCTAAACCTTTAATCAGTGATTATTGAACAACAGTAGACAAGGTCCACTTAGAGGAAAAATGCACTCCTGTCAATAACTTCCACTTACAGTATAATATGTACAGGTTGGCATACAAGCTTTTAAAATTGGGATAAAATATAGCAGGAAGAATATCATGACTTCGTCCATGGTGACTTCCAGTGCAATTGCAAAAAACTACTGAGAATAAATTAGGTTAGGTGAGGCAACAGTAGAAAATGTGTAATCTGGAAGTCAAGGAAGAGGAAGGAAGTTTAGATGGGTGAACTACAAAGCAAGGAGAGCCACTATAATAAATATCACCTGTGGATAATTAACTAAAGCAAGAAATATTCTGTAGGCTAAAGCCATACAGGTAAACCCTAAATGTGAGCAATCAAGAAATTTGATCAGCAAAAATATTATGCAAGAAGCTGCCCCAAATTTTGAATGAATATCCCAATGTTTTTAATATACTGTATATACCCGAAGCAAGATGAAGTTGAAAGATGGTGTTGGCCACCAAAAGAAAAAAGCCCTGGATTTGGAGGACAATGAAGCAGACAGCATATACCCTCTGAACTCCTAAAGGGATAAATGTATTTCATGCAGAAGACTCTGGAGACTATCTCCCTGAGGATATACAGTATACTTCAGGGGTTGAAATTAATTTAAATAGTAATCATAGATGAAATAAAAGAAAACTGAAGGAATTCAAAACTCCAAGAGTGAAGAGGTCACAAACCTAGGGAACAAAAGAGGTAGTGCTCGAGATAATTATTTCACTAAGACTCATTCTCAGGAAAGCTCTGGATCAAGAGAAAGTGCCAGGAGTGGAAATCAGCTATTGTCACCCTAATATTCAAAGAGAGCAGCAGAAACCTTAAGGGAGTGAAATGTGGATAAGGAAAAAAACATTTAATCAAACAACAGTACTGTATATTAATTTATGACATTAACACAATCAGAACTCCTAGAAATATCATTACAATGAATATTTTGATGTTAAAATTATTATATAATGAATTGCTGTACTACACTTAAAACAGCTATGGTCTTTGCATTCATATTAGAGATTATAGGTAGTAACTGCACTCATCATCATCAATTACAAATACAGTACCCTGTACTGTATAGAGGTTCAACTGAAAATCAATGAATCATTCTCTGAAAAATAGGCTAGGCACTAATATGGATTACATGTCTAAATCATTACATTTGTAGATTTTATAGATTCACCATTTTTTTTTTATTCCAATTCCCAACATTGAACTTTGAAGACAAAATTAACTAAAACAGAAAATACAATTTGTCTGGGCCTTAGCATGAAATGAAATGTTTCACCATTCCATTATCAGTTATCACTAATCATTGAGATAAGACATCAGCTGAAATGATAAATGGTGCTGCTACTGTATGGTAAAATTTGGTAATAGGTGGAGTTTATAGGAGTGACACATCTCACATGATTAAATAATCTGTTATCACCAGTATTACAATAGCGTTGTGTGTATTATCAAAATTCAATCTTTCTGCAAGTGACATAAAATCCATCAGGGCCCCTTAAATCTTCAATACAACAGAAATGGACGTTATTGAACACAATAGTGCCAAAATCGCATTCAAGGTAATCACTATAGAGGCTAGAGTTGAAGTACTTTGAGCGGCGTTCCCGAGCTGTAGGCCTGTTAATCTTGAGCAGTGTCATATGGGGCACAAAGCCGAAGTGATTGGTTACCGTGATACCATCGACGCGACGAAGAGCCTCGTACAACATGTCCACGATGACAGTAAAGGAGGATGGGACTTGGAGTTTCGTATACAACACCCTGGCACCGAATGTGGACAGTCCTCGAACTCTGATGATACGTTCTGGATTTTCCTCAACATCTTCTGGTGTTGGTCCAAGTAATTTCTCAATCCTGCCTTGTAAATCATTCAGAATATTGACAGCCTCAGTCATAGCCTCGGGTGTTTCGATACGGACCATAGCAAGAGTGACGTGTAGTAACTCGTTGGGCATGACACAGCTGCGAAGGACAGGTTCTCCCTGCACCACATATTCCTGCACCTTCGCTGCAGTTGATTTCACTTGATCGTTTTTTACTTTAATGCAGAAAAAGTGTGTGGCACGGAGAAATACTTCCTTTGGTCCCTGTCCCTCACAAATATTTGATATTAATCCTCTTCCAGAATTTGAGACTCCTCCCAGCACTATCAGTTCATCATCTGAAGAATCTTCGTCTGAATCGAAAGTCTGAGTATTTTTTTCAATCTCTGCATCAACTTCTCGAATAACTTGTTGAATGGTAATGCCATTTCCTGCACTCCCAAATACATGATCTAGTCGCTCATTTTTGTCCCACACTTTAGTACCCTTATATTTATAGTACTGGATACGATGTTGTGGCACAGCCAGCTGGTCCAGGTCCACCATGGAGAGATGTTCCCAGGAAAATGCTGTATAAGGTTTCTCCACGACACCAATAAATCTGTCTAAATATCCGACTGTGAAATATTCTTTCTGAAGTTCCGGGTCCCATTGTATCCTCTTTCTCACATCTCCTGCTGTCTTTAGAGGTTTCTTTTTTTCGTTTTCTACCTCTGGTGGTACTTTTCGGGTATTTTTTGCCGATTTATTTTGGTTTTGAGTACTGTGTTTTGTAGTAGTAACTTTTTTCACTTCAACGTTAGGTGGGTGTAAGTTGAAACAGTCGTCGCCAAATCTACACTTTCCTTCTAAGTAATGAGAACACACATTTTCCATAACTGTATTCTCATCACAGGTGGCTGTCGTTGCTTCCTCTGTTTCTAATTTGTTAACTGCTCGGCAAGGATCAGTTACCAAGTCTTCAAAGGACATACTTATTGAAGTTTCAGCACCTGTCGATTCGGTTGAACTCAGGATTGTTTCTTAATTTCACAAAAAAATAATAATTATCGGATGGTTATGGTACACCGCACCTTAGGATGTGCAATACATGATTCGGCCCGAAGTCCGGTCTTTATACACTCACAAACCCTCAGAATCCCCCTCACCAGAATGCTGAGCTGCCAAACGTGATGCAACCATCGAAAGTCGTCAGTGTACGTCGTATAGTGATGGTGTTAGTCATTTTTTCTCAATATTCTATAACTTATGATATATACAAAGTTGAATAAAGAAGTTTTGTAAATATAGATTATATACAGTAACGGGGTTTGACATCTGTGGAAACATAGAAAACGATATTACTGAACGTCACATGCCGTGTACTAACCTGGTGCAACTACACTATGCCACGTATAATCAATGTTGCCAGATTCTAAAATGCCTACATCAAACAATTAAAAAAATGTCACCAGATTTCACCAGACATAAAAATTTACTACAAACTCTGTAATAAAAAGAATCCCGTGCTATTTTTACCGATCGATATTTAGGGCATATACAGTACATTACTGACAGAATTATCATATCATGATTAAAAGAATAGCAAACATATTATTCCTCTATTGTAACATGAAATAATAAAACAAATTTTTATATTTTCAACGTAATTTAATGTCATAAAAAATCGCAAAAACCATTAGTCATCAATTGTACTTTCAATTTATGAAGCCCAAACCTTTTATAAGTGTTTTCAACATAATTATGAGACCAAAATGTAACATAAATTATTATTCATCCATTGTAGCATCAAATTGCGAAGCGAAAATCTCTTGTGTAACAGGAAACACCATTAATTAAGTAACAGCGTGCATTATGCAACAAAAATATATTATATTAGTGAATTTAATGTTTTCAGCATATTATCTTATGTTTAGAAATTTAGCACATTATTCATTAAATGTATCATCACATTTTTCAGGAATATCTTTACACGTCTGATTTAAATCTTTTCAACCTATCTACTGTGATTACAAATTTAACACAACACATGTCTCCAATCATTAAAGGTTTATACGAATGCGCACAATAGCATCGAACCAGGAGCTATGAAATTTCACTAGATTTCCGAATTCTCGTGGCGAATGTTTCGCTCTGGCACACTGGCTATAATCGATAGCAGTGATAAACTCGTTGTCTTATCATTCACAGTGCGTAACAGAGACGTGATCAACTGTCCAAACAGCTAACGAGCTGATCAGTAGCGAAAAGGATAAAAGTAAAGTAAAAGTAAACAAACTTAAGCTAGGGTTCCATTTACACGTTAGCGGTTGCGTTAGCGTTAGCGCCAAAAATAGATCACATTGAAATGTACACGGTTATTTACATTGGCACGGTTGCGTTAGCATTATGCGTTGGCAGTACATGCCAATCGCTCCCTGTAGCGATTGAAAATGCAAACGCACTGCAAACGCGTGAAAGGAATCCTAGCTTTACCTTAAAATTTAGTTTATGTTAACCCTTAGCTTTGGCTGCGGAAGGTTACCCTAAGGCTAAGCTAAATAAAATCGTCTGGTGGTTGCCAGAATAAAATAGTAAGTGTGGGAATGGCAGCGAAAGGGTTCAATTGTTAGAAGTTAGAATTGTTCAAAGAAAACAGCTTGCTATAAATTTCTTATCTTGCTTTTCATTCAGGAACTCCACGGCGGGAATCGCGATACAGTTACTTGACTACATTCTGTTCAAACTTTATTTTTTATTAAAGTAGGTATGATAAAAAATATAAAAAATAAATTGAGAAATACATAACATAAATCATAGCAATACAATTTTATAAATGATTTCAAGTTTCATAAAGTGTTACTTCACCTGCATTGCGCTGATTTGCGCGCCATCGGTTTGTCATTGTCAGCTGATCGAGCAATCGGTCTTGTTGTTTCCTTCGTGGGAGGTGGTGAAGATACACATGAGTCGTGCTTTATTGCATATAGTTACTTGTTTTAGATATAATCATAATCTTGAGCACCAAGGTAAGTATTTCAAGCACCTTCTAAAATCATAAGCATAAAATTACATGTACTCTTGTGGAAATGTGTTCCTACACCCCCTGTGGTAACCCAAAGACTATATAGAGTATCTGTGGTAACCCCTGTCTCCAAACAGCCAAACTAGATGACCTATAGCAAACCTATCCACCAATCACGTCAGCCGTTACACGACCAATACCCATACATTCATAAATAGTGATACTACAACTGCGACATTTCCGTTTGACGACACCTAGGGGTGTAGGAACATTTACGCAACTGTACAAGGTTGGAGTGGTAACTGCCATCGGCGAATATTGGATAGGTTTAGAACATTTACGAAGATATTATTTACGATCTTGAGACAAGCCACTCGATTCCCGGATTAAATTATCTGAGAATCTTATACTGTATATTGAGTGATTGCCAGTTGGGTATAATAAACAGAAATAGGAAAATAAATTATCTTGACAAATCAAGTCTTATATTTAGATTGTACGGTACTGTATTTGGCTATTAAAGACTGGGGTGGATGATTGAAATTAAAAAGCGAATCCCTAGATATAAAACCTAAGAGATTGGTAAAAGCAGTCCGAGAACGTTTAGAGTGGACTGTCGCCAACCCTCAAATATGAGGACGGTACTCTGACTGGAAGCGTAGCCAACGGCCTACTTGGTAGTATTGTACAGTATACTAAGAACTACAGCTCTCAGTTCATTATGTTACATATGTAATCTGGAGAAGTGAGAGGTATGGTTGATGCTGTTTTTGTATGGGCTTGCGACAATTATCAAGCGCATTGAAATTTCCTGTCATAATTAAAATAAACATTTTACCATACAGTGATAGGAAAAACATAGTTTAAATGAGCAAGAATTGAGAGTAATTGAAGGAAAATTTCTGAAATCGGGCACACCGATGACGCCAAATATACTTTTTGTAATCTTTGCACTACGTTAGGTAAATGGGTTAGACTAGGCTGATTTTTTCACAACGTTCACAGCCGCTTCATACCTTCAAATACACTGGAAAATATGAAGTACAAAGCATTTCCATTTCATATCAGTACAAAAGAAATGATAGTACATGTATAACGATTTCTTGTGGTGTCGTATGATTAAAATAATATGGACAATGAAGTTACCTTAGCCTTAACACATAGGGCTATAGGGAATTCTCAACGTTGCTGTTATATTGTAATTTTCAACGTTATGTAAAACTCCACTGGTTCTTGGTTGGTAAAAATTATGTGGTCTGATATGCAGCATAGGTCCTTTGGCAATTTGTGGTCTTGGATGCAATATAGGACCTCGTTGGCAATATGATCTCAGCTGTGCAACACAGTTCTGTATAACTCTAAAATGGTCTAGTCTGAATTGCAATATTTTGCATTTCTATTGAACAGCTTCAACTCACTTTTTTTTAACTTCATTGCAAATACTTTAGATTTTAACAATATTATGGAAATTCTTTATGCATTCCGCCGATTTCATTATTTTTTGCTTTGCTTGGTTTTTACATTCAGATTTATTTATCAGTGGCCGTTTCTTGTTAACCAGTTGTAATGGTCAGGGTAAATACCCGAGTTTTAAACATTCCTAGTATTTGTACATGAAGAGCAGGGTGCGATTCCAACAATTTAGAGCAAGTAAATTTTAATTTCAGGGACACATTCGACATTAGCTAGGCATTTAAATTACGTACTGGTTAAGGTGGTTATGCTATGAAAAATATCACGATTGCAATATCATATTTACGAAGGATTTTTTTGTGTGTTCGTGTCATTTTATTAACCGATAATTAAGTTGCAGGAAATTATTGCAGTTGGTGATAATATGCCTTTGTGTCTTCCCCTGCAGAAGGCGTAGTGATTGGGGTACGGGACGGCAGTGATGAGGGTGAACGCTGTGTACATTCGTCATCGCCACGACCGACAGGCTCAGAGTATATTTTCACTTAACTCGCCTAATGGCAAAGAATTTGCATCCAGTCATGATATCAACAGCCATGAAACAAGTTTTAAGGAGGGCTGCACCGATGGTGAGGAGGCTTATGATCAACAGCAACAGTCAGCACGCAAGATGCCTCGGCTAGAGAAGGATCACATTCAACCCACGGGGACGTCAGGGATGACCATGAAGATTACCGCTCCACCCCGTCCAACAAGGGCCATTCTACAGGAAGTTTTGAATACTTTTAGGAGTAAATTGATCACTCCAAACACGGCGTTCCCCATTGTTCCGCCTTCATTGCCCATTGCACCACTATCTTTTCCTGTTCGCAAATTGTTTCCACTTGCACAAGATAAAAAAAAAGTCCCCCTTTGTGAAGACAAATTAGCTGACAAAGAGAACATTTCACCTGTAGACTCCAGCATATTCACAGCAGTCTCGATGCTGGAGAAAACCCGAAAGGAGTTTCAATTAAAGCAACAGGTGAGCCAGTACCCTCAAACACCATCCGGGGTCAGATGCCTCGCCCACACAAAACTGGACGATCACCCACCTGCACAAACCACCCGGGTAAGTTTACTTTTGAACTTTTATCTTTAATTTGGGTCTTACGCTTCTGTCCATGAAATCTAAGAGCCAGTCTTGTGTATATTAGGCTACTTTTAATTACGGTAACATTCAGTTCACCCTCTTACTTTTTTCCTGGAAAATTATTGCTTCTTCATCTTAATCGTGTTCTTACAAACAGTATAAGCGAAACGCAAGAATAATATAACATTAATCTCCTATTGTTGAGTTTAGAAGGTAGCCTCTTTAATTTTAAGTTGGACTAAACGAACTGACGTTCTGGAATCGTTGTCAGAAGGTGAGTCTTGTTAATGAACTAGTGGGAATACTGTAATACGAAAATCCTATACATACATACATGTATGGTCCGTGTCTATTAAGGCATTTCAAGGGTTTAATGTTCCCTCAGTTGGAGTATTGCAGTTCTTCTTGGTTCCCGAGATATGCCTAAGATTACTAATTGACTGAAGAAGTCCAAAGGACTACCAAATTTGTTCCGGCACTCAGATACACCATTTGCCAAAGGTTTATGTATACTGCCAGACTGGGGTCACTAATTCTAAGGGGGAATACTTCACTCTCATATTAATTTCTAAGGGTCGCTGCCACCAGACCCCCTCTGGACAGTATGTAAATCGTTAGGTCGCGGGCAGAGTGGACTAGGCATTGGGTTAGGTTTTTCATTGACCAGATCGATAAGGGGAAAGAAGGGTGAAACCACCACATGTCTTAGTTCTTTCAATTATTCTTTCTACTTACTTCAGTTCATTTTGGTAGCATGTCGGTGGTCTAGGCACATGGGTAGTGTATTTCTGATATCAGGGTCACTTGGACGGAAATAAAGGTAACTACTGTGGGAGAAATGAATACTCCTAAAATACTCAAAGACTAAGTTTATTAATATAAAATCAAAGGGGAAAATAGATATTATTAACATACTGTATAATTACCAGGTTCAACTCCTGGGCTTATTACAGACTCCGTATTTCTTATTTACTTATTTCGTTATTTTCTTATTTACTCAACAACAATCACTCAGGTAGTATGCTCTTACCGTGCACAATCTTACTGGTGTCACATTACATTACATAGCAGGACCAGTTCCTTGTCCTTACTCACAATACATAGCTACATGGCCACTCCTTGCAGATTACTTTACTAGGTATTTCTCATTACATCCAGTTATAAGACTGTAGGGGTATGGGATATTGGTTCACACTCAGGATGGGATGGAGAAAGGAAACTCACAATGTGCTCTCTGTATACATTTTGTATTGGATGTACAATGCAGCTTGTTGCTGGGTAGGTAGCATGGTAATAAGCGTTGAGTAGAGAGAGCTGGGTGGTGAGGGTGCCCAGAGTGAGGGCACGCGGCTTGAGGGACGCCAAGGTCGCTGGCGGGAGCGGCAGCCGCACGGCTGGCGCGGAGGTGTTGCTTGCTGGTGGCACTGGGTAGAAAAGAGGATGGTCACAGCGGTGTCAGGCCTTATAAGGCGGGGGTAGGCGTGGGTAGATAGTTGACCCCCGCTCCGTGGGCGGCGCTGGAGGCGTAGGCTGGGGAATTCGAGAAGGTTCGGTGCTTGTAGGGGAGGAATCCACTACAAGACCAACCGGCAAATGGCACTTCACAGACTGTTGGTAGGGCATAGGAGATGCCCTCACAACAACACGTTAATACTGATACAAACACCTACATGGGTCCACTACCCAACATGGGGTAATTATTAACAAACACATACAACCACACTGTGGACCATAACTCCAAGGCATAGCACTGGCGCCTCTAACAACTGATGACTGCTGTTGTGGTCGGTTACACTCCGACACGAGGCGGGTCTGGGGCCCTGGGCCCACGAGGTAGAGTGGAGCCGATTAATCATGTCGAATCAGCGCCATCACTCCTATATTGACCATTACTGGGTATCCACCGGCTCCGAGCGACCGGTGGGTTTCAATTAAGCCCACCGTCGATCTGGGGAAACATGTAGCGGCGTCAGGGGACGCTCGCCCTGCGTGATGCGCGGGTATATATATCCCTGAGTTGCCAGCGATCGCTACTCACGCAATGACAGAAATTACAAACAATCTAACTGTTACTCATTGACAAAGGTCTGGCGAATTACTAAAGTTGAGTTCCACAGACTAATTCAAGATTGCGTTTGCCAGTAGAGAGTGGAATAAACGTAGTGACAACTGTGTTCGAAGGGGGACTGACTGGGAGTGAGCCTGAGTGTAAAACAAAGGGGAAAACACGTCTCTCCTGAGATTCTACAAGCGCGGTGGATTTGAATGTTATGTAGCGTAATATGAATTAAATGAGGTTTTTAGGAATGACAATGATGTGCGCAGTACATATGAAACAAAACTTCAGTAATTGTAATACACGGACAGGAAAAGAAGGCAGAGCGCGTCAACTTTTACTTTTTACGCTGCAGAAGTGCATTGGAGAAGACAATACATTGAGAAAGGATAAGAAAGCTGAGAGCAGCAATATCAACACACGCAACAACAAGCATGCCGGGACACCAATCATCAGTGATAAGGAAAAAAAGAAAAGGATTCCTAGACGTAGTCGACGTGATGAAAACTCAAGTGGCAATGTGTTTGTTTCACGCAAACACTTGACCTGGTTTTTTCAACTTGTGGGTAAGTTGTTATTATAATGTTATTACTGTTGTTCAACAACTAAGGTCTTTTAACACGTAACTCGGTTTATAATTACACTAGTCCAATATACAATGTAATAGGGTAACTTACAGATGTCTTGAGATAATTTTGTGAGATAACCTTTTAAAATATTAGCTCCACTATGTACCTTAGACTTTTGTTAGAGATTAATATTATTTTATCAAAATTGTTTACGCAAATGACAGGTATGTAGAGTATGCAATAGCTTTTCACTTTTACTTCGAGTGCATGTTATGACTTCAAAGCTACAAATCATTACTAATATATAAAGCGTCAGGCTAGTTTAATACTTGTAATTGTTTAAGGTGGGATTAAATTCTTACAGTCTGGTAAGTAGTGGGTCAGAAGGAGGAGAGGGTGTGGGGTTATGAGATATTGGTTCTCACTCAGGATGGGATGGAGAAAGGAAACTCACAATGTTCTCTCTGTATACATATTATATTGGATGTACAATGCAGCTTGGTGGCTGGTGCTGGGAGGAGGCAGCGTGGTTACAAGCGTAAGTAGGGAGAGCTGGTTGGTGAGGGTGCT
The DNA here is from genome assembly GCF_018991925.1 of Homarus americanus. NCBI lineage: Eukaryota > Metazoa > Arthropoda > Malacostraca > Decapoda > Nephropidae > Homarus > Homarus americanus. Next base: position 665,747 of record NW_024739403.1, on the reverse strand, counting down.
CAGAGGAGGTGTTGCTTGCTGCGGCTGTAGCTAGAAGAAGGGGCAGGTCACGGCCAGGTGAGGTCATTATTGGCCAAAGGAAGGCTATAGGTAGAAGGATAAATCGTGGCGAATTTTACCTCCGGGAGTATTATAAGGTATTGGCCGGTAGGGTTAAGACCGAGATAAGAAAAGCCAAAAGGAACTATGAACTGAAGGTAGCAGGGGAGGCGAAAACAAACCCAAAGGATTCTACCAAATGTATCAAACTAAAACACGAGATAAGATTGGACCAATACGTTCAAACACCGGCGAGCTAACTGATAACGACGGAGAAATGAGCAATAATCTGAATAAATATTTTTCAACGGTTTTCACCACCGAAAATTTAAACATGATACCCGAGGCACCGACTCTATTCAGAGATAGTGAAGAAAACAAATTAAGCGAGATAGTAATGACTAGTAACGATGTTAATAAGCAAATAGACAAACTGAAGCCTAATAAGTCACCTGGTCCCGATGAGATATTTGCCAGAGTATTAAAGGAATGTATGGATGAGCTTAGTATGCCCTTAGCAAAGTTGTTTAACATGTCATTAAAAACAGGTGTCGTACCAGAATCCTGGAGGATAGCGAATGTAATACCGATTTTCAAGAAGGGGGATAGATCACTATCCTCTAACTACCGCCCAATCAGTCTAACATCAATAGTAGGTAAATTACTAAAATCAATTATTTCAAACTCTATTCGAAACCACCTGGAGAAGCACAAGTTGATCAATGATTCCCAACATGGCTTCACAAGCGGGCCTTCATGTCTAACTAATCTATTAACATTCTTTTCATCAGTTTTCGAATCGGTGGACGAGGGGCACAATTATAATGTGGTATATCTCGACTTTAGCAAAGCCTTCGACAGAGTCCCCCACGAAAGACTAATTAGAAAGGTAGAAGAGCATGGCATCAAAGGTAATATCCTTAAATGGATTAGGGCGTGGTTACGGGACAGGAAACAGCGAGTGAGCATAAACGGCACTAAATCGCATTGGAGCAACGTCACTAGTGGAGTTCCCCAAGGCTCTGTACTTGGACCATTATTATTTATTATATACATAAACGACATAGATATCGGCATAGACAGCAACATAAGTAAATTTGCTGATGACACTAAAATAGGACGTGTAATTAAATCTGGCAAGGACTCTGCAAAACTACAGGAAGATCTAAACAAATTTTTCGAATGGTCGGAAAAATGGCAGATGAAATTCAATGTGGACAAACGTAAAGTACTCAGTATAGGAGATGTATGCAGGAAAACCAGTTACCAGATGAACAACGATGCCATTGTGGAATCCGACTGCGAGAGAGATTTAGGAGTAATGATAAGTAGGAATCTTAAGCCAAGTAAGCAATGTGTTTTTGCTCGTAACAAGGCTAATAAAGTACTTGGATTCATACAAAGGTGTGTTAGTTACAGGACTAGCGAGGTCATCTTAAAATTATATCTAGCGCTTGTTAGACCTCACCTGGAATACTCAGTTCAGTTCTGGTCACCGTATTACAGAATGGATATAGAATCATTGGAAAGAATCCAGAGGAGAATGACAAGACTAATTCAGGGCATTAGGAACCTTGAATACAGAGACAGGTTAAAGCATCTTAATTTGCACTCCCTCGAGAGACGTAGAGTGAGGGGCGACATGATAGAGGTGTATAAATGGAAGTCAGGGTTAAACAAAGGGGACATGACAAAGGTACTCAAAGTATCCAACCAGGAGCGAACTCGTAACAATGGTTTTAAATTAGACAAATTTAGATTTCGGCGTGAAATAGGTAAACACTGGTTTGGAAACAGAGTAGTGGATGAATGGAACAAGTTACCAAATATCATCATTAACTCGAATATGCTGGATAGCTTCAAACATAGGTTGGATGCTTATATGAGCAATAGGGGTTGGGTATAAACGGGACTGCCCAGTATGGGTGAATAGGCCCGCTGCAGTTTCCTCCATTCTTGTGTTCTTATGTTCTTATGTCTTATATAGTGGGGGTAGGCGTGGCTTGATTGTAGACCTCCGCTTTGTTCGGGGGCGCTGGTTACCTGACCTTGCCCACGAGGTGCAGGCTGGTGAAATCGCGGGGGGTCGGCTAGTCAGCGACACACGGCGTTTGTAGGGGAGGAATCCACTACAAGGGAACACCACCATCACTGCTAGTGCTTACTGGGTCACAGGATGGGGTAGGGCATGTATGATGTAAGGTTCATGTAGAATAGCATACATGTGTGAGGTTGGCATAAAGCATCAATATGTTGACACACTGAATCGTGTGAGGAGGATAGATCAGGGTAGTACTATACAGTAGTTTGGCAACTGTCCATGCAGGGTTCGGTTATAGGGTATCAGTATTCCTGATGTTATAAATATGATCTTATTTTATTAGAGATTTTGAAGACTCCTTGAATGTATACCTAATGATTTTATATTTAAAAATCTTGTATTTGCAAATCGTTTTTGTTGTTGCTTTACTTAAGATCTTTCAGTTATAACAGAGACCAATTAATCTGCTTTTGCCGGTGGATCAGTCCATTATCACCTCATTACATGAATCCTTCCTTGCTGATGACACAAGTTCAGTAAGCAAGTTTTATAGAGAGTGAATTTTATAATAATGTAAATTAAAAATTTAGAATTGTACAGTGATATTAATATTGAATATTAAATGTCAGGTAACAGTGAAAAATTATAATTCCTGAGAAAACTTAATTGAACTACTGTATTAACCTTGCAAATAAATTTTTGGTTCTGATTAATGTCACTAAGTTTGACAGTAGTACTGTATTAGTAGAATAGAATGCATGTGATAGTCGTTTATAGATATACCCTGATGAATTGCATATTGGTTTGACATGAAGTATATTATCTATAATAAATATTTACTGTCATGCATCTGTCCCTAATAGTATACTAAACGAATTCTACGATAATAATGCATTTTTGAGGGGAAACTAATGTAATCTTTGTTACATGAGTAGTCTAACAGTGTGCATTATTTTCTTTGTTTTAAGAGGACCCAGTTGTAAGAAAATTTCTAAAAGTTGACATTTGTCGTCGCTATGCTGACAAGTACCTGCTGGCCATGGTGTTCACCTACCTTGTGCGTGCTGGATATAAGTGCGACCAGTACTCTAAAGAAAACTTCTTTGCAGCTTTGTAAGTACTACAGTAATGCATTAATTTCTCTCTCTATTTCTGTATACATGTATACAGGATATCTATATATCTATCTAGCTGCGAGCGTGTAGGTGAATAAATCAATTTGTAGTTTTTTTTTTTGCAAAGTACGAAACAGGAGCGGTAAGAAAAAACATTTTCTACTCAGAGGTCAGGGAAAATTTCCAAAATTTTCCGTGAGCGATCCTATTCTCTTATCTGAGGCGAAAGGTCTCCTTAATTTAACACATCCAACCAAATGTTGAAGATTTAGAGAGTAGTCGATTGTATATTACTTAATGTTACAGATATCTTGCACATGATATGGAAGAAGATGAAGAAGAGTTGAAATTCGAAGTTTTCCCCTGGGCACTTGGTCGCAAATGGCGCAAGACCTACCCCTTACTCCTACAGATGCGGGATGATATCTTCTGGGCGATCGACTGTCGTGCAGTTGTTTCTAAGAGATGTTGTGACCAGGTAGTGTTAATTTCCAGGCTGATTGAAAACTGAATACAGAACATACTGTATATAAAGGCTTCCTCTGTGTGCAATTTATTGATTTTAGTCAATGAATGTGACAAACGGTGTACAATTTTATTGCCTGAAAAGTGTTTAAAGACAGTGTAGTAGGGCTTTGTTCTTGTATGAGAAAAAAATTGAATATGTGTGATTTGTTTTGGGTTATTACTTAATATATTTAATGCAGAATGGTGGTTATAGTACAAGCTCTTGTAAAAAAAATCTTATGTAAGAATTACAGAATTACATAGAACATAACTTGAAAATTAATGGAACATTTTGAAGCTTCTGTGAATGGAGATAGACCATAATTGAAGAATATATTGGACACTTTTAAAATGTGTAGTTTACCTAAGGTTTAGTAAAATTTCATATATCCCAGGTGATTGGGATGCAGCCAGACCACTGGATGTGGGACCGCGAGAGACCAACTTACCATGGTGGGGCACTGCGAGATTATCTCAAACACCCCAATGATAATGGTTAGTTAACTTGATTTTCTTGCACCATATTTACTGAACGTTACTTTACATTTTACTAGTCGATTTATACTTTAACACCTTCATTATCCAGTTACGTGTGTGGCTTACCATCACACACACACACACACACATTAAGAATAATTCAATCAGTAATTTCTGGTTGTTCACAACATATCATTGCTTCCTGGATGTTCATCTCCCTCCTATTATCTTCCGCATCACATCATAATAAAGCTATAACAAAGGAAAGGTATTACTTCAGAAGAAAATGCACATAAGTGGGGGGCCTGTACCCGTGGTGCATATCGCTTTTATATCACCCCTAAGAAAAAAAAAGCTACCTCGTCAAAGCAATAAAAAATAAATACTGTTTACTGATTCTACTTGGCTGTAATTAGAAGAAACCCATTTGAAATCAGTATCTGAATTGGGGTGTCACGGAAATTATGAGATAAATATGCCCCTTTATCCCTACTTTGGAATGCATTGGAAGTAAGTTGAAACGTATAGGTTACGTTAGAATGCCTGTACCACCCATTAGGGAGAAAGAATGTTATGCTCATTCCAGCTGTAGTACCTATCGCACTTATCCATACTCCCATTGAGTCCGTCTGACTGTCCATACCTCAACTGGTGTGTTCACTTTAGTCCCAACTTGTCAATTCAGTTGTTGTATTGGGGCGATCTCTACTCACTCCAGGGGTCTTCAGATGTAGAAATTCTTCTTAATGCGCTCCTGATTTCAACATACTCACCTGGGTGACCGTCTTTCAGTTCTAAATCTCAAAGGCCATGGCTATTGAGGACTGCCCCACTTGCCATCCTCCTGGTACATTTGTACCTGATGTGGCTCCTACCCTGTCTACCCTAGCTTCAACCTAATGGCAAGCGCATGCATCTGCTTCTCTCTCAATCTGTAACTAGCAACAACCCAGACTCAATTTTGTTTAGCCTGGTGATAATGAATTATTGTTGCAGCTACCAAACGGAGGTACTACCGCCTGGGAAGATATTGGAAGCATAATGTGTTGTCTATGGTAGATCTTGCTGCCATATGGCACCACGAAAATTGTGACCAAGTCCCAGGTTGCTGATCTGACTTTCTGCCTTATTTTCACACAATTGCAGGGTCTCAATTGTTTCTCTTACTATTGACAACACAACATACATATATTGTTCCTCATTTTTATATTTTTTTCATTTTGTATTTCTTTGTGGTTCTTTATTATTATTATTATTATTATTATTATTATTATTATTATTATTATTATTATTATTATTATTATTATTATTATTATTATTATCATTATTATTATTATTACTATTACATTTTCGCCCCCCAGGCCCCGATGTGGGTCAGTGACCTGTGCCTGGGTGTGCTAATTCCCGTAAAAAAAAAAATTACAGATGCACAACCCTTTCCTTGAAGGTGCTGTTGAAATAACTTTTTATTCCGACCATTCCCCATTTTCACTTGGTACACCTTTCTAACTGGATCGAGTATCTTTTCAATAACTAATAACTCATTATGTTACCGTCCTGCATCCAAACCCTTTCCGGCATATTAGTGTTTTTTTAAGCACTGTATGCCCCACCTATAAATTTGGGTTCACAGGAAGTGATAGCACACTGAGTATAAGACTTTGATACACAAGGTGCCCTGGATAATAACTGGTAAACCTTAGGACAGGTGGCGAGCCTAGTATCTACTGCATTGCAGTGGCTTAATAAGCCATAATGGCAGTGACGTGCTTGTACCATCAAATATGCTGTGCTGTTGCTAGGCCCTTTGCTGATTGTTCCCACTTTCTGACCAAAATCACACATCATGCAACCCTCATTCCCCTCTTCATTGAGAAATTTTATACTGTATTTGGGATGAATGTTGCTTTTTTATTATTATTCTGAATATGGAGTACCTGCTTTTTTGAGTTCATTAATAAATACAAGAACATGATGGTCAGTTTGTTGATATGCATAATACTCATTCTAGGTCGTCCTCGGGGTCCTGACAAATCACCTTTACAGTGCCAGACATGTCTAGAACGTGAATGCAGTACTTCTGAGAATTCATATATTCTGTATTTGTCTGAGAGCGACACCAGTACAGATTCATTATTTGCAGGTTAGGGTAACTAGATTTATGGTTTTCATCTCTCTCTCTCTCTCTCTCTCTCACCTTGACTAAAGCTTCATAAGAGTCCTGGCCCTGACATGGTGCATCCCAGGGTGTCAGAGTGTAGGCACCAGTCTGTTGGCCCTCTTTCAGACTTTCTCAGTCAACTGACAGTGCTCCAAATGGGAAGCATCCGAATTTTGAAGAAAATTATGAGGGACGTATCTACTGTAATGAGTCATGATTTGATACCCAGCCCTTTTTAATCAATGGCACATGTTTTGAACAAATATGGGTTTGCAGGGTCATTATAGACCACTTCGCTGTTGTTTCTAATTATGGAGAGTATATCCAGATAGTTGCATTTTCGGGGATAGTGGGTAGAGGCACTGATTTTGATAATATATTGCAGGATTTTTTTTATAAAAAACATCTTATAAGCATATTTTTGTCATTTACATAGATGGAGGGAAGACAGAAATGCATATGGAACGAGATTCTGGCTTTGAGACATTCCTGTGTCAGCCATCTGACACAAGCCTTAGTACACCTCAAGATCCTACAAATTGCGCCCAATACGTTGATGTGGTGGGTAAGTTGGGTGATACGGAGCAACTTGGTACTCGTATAAAAACTAACGATAGCTATATCAAGGTAAATGTTTTGACAAATGGAGCCTGCTCTGATTCTTTTGCAGCTTGTAATGAATTAGAAAAAAATATGGAAATACCTGTATCAGAAAGTGAATTTGTTAATGCAGCAGAGTTACCATTATCGCAAGCTGATACTATATTTATTTCATAAGTTCCATGCCCATCACCAAAGTTTTGATAATTTCTAGATGAGCTTTTCAATTAAGGATTAAAAATTCTGAATTCTTTTGGATAATTATTGATGTCAAGTAATATATTTTTATTGTGTATAACTTTATTAATATGGAAGTAGTAGATTCAATATTCTTTACACTGTACATCATTACCACTTAAAACAAGTGTAAATAAGCTTTTGTTTACCTGAATTGAGTTTAGGGATGGCATACACACACACACACACACAGTTCAGTCCAGTATATGTATTCTGAAAGTTTAGAAAGGATGTAATTTGTGTATTGTACACATATCTTTTCTCTGTACGTGTAAACTGTATTGCTGATCTTATATGAAGTGATTCTGTTAGATTTGTTTTAAAAAAATCGAAGTTTCATCTACAAATACATTATGATTAACGGGAACAACAATTTGAAGAATTTTTATCTTGACCGTATAACAATATTTTTTTTTTCATGGTAAAACAATTAGAGTACAGTATGTACAAGTATAATATAGTATCGTTGGTGCTACTACAGTATACGGCCTACCGAGCTGGAGCTACTATAGCAAGCGGCCCACCGAGCTGAAGTTGTGTCTACCGGGATATTTACACTCTGGCATCCATTAAATTAACCGAGGTTAATTTAGGTTAGGTTAGATTAAGTCAGGTTATGTTAGATTAATATATATTAGATTAAGTTAGGTTAGGTTGGGTTAATAGATGCTACGGTGTAAATATTCCGGTAGATCAAGTCTAGCTCGGTAGACTGCATACAAAGAAGTATAACTCCAAGAAAGATGTGTGAATATTTTGTTAAAATAAGCATACCTATACTGCACTAATATCAGTACAGTAAATCTTTGTTGTTGCACTGGTAATTCCTTGATAAGGTTTTAGTTTTAAAAATAGTGTTACTTGGTAGTGAGTTGTGACCACAAATGATATACAGTATTGATCATGAAAGTGCTCAGTACTGATGAAATCTGTATTGATATTTTATGTACCGGTACTACTGAGGACGATTATCAATAGAAATCAGCTGTTCCAAAGATTAAACCAAAGAAAGTTTACTAAAACACAGTACTCTGTACAGTACAGTTCTCTAATACACTTTTAACTTGGTCATATCCAAATATCACTTATTTTCAGTTATAAGGATAAATCTACCAGAATATATGTCTAGAAACGAGTGATTATAGCTTGAATACTGATACTTGTAGAGAATGACTGTTATAAAGATAGAGATTCTTTAATAACAGTAATGAACAAGTGTCGAAGTTGATAGTCTTCTAATTTCTGTCAAGTTTAGTGTTGATGAGATATTGATACGGTACTTTATTTTCAAATACACGTTTATTCGTTTATTAGATAATTGATTTTTTTAGTGAATCAAGATATTCAGCTGTGATGTATATCCATTTGAATAAGATTAGAGTATATTGAAATAAAACAATAAAACATGAATATGAGTATTAATTGAAAGTTTTATACAGTACTCTTCATCTTTTCATGATCAAAAACTGGCGAAAAGAATGGGTTTGTAAAGTACTGTAGTTCATTATCAGCAAAAATAATAGTCCCACTATGAAATGTGTTTGTTATGGGACATTTCACAGAAAAAATTAATTGGTAGCTGTATAAAATAAGTTAATATTGATAAACTTAAATACTTAGTTTTTTTTTAAGCTCATGATCGTAACAGGGACCCTGAAGGAGAATTACAGGGCTTAGGAAGTATTAAAACTTAGGGTTGTGGGGTACGAGATGTTTGGTTCACACTCAGGATGGGATGGAGAAAGGAAACTCACAATGTGCTCTCTGTATACATGTTGTATTGGATGTACAATGCAGCTTGGTGCTGGGAAGTGGCATGGTTACAAGCGTTGAGTAGAGAGAGCTGGTTGGTGAGGGTGCTCAGAGGAGGACAGCTTGTGGGTCGCCATGCTCGCCGGCAGGAGCGAGGGCCGCCAGGTAGCGGCGGAGGAGGTGGTGTTGCTTGCTGCGGCTGTAACCAGAAAAGAGAGCGGTCACCACGAGGTCAGGTCTTAAATAGCGGAGGTAGGCGTGGCTTAGTAGTTGACCTCCGTCATGTAAGGCGGCGCTGGTTGACTTAGACCACGAGGCATACACTGGGGAATTCGCAGGATCGGCTACTCAGCGACAAACAGCGTTTGTAGGGGAGAAATCCACTACAATACTCCGTCCTTCTCTCCAGGCGGTGTAGGAGACTTGTTTTCTGCAGGGTTGCATGGCACATGTGAGGCAGAACGGGCGGTGCATGCCTCATTTGAGACAACGGCGACGGCGTGGATCAGCCGGCCGCTAGTGGAGGCAACTGTCTAGACACACAAGATTTGTTGGTGAAGAGAGGGAGAAAGAGGGTGTGTGGAGGCTATGAATGTTGTGCTTCCCTCACATAAGAACATAAGAAAATAAGGAGTCTGCAATAGGCCGGTTGGCCTGTGCATGGCAGCTCCTGTCGAGAGTTACTACCACTCTCTATCATCCATGAATCTATCTAGCCTCCTTTTGAAACTTTCCAGCATTCCATCACTTACTACAAAGCTGCTAAGCTTGTTCCACTCGTCCACCACCCTATTTGTGAACCATTTCCTTCCTATCTCCCTCCTAAACCTAAACTTATCCAACTTAAATCCGTTGCTCCGAGTCCTATCCTGCTCGGATATTATAAGAACTTTATCTATATCCCCTTTATTGATTCTTTTCACCCACTTAAATACTTCTGTCATATATCCCCGCACTCTTCGTCTTTCTAGGGAATGCAAGTTTACTTTCTTTAATCTATCTTGATATGGAAGGTTTCTAAGTCCCGGAATCATTTTCGTCATTCTTCGCTGCACCGACTCTAGTGAATTGATATCCATTCTATAATAAGGGCACCAGAACTGAGCCGCATAATCGAGGTGCGGCCTGACTTGCGCAAGATATAGTTGCAATAAGACCTCTGCACTCTTATTACTTACACTTCTAGATATAAAACCCAATACTCTGTTTGCCTTATTTCGAACATTAACGCACTGTTTTCTAGGCCGTAGGTCCGGGCTTACAAGCACCCCTAGGTCTCTTTCACAAGTCGGTACAGAGTCGTCAGATTCGCCTGCTGGGGTGTGTGGGCCTGGGTCAGGAGCAGGGACTGCGTCAGCAGAAGCGGATGAGGGCTCGTGACAGCAGCTGGGTCCACGACAGCAGCAGGGAGTACCTGAGGGAAAAAAGAGGGGTGTGTGGGTCCGCACTCAGGCGCATGGGCCGCGTCGGGAGCAGGGGCTGCATCAGGAGCGGCAGGGGGTACTGCTGGGCTGGGGGCAGCGTCTGAGGCAGGACGGGTGTGTTGGGGTCGGTAGGACGTGGTGCTTGGGGCAGGAAGAGGAGCGGCTGTCTGCTTAGAGTAGCAGAGCTGCTCTAGGGTATCTAACCTGCGGTGTAGAGACAGTCGCTGTAGAGCCGATGAGAGCTGCTTCTGTGTGGATAAGCCAGTCTTCCATGTTGCTTGAAGACTGGGAGCGTGGTCGGTTTCTCCCCCATCCTGTGCGAGTGCGAATCTCCGGGGGTCACCATTTGTGGGGTACGAGATGTTTGGGTTCACACTCAGGACGGGATGGAGAAAGAAAACTCACAATGTGCTCTCTGTATACATATTGTATTGGATGTACAATGCAGCTTGGTGCTGGGAAGTGGCAGCGTGGTTACAAGCGTGATGTAGAGAGAGCTGGTTGGTGAGGGTGCTCAGAGGAGGACAGCCCCAGGAAAACACACCCTAGTCCTACGTTTTCTATCTCTTACACAAAAAGTCCTATCTAAAAACCTCACCTGGCTGTCCCCAACTACCACGACTTTACCTGTGGGCAGGGTTTGTACAACTGCCCTTTCCTCTCCTTGCTCCATACCGTTCTGCCTCTTCTCTTCCTTGCCAGCTTCCTCCAGCACCTGGTAGGGGTTACTACACTCCACACCCTGGTCAGCTTTCCTGAGTCTGACCCTAGTCCCCTGGAGACAACCACTCTCCACTCCTGCTCCTCCTTCGCAGGTGTTCTGCTAGGCAGGACACCTACCTGAAGGAGTGATTATAACTGAAAATAGGACTAGGAATTGCACCATGGAAAAAAAAAACTTATTACAGTCACTTTTAGAAATAACGAAGAGTGTGTGGCGTGTTAGGTGTACTCCTGGGATAGAAGTTATTAAAAAATATCACTCTTTTACAAAGCAGAAAATATATAAGGATATACTGGTGCAAATACAGTGTCATAGAGCAGCCTTAATTAATGTGAAGAATGCAGTAATATGTGAACATTTTAGTTGTCAACAGAAAGTTCGAAATAAAAAAAAATATGAATTATTGGATTGTGATCCTGCCAGAAATTACAGTACAATACAGTATCTGGATCTGAAACCAGAAGCCATACCAGATCAAAATCCAGTTGTCAGCGGCTCAAGGATTTTTTATGCTGAAACACACAATGTAGAAATGCTTTTCTTAACAATAAAGTTTGGTGTAATTTAATACAGTAAAGGTATCAGTTAATTTATACTGAGGTATTTCAAAAGGTTCGAGGGTAATTATTGACGACTGACCTGCGGCTGCTTTTTCATATTAAACGATTATAAAAATGCCGCAAATTTACTGTTTTATAGTGGACACTATCATAGTTTGTGCAAATATGTTAATAAGTGGTTTTATCTAAATTAAACCTAACCTGGCCTTAGTTGATAATGAAAACAAGCAGCAGAAGCATTGTTAGACCTCACCAACCTAACCAAACAAATTTTCTTTTGGGTGGGGGGGAATAGCCCACCCGGGTACAGGTCATCGATCCACAACAGGGCCTAAAAGGCAAAACAAAAAAATAAGAGTTAAAAGAAATTAAAAATAGAATAGAAAAATGTTATATTAATCTACACCACGAAGGTGCCTTCCCTGACAGAGCCCCTTGGACCCCCCGGTCAGGGTATATTAAACAGAAAAAAATTTACCTATGATATGGTGTAATTTTAAATTTTTTTGTGGACGTGAGAGCAGTGCCTGTATCAAACGGTTCATAAACATACACTAAGCATTGGAATTGATCCGGCCTGGGCGGCGGAGTGTTTTGAAATATGTCAATGTGATTGGCTGGTTACATCCTGGGATGAAATGTCACCGCTGCATTACGGTACTGCCGAGAAGACAAAGTAGTGCGTGCCTAGGCACCTCATTATCTACGCCAAAAATGTTTGCACAAGAAATGATTATCCTATCAGAAATAGAGTAAGAAAATAAACAGCAAAACAATTAACTTGTCCTCGGGTCAGTCATCAATAACAACCAGTTCGAGTTTGACTCCAAACACTATTATGTTGTTCCTGCTCTCGAAACATTCCCGTTGTTCCTCCTCTCTCCTGTAGGTACAGTAGTAGGCAGCTATCAAACAGGGAGGTACTACTGCCTGGGAAGATATTGGAAGCATAATGTATTGTCTAATGGTAGACCCTGCAGCCATATGGCATCACAAAAATTGCGGTCCAACGAATTACCCAGAAGTACCCAAATGTACCCAAAAGTATATTAAATCAGGGTAAAATCTTAACGAATATATGTTTTACATCAATAAAACCTGATTAATAATGTATTCATTGAAATGTAGTCAAAATAATGAAATAATAAACAGCGAAAAACGCTAATTTCCAAAGAGGTACCTATCCAAAATGGAGATATAATTACCGATGTTTCTGTTACTTTGGGGTATTTAACATAGCCGTAGGATTTACTTTTCGTTAGGTTAGCGAAGTGCATCATGATGGATCTGAGTTATCTCCCTTGTTCACGAACTCTTTGGAATTTAGCGTTCGCCAATACTGAAAGTTTTTCGCTGTTTATTATTTCATCTTACAAATTATTTTTACAAAATTACACTAAGAATATTATTAGACATGTTTTGTGTATGTATAACAGATATTCGTAAAGATTTTACCCTGATTTAATATACTTTTGGGTAATTCGTTGGACCCCAAAAATTGTGACCAAGTCCCAGGTTCCTGATCTGACTTTCTGCCTCATTTACACACAATTGCAGGGTCTCAATTGTTTCTCTTACTTTGACAACACAACATATACCGGGTATGTATTGTTTCGCACTATTGATCTTTTTTTTTGTATTTGTTCATTATTATTATTATTATTATTATTATTATTATTATTATTATTATGTATTAGTATTATCTTATTATTATTATTACATTGTATTTTTATTCAATATTTGTTTTTGTTTTTTACAATTTATATGTTTTTAAATTATTATAATAATAATAATAATAATAATAATAATAATAATAATAATAATATTTTCACCCCCAGGCCCTGATGCAGGTCATTGATCTGTGCTCTGGTGGGCTAATCCCATAAAAAAAAAATAATAACAGTAGGTTTGCTAGTTGCAATCTCTTCAACACACTTCTTCAGAGTCCCTAGCTGCTGTAGAACCTGTTTGGATCCTGCATTACTCTCTGCCATCTTCTGTGGCCCTGCTAAAGCCTGAGCATAACTCTTCATCACTACTCCCTCCATTCAATCAGCTACTTCCTCAGTCTTAGCATGGATCTCTTTCCCAATTTGCTCTAGTTTGGAAACGGCAAGGATATAGCTTCAACTATTTCCGTCCCTAGGAATCTTGTACCCCTATGGTTTGCATTCGCTTCGTTTACTTTGGCTTTACAGTACGGTACTGTACTAAATATCTTAATATTTGGTAGGTTCGTACTGAAAATAGTAATTTATACATTACTGTACTGTATATATTAATATTTTTTTTTTAAATGTTCATACCTTATATAGCTAAGCTTAGGTGTACCTGTACATTTACAGTATGTCTAGGTCAATCAAAATTCTTGAGTTATCAGATTGCAGATTTTTATTTAATACCAGTATCTGAACATCCTGTGGATTTGTTTTGAATGGAAATAATAATTTATACAATTCGTGATTTATCCTTTTTTTCTAAATAATTTAAGTGTGAATCATCCATAGTACAGTATTCACAATTTTTGGTGTTAAAAAGTACATTATGCAACTTCAAATAAAGCATTACAGAGACCAATACTTGTGAAGGACAGTTGTACGTACTCTCAAGTGTTGGCAGCAACCACCCCATACATTGGATTTGGAAGGAAATGCTATTGTGAAAGTGAGCATGTACATCCCAGCAACTGGGGTTGGGAGAGCCCAAGGAAAATATTGTACTACTGGATACTATGTGTAAATTGGACAATGGGATAAGACAACCTTTATTTCTAAACGTTTAATTAATATCAACTACCAGTGTAGGGGTACCACCTGGGTTAAAACTGTTAACTTGAGATGTACAGTACATGAGTTTCCTTGTTACAAATTAGACTATAAAATGGGATTTCCAGGATGAATCCATCATTTATGAAATAAAATTAATTACAAGTACTGAAAATGTTTTGACAAAGCAGACAAATAACAATAAACAGTCTTATTTAAACACTTCACGAGATTCAAGTATATTCAATTAAGTATGGTATATACATATCCATTCATTTAAAAAAAAAAATGTACCATTTAAAATTTGAAAAACAAAACAATCCTTGTAACTGTAGGACTAGATTAATGCACTGAGATCACAACATAACACTTAACATACTATCCATTATAATAAAACAAACAAAATAATACCATTATGTTTGGTAGAAACAATAAGTGTGGATAATACTGTACAGTATAGGATAAACCGAACACCTTCATATCCACCACCTGTATTTAAGTCCTGTGAATTTCATGTTTTAAGTATAGTAGAAAGAATCTTCTGAAACTTTGTGTATTATTACTGTATTATAAAATCAAGAAACAAATTACATATTTTCTAGTACCGACGTTAGTGATCGCACTGTGCACTGACAAAATTTTCGTTTGTAATTCCCTTTAAAATGGCTGGCAAGCATAAAAGTGAGAGTTCTCGTGGTGCTGAGAAGAAAAACAGACACCCATTTTAGAATTTCTATGTATTATTTTCGCCTTTTCAACTTACGACCTGGTCGTCGGGACGGAACTCCGTCGTAAGTCGAGGAGAGACTGCATTGCAATTTGCATACCCAAAAAATCACAAACTCAAATGCTAATAAAGTCAAAATTAAATTACAAATGTCTATACTGTAAATAATAGTGTGTTTAGAGCTCTTCACTGTCATATGTACATGAGAATGGTAAGCTTGAGTATTTATAGGAATCTGCAATCTCACCTAGACCTGTTGTTTTTTTAATTAATAAATTTTATTTGTGTTCCCCTCTAAACAATGAAAGAACGTACAATACATTATATTAATTCACAAATAAATAATTTTTGAAGTACAGTATAACATTATTTACTTACACACCCTAGTGTTGAACTTGTTTAATTTATAATCATCCTTTTACGATAATCCGCATTAATGTTAATTACCCAGTTGGTTTTAACACCGTCTCATGATTTATGTTAGGCAGAAATCCACTTTAACAATACTGTAGATATTGTTAGGCTAAACTCACTGATGCAGAATGTAAACACTGGGGAAGCACATTTTTCCCTTCACTTGTCAAATCCAAGATGGCATATATCCACAGAAACTACTTTTCAATCCTCCACACAGACCTCCATTCAAGATACCACAGCCACCATGCAAACTTCAATCCCATGCTTTATTTCAACGTGATTACATCTCTATCCTCACTTGAGTAACAAACGCCAGCATTATTAATCATTGCGTAACCTTGTAATCGCTGTGAAACTTCCCATTATTGGTGAAAGGAAAACATTATCATTCATATTTTGCTCTATTTTGGCGACTGTGAAGTAACCAGTGTAATTTTGTAACTTCGAAAATGGCTAGCAAGTGTCTTGATGCTGCTCCAACATCTGGGAAAGCCAAGGCTTTGAGGAAGACCGTGTTTATAGAGACAAAGTTAAACATTGTTAAGTGGCAGGCTTGTTATTATTAATGTGGCATGTTTAATTTTTTTGTATTTAATTAATTAGTGTAGAATTGCTTTTTTTTATTATATGTCTGTGTCAGACAGGCCAGCAAATATATTCCATTAAAACCCATGTTAAAAAGCTCAGAATTTATGTTAGTGTATTCAGGAACACAACCCTATTTAAAATAGGGGGGTTTATCCACCCCACATTACAACTATATATATATATATATATATATATATATATATATATATATATATATATATATATATTATATATATATATATATATATATATATATATATATATATATATATATATATATATATATATATATATATATATATATATATATATATATATATATATATATATATATATATATATATATATATATATATATATATACACACACACACACTTTGGTCATAAAAATTAAATTGCAATAAATGAAAACTGTGGTTGGTGAATTTGTGATGAAAGAAGACTACCTGTTATAATTACAGTACAGTATACAATTTTCTTTTTCGGCACATACATACAGTATACAGTATATCACAGGGATTTACACTAATGTCCCACCACTAAAGAAGAGAATGGTAAGGCTCTAATTGTGCATTTATTATTCTCTATATAATTTACACTAATGTGAAAACACATGTAGCTACTGCTTAACGCGGTCAATAAAACCCACAGGGTACCGTATAAGTGAAACCGCTAAGTGAACAACAGAACATATGGGATTAATTCCAATAGAAACTGGCCCGACCCCCAAACTCCACTTTTTCCGACACAATACCTATGTTCTAGTAAAAATAACATCTTAATTTTATGATGGCACATGCACACAATTAATACTTAAGAGAAATAAGAAATACAGTCGCCAAGTTAATGTCCATTCAAATAATGGACCCACTCCTCCCCTTCTCACACTACACTGCGGTTTCTTCCTCTGAGAAATTTTTGGGAAAAACCACTAAATTTTAATAAATAATACCTCAAACTAAAGTTAGATAATACAATTGACATTGCTGGATTCCTTGTAAGACCAGGAATATTTTGAATATAAATGTCATATATTTTGCACAAAACATAACATATTTACTCAGAGTAAACATTACATCTAAAATTTGTGTCTAATGCAAAATCTATGATGTTTATATTCAAAATGATCACCAAATTATAAGAATTCCAGCAATGTAAATTATATTCTGACCGGAATTTGTATGAATTTTATGAGCCAAAACAAATATCTAAAGTAATAAAAAAAAAATATTCTTCACACGGTAACAGATGGTCGGTCGGTCCCTCCCTCCCCACCCCCCACCAACCCTCCCTACCAGATGTGGGAAAACCAGAATATTTACCTTTTTAGTAATAAATAATACCTCAAACTAATTAGGATAATATAATTGACATTCTGGATTCCTTGTAAGACCAGGAATATTTGAATAAATGTCATATATTTTGCATAAAAAATAACATAATTACTCAGAGTAAACATTATATCTAAATTTGTATGTCTAATGCAAATCTATGATGTTTATATTCAAAATGACCATATTGTAAAGAATTCCAGCAATGTAAATTATATTCTGCCGGGTAATTTGTATGAATTTTATGAGCTAAAAACAGGCAGGGTGGCGGTGGGCGAATCAAAAATAGCCTCGAGCCGACACTTAGTATATACGTGAAAAAAACCGCTAAGTGAAAGTTCAGCCTACAGGCAATCGTATACTTAAACCGTGTTAAACGGGGTATTACTGTGTATATATATATATATATATATATTTTCATTTAGTCCATATAGCAATCTCTGGTCACACGCATAAGGCCGAGGGTTGAGTCCTGCTGGTGATATATATATATATATATATATATATATATATATATATATATATATATATATATATATATATATATATATATATATATATATATATATATATATATATATATATATATATATATATATATATATATATATATATATATATATATATATATAATCAACACCTCAACCGCCAGGATTCAACCACGGCAACACCTATGATGTGACCGGGAACGCTAACCGCTGACCACCAGGATACAAGCAGTCCTAGACTTTGTTATATTTCCCACAAAGCCTGTTCAAGCAAGCTTATGCGCATGAACCTCTAATGGGGACCACCCGTGTCACTTGGGCTAATGAAATATATATATATATATATATATATATATATATATATATATATATATATATATATATATATATATATATATATATATATATATATATATATATATATATATATATAATATATTATATATATATATATATATATAAACATAACAATAAAACAATTATAAAATTTGGCACAGGAAAACATGTGACTGTCCTTTCTATTTGAGACATTTAATTTGAGAATAACATTTAATTAGCAGTTAAAAAATATTATTTAACATTTATTTATAATTATATACTTCTTTATGGTTAAATATTTCCATGACACAAGAATATTTTATTATGACTACAATACATGAATGGTGCAAAAAATTATCCAGTAAAGAGATTCGTGCAGCTCACTATACAGTACTTTATTTTTTCCGTCATGGTTATACTGTATATGGGAAATAGGGAAATATTACAGTGTTTTAACTAAAAACCTGTGAATATGCCTTGCTGAAGGCATTTGGACAAATGGTTAGATGGGAGCAAAGGAAATATCGTACAGGGTCAGAGAGACATTTGGTGATGAAACATTGGGAATAAAGTTGTTTCTCTGACCCTATGTTTCCTTTGCTACCACATAACCATTGCAGAGGCTGGGCTTAAACTGAAGAATTAGCTATTTCTCTAACAGCAACCAAAACCCTAAACAAAGGGGGATCTGTGAAGCCATACTTGTTTTAAGCTGGAGACTAATAAGCCAGGGTCATCCCATATATCATGTGTGACCTGCTCTTCAACCACTCAGGCTGTTAAGGCCCGTCCACACGATCGAGCAGTGCCTGGCGGGCACGCGCTAAATGCCCGTTATCAGGCAAAATTGGCGGGCAAACCAGCGGAGTGCCCGTGGTCGAGCGAAATCATGGTCCGCCTGCCTGGTGGTTTGCTGCCGGATATGGAACGACAACTTTAAGTACTGCAAATGTGATACGTATATGTTCCCTGCTCGGTCCAGATGTCCAGTGTATAACCAAATAAGCTTATGCAATTTACATTATTGGCGTGACAATAAACGGGAGATTGTTTATGTATTATG
Organism: Homarus americanus; assembly: GCF_018991925.1. NCBI lineage: Eukaryota > Metazoa > Arthropoda > Malacostraca > Decapoda > Nephropidae > Homarus > Homarus americanus. Next base: position 646,413 of record NW_024739403.1, on the reverse strand, counting down.
TAATGAGGACATTCGTGTGTGTTCTTCGTTCCTGCCGCTCTCCTCACTCTAGTCCCATAGCTTCCTGTCTATGCATATCATAATTCTAACATTATTCAATGAATTTTTATGTATTACAAATCTCACCTGCAAGTAATCTTCCTTGAGTACTTCATACACGGCTTGACAAGTTGCAGGTATTATGCGAGACAAACTTTGTTTTGATATCCTCGTTCTATACTGAAGTGACATGTAGGTGCACCCAGTTGAAAGATATATGAGCATTGACTCTAGACGAGCCTCTGCAGATATACTCTCCCTCATATTGGTATCCTTTTTTTTATATATATATATGGTTCCATTTTCCCTAGAAGTTTGTCAAAGGTGTTGGGTCCATTCTCATGTAATTGGTGAAGTCTTGCTCATGTCCATCTTCTCCATCTTGCAGTTCACGTAAAATCGTGGCATGACTTCACAATACTTTTCTTCGACCTAACCACTCTTTGCACCATTCCCTTTTCTGCATTTGGTTCTTCTTTTTGCACATAGCAGCAATTATTATAGTACACAACGCTATGCTCTTCGCTTTAACTGTCCGGCGATTATTCCTGCGACACACCATGGTGATCATACCGCACCCGCCACTGCCAACCACCTACTAGCTACCGGCGCCAGACTATGACTGCCGCCAACAACACACAGGCTTTGCCTGGTAAACGGGCAAAGCCCGCCGGGCACTGCTCGATCGTGTGGACGGGGCTTTACAAAGCAGGAAGGAAGATCAACCTCACTACAGTATACTTGCATAATACCCTGCTGTATAGTCATCTTAAATTTCATAGGAAAAGCTCAAAGCATTTTTGTATGCACACAAGGTGTTTTGTGTTGGTCTACACAATTCTATGTATGTATTTTCTTTATTTTGGATATACTGTACTATATTTCCTTGTAACAACCTAAAAAGGGGGGAGGTAACAGATGTTGTGATGTGGGAGTTGCAGACACAACTTATTGATGCACCGCATTTGGAGCTTTTTTCCCCACCCCCCTCCATATTTCTTAACTAGCTTTTTTATTCACAAGTTATTCTATCTAGAGATATATCTGTAACCTATAGCTAATTAATGGATTAATCCTGAAATTCCACTTTATTACCAAATATGGTTAGAACAGTTTGGATCTTACACTTCTCCCTAGGGATTTCCACAGATGTCAGGAGGGAGTGAGGTTGAACCTGCTCCCTGGTGTGAACTAAACCTAAGCAAGCGCTGTATGATGACCATGATTCATTGGTTAAGTCTTAGACCAACTATGGCCTCTCAGAACTCCCCCTTTTTAGGACTAGGGTCTATGTACAGAACAGGAGATGGTTAATCTTCAATTGAGTCCCAGCTGTCATAGGATAGGGTATCTCTAGGTTTCTAAGCCCCAGCCATCATTGAGCATATTCATGAGTCACTCTAACCAAGCTTAGTTATAAATGGTATTTCAGGATTAATGCCTCATTTACAATCCAAAAGAACACTATTGCACTGGGCAGTTACGCATAGATGGTTGATATAAAAATCGACGCCTTCGCCTTAATGCTTCTAGGTATACATCCCGATTGAATAATCCAGCTGCCAGTGGTACACTGAAAAGGTAATAGGCCATTTATAAGATCTCATAGGTTGAAATATCTTAATTTACCTATAAAAGACTCCTAGTAATGAGAAAATTTACATTAATCCTCCATTAATGCTTAAAGTGTGTTATAAAAATCTTTTCGTATTGAAAACGATAGTTTTAATATATTTGGTTAAGATTAGATGGGTTTCTTGGTAACCACAGTAGAATAATACTCCATACTGTACTGTTGTCCTCTCTGTAAATATTGTATGGTGGTACTACGTATCATGCTCCTTCTCCTGTGATAATGACAACTGGCTGTGAACCCCTTGTTCAGATCACTAGATTCACCCCCAAAAGTAGCTTTAACTGTACAATGTAACTTTAAAACAAAATTGGAGGCATATAAGCATAAATAATGAAAGCATAAAAGGGGCAAAAATGATACAAGTTGGTGTACAAACTGTGTCACAATCTCAGGGACACTGATCACCTAAACACTCGGCTTGGCAATGCAGCCCAGCTGGGACGCTGCCTACCCTAGCAACAATGCTCTGTGCTGTGTATCTACTGACCACTCCACACACTCACCACGCAGCTTCCCAGTGGAAACCCGCAGATATCTAAAACTTTGTACAATATGTGTGCATATAACTGAGTATATTATGTCATATAAGACACACAGGTAGGGAATATTTTGGAAAAAACTTTTGAGTTCAGTATTTTCCTCCTGAAGCCAAAGTTTACTTAAAATATACCAGTAAATGTGAGGAATATAAAAAATATTACCAACAAATAGGTAAGTTAAAAAATACTGTACAGTAGTGTTCCCATTTGACTGCTGGACAACGAAATTTGTTAACTGCTTCACTATACATGGAAGATAGCTGAGAAGAGCTGAGATCCCTCACTCCCCCTCCTCTCAACACACGAAGAAAGTTTATTCCCTTTACGTTTTTTACCCCAATAATTATTTATTTATTTTTATTTTTATTTTTATTTTTTTGTAAATACTGTATCTAACCAAAATTAAAAGTTGAAAAAAACCCGTAACAAACAGCATTTTTCAAACTAGGAATCGGTGTGCTTGATCATGGCAAAGAAGAGAGTACGACAACTGCAGCGTGCCATGCCATGTCTGGCAGTGCAGAGAGTTTTGCGTAACCTTCAAAGAGTGCACATATTGATGGCGAGAGGACAGATAGACCCAGTTAAGTCTTACATTGTTACCATCATTTTCATTACAATATTTCATTATTATTATTATTATTATGTGGGGTAATTACTGCTGTGTGGGGGTAGCCCGTAAAATTATCAGCCGCAATGAGTGGGTTAAAGACATATGGTCTGGAGGTTATAAACTTGGACACCCTACAATGTTAAGATGCCATGATTCACTAGTGTATACAAGGCAATGATGTATACTGTATTACACATCATAACATCCCTATCTAAAATTAAAATTTATGCAGTACTTTTGTGCTACTTACTCATCCTTGCCAGGTCTAATTTTGCAATGGAAGGCTCCTAGCACTGGTTTATGGTCTGAAGTCTTGAACAATGAACACGAGTCATAACTATAACATGTAACTGCTCCACGAGTGCTCTGTAAAAAAAATTAAGCATGCTAAATATTGTATATTTCTACTTTCTAAGATACAGTACTGTACTTTTATTCTAATCAATTTCATAAATCAACGATAAGTGATGTACCGGTATTCTTTAAGCTTTTTAATGTAAGTTTCTTCCTATCTATACTGTAACTATAATCCATCTCTAATTAAACAGAATGCATTAATTTCACCAAATTATATAAGAAAGTAGAGTAAATCCTCATTGAATAAAGTAAATATGGATCAAGACTTATACTTAGCTCAAATTCTACAGGAATATTTCTTAGATCATTGAGTTAATTCATCAATGAAATTTCCATATCAATTCACTCTTCCTGGCTGTACCAATCAACATCATAACTGTACAGACTTGTGAATCCCTGGCACATGCCGCATACATATTCCCAGTCCTGACTTAAGTGTTTACATACAATGCTCTATGTGGCCTATAATTACTATCCTTTCTTTCAACATACAGTAATGCTGTGAACTTTTCAGGTGTAATACAGAATCACCAAAACTATTTATAAAGTAACCTATTGGAATTTTTTTTTTTTACCCTCCAAAAATATACATGGTACAGTACAGTATACAACTACTATAAAAAACTCCTTATTTCTTATGAGTCTCCTTTTCACAGATACTTAATGGGCTGATATAGTACCCAAGTGGAATTCTTTTTAAGAAAATTGTAATTGTTACAGTTTAATATTCCTTTATGGTAACAAATCAAATCTTTTTTTCAAGAAATATTGTTCTAACCTTAAACAGGATCCTGTCAGTATAAGATGGAACACGTTGCTTAGAAGAAGTGTCATAGTGGTCAGTGCCAGGGTCATACTTGAATGTTGGGGCAAAGGTAATGGGACCTTCCTCAAATTCGGTAAAGGCTTCACCTAAAATTTTAAAGAATTTATGTGAAACACAGCACTACAAAAGTTTTTCACGTATCTAAAATCTTATATTTTTCAAAGTGTTTTGCATTACTTGTAACCACAGATCTAACTAAATATGGAAAACAGGCAACATATAAGCAAACTAAAGTAAGCATGTAGATGTGTGACATATTGATGATGGTGATGCTCATACCAAAGACTATTCAATTACATTTTTTATTCACAAAACAATGTGCTGAAGCAGAAACCCAAGTTTTTATATATGAAACTGAAATCAAACAATTCAGGTTGTACAGCTACATAGAATTCTGAAATAAAAAAGAAGAATAATGGTTCCAAGCACTAGGAAGGCATTCAGTGTTCAATGAGGGAATGTGGCAACAGCATGTTATAATGTTGGCCATTGTCTGCTTGCACATAACCACTTTGTGACACAAAGTGCAGAATTGCATGGGGGGACCCATTTGTGCTTGATGGCTAAATGTGCAGCGAATGTCAGTGCATATTATAGCACCATGAAAACAAGAAAAAATTAATCAGGTAGTAAAATTCAGTATTCCCCAAACAAAACCCCTTATTTACATTAATTCCTATTGGAAAAATGGATTTGCCTATCATTGTTCTGTTTAACCCCTTCACTGCTGGGCACCACTTTTAATGTTTTATTTGACTAATGACAAATGACTACGATAAACAGGGAATCCCAGTACAGGATCTAGTTATGTCAGGTATCATAACCCAGCACACCCCAGCATTATATAGTACTTAAAAAGTTGGCCCAGACAATTTTGAGCTCGGAGGTTGTGAATGTATTGGTGTGTATTTTTTTTCTCATGTTTCTTAGAAGTGATGAAAAATAGCTATATACAGGTACTTGTATTATTCTTTTATTTTTTGGCTTATGTTGCAGAGCATTCAGTTACAAAGACAAAGATACTGTACTGTATATGGTTTATGCTAATAAAAACAAGAATTGGGGGGGGGAGGGGGGATTGATATAACAAAAAAAAATATTCATCGTGCACTCTCTCGCTGTGGGCCTCAGAGATGTGATCGTGGAACTGGAAAACTTAAAACTTATTTCGTGCACAAGAGGGTTAAGTAAATCATCAATAGAAGGTCAAAGTTTCAAGAGAACAAAACCTTCGTTTAGACATTTCTGTGTTTCCCCAGCTTTAGTGCTTCATGGGGATGTTTATAGGTTCTTAGCCTACTACAGTATCCTCCTAAGCCACTGTTATATACTAGTTTGAAAAAGCTGCAGATCAACACACTTTTTATTACTGTACTATAAAACAAACCTTTCCGTCGAGCTTGGGACAGTTGATCCCACTGGAGAAGATGCTGATAGGCCTCAGGTCCAGCATTCTTTAATCGTTCAAATACATGATCACGATTCACAGCTAGACGAAAATTGAGGTCACCCAGCCAGAATACACAATCATAACGATGAGTGACATCTGTAAATATAATTACAGGAAATTTTACTGCAGAGTGTTCAATACTTTGCAGAACCCTGAGGGAGCCCCTGGCTGCAGCACCCTCAAGGTAAACTCTGCACTCACCACTGTGAACATCTTGTCCATAAAGTTAAAAAAATATTTTAATTGTGAAGTTATTTTTGGTTATAAATTATGTTTTTTTGCCAAATACAGTATATGTTTATAAATTATTGTTTTATAATTCTATTTACATTCGCAATATGTACATTAATCTGCCTATTAGCCGAAATAATTGGTGCAGAGCAGTTCCAGTTTTAAGAGAATTCCGGGTATCGCGACAAATTTTATTATCCCAGGAAAAATTAGCACATCTACGGAATTTTTCAAGGTTTTGGTGAATGTTTCTGAGTCAGACTGTAGTCAGACAGATATAGAGCTGTATTTAAGAAAAGACTTTCCTTTATTAATACATTAAAATCAAAATGCACTTGGCATTGATTCAATTATATATTGAAAATACGTCAAAATAGTTTTCCTAAAAAAAAAACACTCAAAAGAAAGAAGCATCAGCGTTCTTTACATTTACCCGCTTCATCTTCATGGACCCTAAACACGAAAGTGTTGTAACACATTACCATAACTCATTCAGTAACCAGATTATTTCTTACCTGGAAACTATTTGTTGCGAAGAATCTCAAAGCAATCATCAGCTGATGAATGGGAGGTAGAGGTGAACCATTACCAACAGGTCTGTCAAGTATAGATGCTCCATATCATGGAAAATATCAAGGAAATCTCCCTTGCTGAACCTATATCGTTGTTTGAATTGCGTGTCATCATAAAAATTGAGAGAATTCTGCCTGTCTACCATCAGTCTTCTCTCTACAAAATTTCCAATTTGACGATATCACCGAAAAGCGCGCTGTTAAAATTCATGTTGATTTGCTATCTTCAATGACGGATCGACCGTTAAACCTGCTCCAGTTTGGATTAAAGCAAAGATCGGCAAATCAGATCTCAAACCCAGTTTGAATCTCTGTGTTGGCTCAAGCCAGCCAGCATTCTGAATGCCAACAATCTTCAATCTTTGCTCAATCCTTCATGTGGTTTCAAACCAGCGTTCTGAATTCGGGCCTAATAGTCTTGGATAATGAATACTGTATTCTGTATATCAAAAAATATTCTTAAATGTAAAATTGCCCCGATATTTACAAATTCATTACAGTATTTGCAATGACTTTTAGGAATACATCCCTTGCGATAACCAGGGTACTGTCTTCCTTTACAGTATATGACCTTTTCTATATTAATACAAAAAAAATATGTGGTTAGTTACTGTACATATAACACTATACAGTACGAAGCAATCATCTCAGTGAAAACAGATGTCAACAACCAAACTTAGTAAGATTTTCAACCCAGAGAGTTCTCTCCCTCATATTTTTTTATAGTTGATGTAATGGTGTTTTACTAACCTTATTATGCAGTACATTCATAACCTTTTAACAAGTGATTTTCTTGAAACAGCTCAGATAAGCATTGTTATGCCCATAGATTCGTTTTTTCGCATTTTCCAGATTGGCATGTGCCCCAATTAGTTCAGTGTATTGAGGTACTACTGTAACTATGGATTTTCGTAAACTGAACCTTCATAAATTAGGGACTGCCTGTAACTGCCCATAACTGCTTATGTACTAACTTACACTGAAAGAGAGTTTGTCCCTGCAACTTACTAGCTAATTGGGCGGTCTATCCAGTGTTAGTACAGTAGAAAATCGGGGACCAGGAAATCTGTGGTGTTTGGTAGGGTCACACTGGATAACACCTTTCTCACGTGTGTCCTGGCCGAGGCTTGAACCCTTGACATATTGGTGAGAGTTAAGCGTGTTACTGCTGTACCACCAACACCCTATATATCACTTATTGAATGACCTAATGACTATAAAATAAAAACTAAATAGAATTTATTAAAAAAAAGAGCCGTTTTTTCTAAAAACCAGTTTTTGTGATATAGCTCGAATGCGACGATCAGCAATGCTACCCAGGTATGTTAATTCCTAGCCAATTCGCCAGGCCAACATACAGGCAATTAAAACATCTAATAATTACTTAATAAGTAATATTAGGAGGACATGTCGCTACCTGGCATTTAATTGCTATTTTGAAAGTCCCTCCTTCAACCAGCCTCCATGCGCACTGCGAAGCTCATCTCTTGCCTCAGAGAGAGCAGTAATTAAAAGTCAACTCTCGAGGGGTGGAGATGGGTGGGTTATGGATGTCGCATTCGAGCTATATCACAAAAACTGGTTTATAGAAAAAAACGGCTTTTTCTTCAATGCTCTGAATGCGACGATCAGCAAGAATGATTTTTTAATTAGTAACACCAGGAACAAAGTAAAAGAGAAATTTTAATTTTACACAAAGTAATGGTATCATCCTCTCATTACTAACCTTTATGTTTATGTCTGTGAGGTAAAATGCGAGGTAAGTCAAGAGATCGAGTAATATTGCGGAAGTTTTGGATTCGATAGGCCTGCTTCTCCTCATGAGCTGTTAGATGCGAGTTTATGAAGAGCATCCTAGTACCTAAAATGGAAACTTCAAATAAACATAACGATGAATTTAAACTTACCGCTAACCATATTTCAAATTCAAAACTAATTGTAGTACCTTATGGAACAAACGTGAATAATTCTATCTACATCTCATCTGACTTCTTCCACACAGCATAATAACTCAAGGGGAACCTCCGCACAGACTACTGGTGATCTCTGGACACTACTGATAACATCACCATCAGAACACTCTTACATATACTGCCCCATTGTTTAAAGCGAGGGTTGTGTTCCCAGAAAACACCATGTAGAGCGAACCCATTATAGGGTATAATATGCAGAGGTGGACCCTAAAAATTCCCCCACACCAAAAACACTCCAAAACCAAAGTTCAAAGACATCATAAAGCTCTAAAGTAACTCACTAATACACCTACATCTCCTACAACACGATGTTGTGGAGTCACTGGCATGTCCATGAAATCAGTTTGTGAAAGTTTAATACTGCAGCCATTTGCAGAGGTGAGCCTCCCTCAAGCCTCACCATAGCAATCTGGCCTGGCTGGGGATTCTGCCCCTCCCACTGGTGCATATTTTTTTTTTTATTAATTTTATGTTTTTTACCTTATGATTATTTATTATTATACAGTATATATATATATTTTTTTTTTTTGCACATTCTGTATGTAGGATTGTGTGTACATGTAATTGAATAAAAAAAAAATTATAAAGAAAGTTAAGTTTATCGACCAGAAATTACAAGTTGAAAAATAATACTGTATAGCTCCTGCTAAATCTCGCTGGTGGACAATGAAATGTTTTTTCATTTTACAGTAAAAGTCCAAAAATCCGGATGCCAGAAATCCGGACCACCTGAGAATCCGGAATTTTTGAAAACTGGCTTTTGTGTGATGTGTGCATGCATGAGCGCCAAAGCTACACAGCGACAAGCGACCACGCAGTCGCCACTTTAAAACGAGCAATGAAACTGTGACAATGTATGTAATTTTGAATCCTACTGTTTCCATTCACAGAGTACTGTACAAGCCCATAATAATGGCTCCTAAAGTAGATAAACTTCGTTGTGTGAAGAGAAAGAAGAACACGTTGAAATTGAGTGACAAACTTGTTATAATTAGGAAACTAGAACGTGGTGTGAGCAATACTGTTCTAATGGAAACATACGACATTGGAAAGTCTACAATTTATGATATAAAAAAGGCAAAGAATAAAATTCTAGAATTCACAACTTTTTCTTTAAAACTGCTCGTTTTGATAAATGAAGCATGCTATATTTGCTCATGAATAAAGTATCAAAATGTACCTGTTCATCTCTTCTTTATTCCTCCTTAAATTTGAATTTTAAAAGTACTGCCTGAGAATCCAGAAAATCCGGACCGACCCAATCCCCAAGCAGTCCGGATTTTTGAACTTCTACTGTATGTTTTTGACCTAATGATAAATATTATTATTTATTTATTTATTTTTGCACATTCTGTATGTAGGATTTTGAGTTCAAGTAACTGAATAAAACAAAATACTGCATAAGAAAGTTATATATATCTACCAGAAATTACGGCTCTCATCTTCTCAGCATTCCTCACGGACAAAACACTCAGACTGGCCTCTCTAGTACAGTAGTTGTTGAAAATTGCCTTAACTAAATTTCCAAGGTAAACATGGTCCTCAATTGATCAACCCGTCTTGCCTTAATTTCCATTTGAATATCCACAAACCAAAAGGAAAAGGAGGGAGAATATCTTGTGAGAATATTACCATTCTACTGGAATTTTCCAAATAAGTTTCCTAACATCTAATGGTGTTAACTGGTGCCCAGAAAACACCTAAGAACATGTGTTTTTTTCCTACACTGTAGGAGATGCCATACCATCAGCTTGGTCAGCTGATGAGAATTGGAAGCAGTTTTGAATTTGATAATACTGTATAGTACTGTACCTTGGAAAATTGTTTTTTCTTACAATCTGTTTCTAGATTTCTGATACTCAAGAGTTAAGTACAGTACAAAAGCACCCTTTTTTCAATTACCATTACATATTTCAACAAAGCAGAAAGAAATATGTTAAACTTACTCAAAGATATTTTACATCTTATACAGTAAGGTCATGCTAAACTAGCCACTAATTTCAACAAATAGCCCTTCATTCATTCACACTGACACCTTCCTTTCATTACTTTACTGCATAGCTAAAAAAAAATTCATCCATGTCATGGTTCTTCCCTAAACTAACTATAATTTGATTAATCATGAACAAATTTGACCACACAGCTTGTCCACTATTTCATATTAAAACACAACTTACCAAAGAACTGGAAGCCTATTCCCATTCCTCCTTTTGTCTTATAAGCAATACCAGGACGAAGACTGTAGGTTGCTTCTTCTGGCACTGTAACAAACAAGTACTGTATCTCATATCCAATTGCAAAAAAATTGCACTGCACAAATTAACTAAAAGAAGAGGTAATTTGTAAGAAATCAAAGTTATAATATTAGATTTTGAAAGGGGATCCAGCAACTAAGGCTATATTACCTCAAGATCCAACCAATTTAAGATAAATAAATAAAAATAAATACTTTTAATAAAACATGTAAAACATGGCTAGTACATATTGTCTTTAGTAAAAATTAAATTATAATTAAATTTTTTTTAATAAAATTAACAATTCAAGGGAAAAACTAATTTCTAAAATACCTGTACTTAGAAAATGCAGCACTGTACAGATATAAGATATCCTTCAACTAAATGCAAATCAAAATGAAAATAGAAAGTAAATTATTATCATATTTAATAAAATACAGTAGTGTACTCAAAAAATACAGGAGAGTAATAAAATACCAAAAAAACAAAATACAAGTTATTCAATAATTAAAAGAAATCTATAAACCAAACCTGATAACAAAAACCTCATCAAAGAAATATTGATATTTTGGCTATGGGCACTAGCATCTTAGGACCTAAAAGGTCCATTTCTCCAGGAAACACCTCCTGGTGGAGTGGGGTGAAATTCTTTCAAAATATGTTATTTTGCAAGTGTCACATAAGTTGCCATGAATGATCTACTCATAAGCAACAGAGGTCCTCTTATCCTTGGCCATTGTCAGAGCTGAGGTTTGATTTCTTGCAGATTGTTTTCACTGCAGGAATCCCACCTCTACTGCCACTGGTGTTTTTATAATACAGGTGTTGACCATTTTACAGTGGGGTTAGGGGACTTCGAAAAGTCACAAACATGTGGACTGAGATACATTGTTTTGTGGAAAATTTAATAATAATAATAATAATAAAAAAAAACTTACGTACTAAGGCCAGCAACTCTAGCATGCTTGTAAAGGTCTCAAAAGGGTTAGATAAGTGTAAACAAATCTGCAGAGTAAACTCATTTAGTTAAGTAAGGTAACACCTACCATATTTTCCTCTTGTAGCCATAGTTTTCTTAAAATAATATATACAGTACCAGTAAATGTGAGGAATAAATAAAATAATACCAATAAATAAGGTAAAACAAAAATTACTGTATTGCCAAACCAGTAAATAAAAGCCAAATAAAAGTTTAACACAGTTGTCATTTGCAGATACTGTAATCGCTGGCTCACCATAGCAACGCAGACACCACCTCCGCTGATTCCCTAGCAACGCCCCCCCCCATGCCTACACCCACTCCCCCTATGAGCTATACAGTTAACTTGTGTGTAAAGAAATGTATATTCCCTTTACATATTCCCTTTAGGACAATTATTTCTTTTACTTTTTCACAATATGTACAGTATGTAGGATGGTGTGTGCATGTAACTGACTAAAAATACATGAAGAAAGTTATGTATATCTACCCGAAAATACGAGATGACAAGCAACCATAACACCAGTAGCCTGGTGGTTATAGTCACGAGTCTAACCTGGCTACAATGCTGCCAGCCATGTTAACAGATGCAAATGTAAAAAGAAAATTGTATGTAAATTTTCATTTGTATCAGGTATTTGTAGATTTAAAAATAAATGTTGCAGGTAGGGCATTAATAGATTGTAATGCTTGTAAGAGTTCAGAAATGATTAATGCTTACTGTATATCTCGGCCTATAAGACGGAATTTGAACCATCAAAAAATCAGCCCAAATTTAGGGGGTCGTCTTAAGCACCAGATATATAATTCTTACCTCTTAAATATTGCGGTTTAGCGTGTCAAGAGTGGTGATGGAAATATGGTAAACCACTCACAAGGTCCTACCACTAATTATTTTATACTGAAACTTACGTTTGGGAAGCTGGATTAAAATGAATACCGGTATATTAAAATAATAAAACTGTATTATAAACCTGTCTAACATACCGTAAAAGAACAATATACCCCGGTAATAAACACAGCTGCTATCATCACCCCCCTCCCCCCATTTGCCAGTGACAAGAAAGGGAAAGTGACCTTGACTGTGACCGCCTGTGGCTATTTTTAGCCGTCCTTGTGTTCGGAGGTGGTCAGTAATGCATATCTGTATATTTACTGATCATAATACTTATCTCCAATAAATAATTCATTTAAAATTTATTTTCTTACAAAGAATATTCAGTAAATGACTGCGTTAATTCTTGAAACTACCGACAGTGGTAAATTTAGAATATACAGTGGTCCCTCGGTTAACGAGCACAATCCGTTCTAGAAGGTTGCTCGTTAACCGAAACCATTGTTTCAATGGGTTTTTGGGTAATTGGTTCCAGCTCACCGAAAATTACCTAAATTCAACAAAAAAGGTAGAAAAGTACACTTACTTTGAGGTGTGTATGTAGAAGGCTCGTGGATGATGATGATGGGAATTAGAATGGGGATGGAGGAGAAGGGAGAAGAGAAGGCACTGGGGTGGAAGAGAAGTCACCCCAAGGCGCAATTTCACCCATAAAATTTTAGTTCTCTTGGTGTAATTCAAGATTATTTTCTTTAAATCAACACTGCACTGCATTATATATTGTCAATATGTAAAATAAATTTAAAAAAGACCAATAATTTGCTTGTAAACACAGAAAAAAAGCGTTTAGTTGAAGAGAGTCTCAAGCAAGATGTTACCTCCACTGAAAAGACACAAAGACTGACGCCTGTATGCTGTGTTGGCAGGCTGGATGGCGTGCTACAAACTAGTGACCCTACCTTCAATTATGTTCAATAATTGTTTAAATAACTAAAAAAATTAATATTAAACTTAAAATTATTGAATAGTATAAACTTCTTGATATTTACTTAAAGGGTAAGGAATTTGAGCCCTAGAACCGATTACTGTACTGTATTGGCGGACTAATACTACAGCTGGTGAACCGCCAAATGCAAGCTAAAACACGTGGAGGTCGGCTCGTAAGAAACTCGTTAATCGAGGGATTGCTCGTTAACCGAAGTTAAGAATCTTATGGAAGGTAACTCGTTAACCGAAATCTCGTTAACCGAGGCGCTCGTTAACCGAGGGACCACTGTAAATGATGAACAGAAGTCACGTCATGGATTTGGAGTTTGGTCCTTAATGATCACCACAAATGTCTGGTCAACTTCACCTACCAGGTATAATGGTAGCCTCCCTTTTTCGCAAAACAAGTACAATATATAATTAAAGAAAATACTTGCAGTGTGTTTAATATATTACAGTATATTATAAATAAATAAATAAACAAATAAATTGGCAAATCTATTTCAAGTGAAGGGAAATATTTTACTCACACCAACATTAGTTCCAGTTAAATAACTGACGCTAAAGTGAGTCACTAGTGTACACCAGCCGGTAAAATTTGATGCCAATACTTTAAGTGAATTGGCCTTATTTTAAATAACCAACCATAAATAAATGCAAAAAGGAAAAAAGATCAAAGGTGAGAAACATTATATTGTATGTATGTTGTGTTGTCAAAGGAAGAGAAACAATTGAAACTCTGCAATTGTGTGTAAATGAGGCAGAAAGATAGATCAGCAACCTAAGACTTGGTCACAATTTTCGTGATGCCATATGGAAGTAGGATCTACCATTAGACAATACTGTACATTATGCTTCCAATATCTTCCCAGGCAGTAGTATCTCCCTGTTTGGTAGCTGCCTAAAATTTTTAGTAATATTACTTTGATACAACATGATAAATTAGACAAACAATGAAAATAAACAAACAAAAGTTATTTACCAAGACCTTCTCTCTGAGAATCCAAAACCAAAGGATGTCAAACTAATATGATAAAAGGAAGGATAGACTATTTGTATGAAAATGTAGTCTTAGTCAAACATATCAAAGGTCCTGGGAACACTGGTTGTTAAATATTGATGATACATGAGTTCCTTAACCCAAATGAGAGGTCTAAATTTTCAGATATTCCATGTACTGTTTAGCAAAAAAATTACAGGTAACTAAAGTTTGCAGATCTTTGAGACAGTATGTAAATAACCAAGAGTCTAATGCATCATCAGTGTGGATATCAGTTGTATTACAGAAGATGGTGCTTTGATGTGAATTCTAAAATACTATGTATTCATTAGCCTTCAGTGATTTCAAATCAAATTCAAATAAAAACAATATGCTTGTCAATAATTTCTCTATTATTATACCTGTATCTTTTTTCCTGTTTGCAATAAGAAACCAGAACCACATTTTCCCTCAAATTATCACAACTCAATTTCCAACCTTTACCAGACACTGCCAGAGGCTATTTGCCAACAATACAGCAATTATTTATACTGTACATGCATATTTCTCTTGGATGACTTTACTCTCATTTCAAATGTTATACAACTGATAATTCTTTGTTGTTTAGTTTGCAAATGGGAAAACAACATGAATGATATTAAGTGATATTAAAATTCTTACCAGAACAGAACCAAAGCAGGTCTCTACGTAGAAATATGGTCAGATGAAGAACACCAAATATAGCTGAGGTAAAGAGCACATGAGAAGGGCCAATGGTTGCCTGTAGACGGACCTGAAATTTTTCAAAATACAAATGATATAAACCGCTGCACTACCAGAATGGGTTAACCATGCATGACTTTTTCCAGCTGTACTGGAAGAGAAATATCTGAAAGCAACAAATGATTTTAACTGGATATCATGACTTCTCTCCCACTAAAACTGCCCGAGATAAAAAATGAGTACATTCACCACTTTCCTCATCAAAGAAATGTTGATCCTTTGTCATTCAAACCTGGGCAACATGCACATGTATGTTTTTGTGTATAGGTGATGGAATGGTGTTTATAATACATGTACTGTAAGATAAAATATTTACATCTCTCTCAACCTCCCTGCAATTCGTGTTTGTTCCTCTTCAAGCAATTTTAATGTTTTTATCTCTCTTGCATTTTTATTGCAATTTCACTCAATAAATTAAAGTTTGCCCTAAGAGTGATTACCATCATTTCAATCTACCGGGTTTGTCTCCCGAGAAGAATGTTTTCTTACACCTCTAGCATTCTCAGTCTGCATCATCCAATTTTCCAATGTTTACAGCCCCCCCCCCCCCAAGTAATGTTAATGTTTGCAGGTCTCTCTCTCTCTCTTTCTCCTGCATTTCCTATATAGTACAGTATTTGCCCCCCCCCCATTATAAATTATGTTTTCACCTCTTCTCCAGTATATTCAGTGTCCTCCACCCCTATATTTAGAAAATCTCCCTACAATTTCAATGTTGCATATCGTCTGCTCTGCATTTGTAATGACTCCTTAACAATTTAAATATTTTCAAATCCTTCCCCCACTACCCTAGAATTTTCATTGACAGTCTAGCCATGTGCAATTTCCAATATTTGCATCACAGCAACCAACTTGCATTTTCAGTGTCCTTCCGGGAATGGGGGCTATTTTTACGGGTTCGAGAGATGATGTACTGGCCAATTTCTGGAACTTCTGAGAACATTTTTCCGTTACCCGGAAAATTCCGGGAATGAGGGATTTTTTTTCTGGCTTTGAGAGTCGTCGTCTCGTTACCCAGAAATCTCTCATTCCCGGAAGTGCTCTGCACCAATTGTTCCGGCTAACGGAGATATCACTATAACATTATAGTTCAATGATGAAATTATGCTTTAAGAAGTAAGAGAAAAAGAAACAAGAAATCAACAAACTACTGTACAGTACAGTATATTCATTAACATTTAATATGAGCAATAATTTGAGTTGAAGTTCAGCAATAATTTATTTTCATAATTCTTGTTACCCACTATGGCACACCTGTGACTGATGTTACGAGTTGGGGATTTAGAATATAGTTAAAAGTCTACCCAGATCCCAACAGGCAACAACAATAAAAAAACTTAAACAAACAAAGACAATCGGACTATAAAAGGGTAGACAAAGGATGCGAGTTTTTGTTATGTATAATAAAGTACCATAAATTCCTTAACAAAATATTCAGCTTTCTATAATTTACCCTTAACCATACTTAACCTAAACATACGCAACATTGGCTTAACAGTATATACATATTTATACAACATACAACAAACAGAAGCAAGTGGAGGTGGGAGGCAATATAAGATTACAAAATACTCAAGTGCAGTGCTGAGATGGCTGACGAGTAAGGCTGAGTATTGAAGAAGATGGTAGGTAGTCACTGTGCCGTAGGTTTCCAGGATAGGTGATCCTAGTGTGGTCACTTCCCAGAGTGAACTGAACTTTCCTCGATCTGGAGCTGATGAGAAAGACTTGGAGGAGGTGACGCAACAACCAGGATATGGAGAAGGGAAACCCCGGAGTGGTAACTAAGACTAGTCATACTCGAGTTTCGTCCCTAGATGGCATTGCTCGTGGTGCTGGGTAGGTAGATCATGACAATAGATGGCGGGGTTCGTAACACACCCCCCCTCCAAAGACCTCCATAGCGCGGGCGCGAAGGAGGTGATCACCTGGTGCGTCTGGAGAGTAGCTGCTGCATTTCCACTGGAGCTCGGGATAAGGAGTCCGCAATCAGGTTGTCCACCCCCTTTATGTGCCGGACTTGTAGATTATAGGGCTGGGTGAGGAGAGCCCAGCGGAGGATTCGCTGGTTGGAGGTCTTGTTGGTTTGGATGAACGTAAGCGGGTTATGGTCGGTGAAGACTAGGGTTGTTTGTGGGCGAGATTGGAGGTAACATTCAAACTTCTTTATTGCCAACACCAGAGCCAGGGCCTCCTTCTCTATGGTCGAGTAGTTGGTCTGATGTTTTTTCAACTTGGCGGAGTAGTATGCCACAGGGTGAAGGCCATCAGTGGTTGGGTCGGGTTGTAGGAGCACAGCCCCCACTCCGACACCGCTAGCGTCGATTTGCAGATGGAAGGGCAAGGTGTAGTCAGGGAGGTGGACTACAGGCTTGGAGGCAAGGAAGGCTTTGAGGCGGTGGAAAGACTGGTCGCACCTCTGGTTCCAGATGTAAGGGACCGCA
Source organism: Homarus americanus (assembly GCF_018991925.1). NCBI lineage: Eukaryota > Metazoa > Arthropoda > Malacostraca > Decapoda > Nephropidae > Homarus > Homarus americanus. The sequence continues at coordinate 628,936 of NW_024739403.1, read as the reverse complement.
GAACTGGTAAGGTCTGTGAGGGGTCCGGCCACCCTGGAGAAAATACTGCAGAACCGACGGTAGTAGCCGCACATCCCCAGGAAGCGCATGAGTTCCTTCCTCGTCCTTGGAGTGGGGAAGGACAAGATGGCTTTAACGTTTGCGTCCTTGGGTCACTCATTCTTCCCGGCTATTTTCTCAAAAGTCCTAAATGACCCGTCCATATCGGATTCATCAAACCCGGGAACAAGGGAAGAAGCATTAGCAGGGTTAAAAGCAGCTAGTTTCTCTTTTAATGCCACTTCTTTTGATTTAAACTCCGATGTTAAGGTGACTTCTGTCTCTCTCACCTGTAGTTCTTTCAGTCTAACCTCCTGCTCCAACTTGGCCTGTTCCAACCTTCCCTCATGTTCCAACTTGTACTCCAACTTGGCCTGTTCCAACTTTTCCTCCTGCTCCAACTTGGCCTGTTCCAACTCGAGTTCTTCATTTTGATTTGGAACTCGAACCTAGCTCGTTCTAGTTCTAAGGCGTCTACTCTTTGTGCTTTTTCTTGAGGGCTAGCCAGACCTGAGGCAACTTCTGAGTGAGGAGGGGTGGTGGATAATGGTTGAAGTTTCTTGGACATGGGCGTTAATCGGTCAACAGCGGATTCTTTTAAAACTTCTTGTTGAACCAACATTTCAAATACATGATTTTTTAACATTTCCTTAGTCAGTTGCTGTGAATATGGGATATTGTAATAGTTGGCTATTTCTTTCCATTCTTTCTTCAGGATATTAACACGCAATTTAGCTACGGAAGGATTTTCAATAAAATCCTGGAGATCAAAACCTGAGGTGGCCATTGTTGAGAAAAACCAGATAAATTAACTAATGGTCAAAAAGATAAGATAAGTGGATTACCCTAGAAAATATCACGGCAGTGGATAACCAGAAAGTCCCGGAAACTACCCAAGTTATACCTAGGGAAATTACACTTATGAATATTGTTCTTCTGATAAGATTCTTAGATAAGGATAAGAGACATGGAAGAGGAAGGGCGTATTACGGCATTAATATAAAGATCCGGATAAACAACCCTTGAGTTACTTGATTATTGACCCTGAATGAGATAATGAGAAGAACAATAATTGAGGCTTTATAATTATGGGGTCCTGGTAGAGCGGGGCATCCCAAGATATCACTTCACCCTAAACTAGTGACTATGGAACAGCCTACTCTGGAGCGAGGGTACGGCATTAAACAGATCCGGATTCTTCCCTACACTCGATAAGACTTACTACATGACTGCCACGTGTAATAACAGGTAAGCCTTATGACACTTGGAACCTAATATCCTATGTCTGTCACTCTTACTGTATGAAGGAACTTTAAACCACCGTAAAGCAATTGTGAACAGAAGTGACTGGGAGGAATAATTAACAAGGAGTAACAAGGGGGGAAGAAATATGGCACTTAAGGTCGGATCCTGTCACGGTCGCCATTTGTTACGAGTTGGGGATTTAGAATATAGTTAAAAGTCTACCCAGATCCCAACAGGCAACAACAATAAAAAAACTTAAACAAACAAAGACAATCGGACTATAAAAGGGTAGACAAAGGATGCGAGTATTTGTTGTGTATAATAAAGTACCATAAATTCCTTAACAAAATATTCAGCTTTCTACAATTTACCCTTAACCATACTTAACCTAAACATATGCAACATTGGCTTAACAGTATATACATATTTATACAACATACAACAAACAGAAGCAAGTGGAGGTGGGAGGCAATATAAGATCGCAAAATACTCAAGTGCAGTGCTCAGATGGCTGACGAGTAAGGCTGAGTATTGAAGAAGATGGTAGGTAGTCACTGTGCCGTAGGTTTCCAGGATAGGTGATCCTAGTGTGGTCACTTCCCAGAGTGAACTGAACTTTCCTCGATCTGGAGCTGATGAGGAAGACTTGGAGGAGGTGACGCAACAACCAGGATATGGAGAAGGGAAACCCCGGAGTGGTAACTAAGACTAGCCATACTCGAGTTTCGTCCCTAGATGGCGTTGCTCGTGGTGCTGGGTAGGTAGATCATGACAATAGATGGCGGGGTTCGTAACACTGAATATTAGTCCAATACAGCTGAACTGGCATTCATATACTGCAGAAGCAGGCTGGAGAACTGGCAAAGTTTGAAGCCTTCACGACAGTGTACATGCATGCATGCAGTCAAACATGTACACATCAGCAGAAATGTATCCAGATGTTCAGGCCACAGAAACATGGGATTAGCTAAGATCATTATCAAGTCAAGTGGTAATACCAAAAAATCTGGGGTGAAAACATCTTTGATTCCCTTGATCTCACCTCACCATGAGCCAGTAAACAATGGCAGTGTGCGATGATGTGAAACAAGAAATATAGAGGAAGGAACTATTACTCCCACATGTAGGTGTAGACACCTTGGCGTGTGTCACACTAATTGTAGATGGCACTGATTCCAGAGTCTTTACAGTAGGTGTGTGTCGGCTGTTTGTTTACATTTGGGAAGAAGACTGTGGCATGTTCAACCTGTCAAATGTGTAAAAAAATAGTTTCTAAGACAAGTACCAATGACTGTGTCATGTGTAGGAAAGACGAGAAGAATTATGACCATCTGAAATTCCATCGTCTTTCCAAAAATAAAAAATTGGTAATTCAACCCTCTCCTGCATGTAATAAGTTTTTAAGTTTCTGTGACCATGACAAAAGTCATATTCAGGAACACAACCCCAATTGAGGAATTAAAGTGAGAGTGTATATCTATTAATCCTCTATCACTATCATAATCAGTGAGTCCATTGTTCTCATCATTGATATCTTTTAGATCCAGATATACAAGTACCGTAGTATTTAAATTCATCATAATATTTATTGCATCATAGGAGAATTAACCTCACAGTAAAATGTAATATGGGATAACATAATTCCCCACAGATTGTTCCTTTCTATATCCTACAATTTAATCGGAGGCTTCACATCTTACCGATGAACTGACCTACCGTCTGCACAATGTTACACAGCTACATGATTATTTTGTATCTCTCCCATTCATATCTTCTTTCTGTCCTTCCATTTCACTTCTGACTTCCTTTTCCTACAACCTATCACCTCAGATGTTTTTCCCACATTCATAATCTAATCATTCTCTATTACAGTACAGTATCTTAAAATATCTGCCTGTACTATATTAGGAAAACATTTAATAATCCTGTATTTTGTATACTACTTACCCCATTTGATACAGTATTGTTAGTTATTCCCTTATATGTACAAAACATCTTCCACACAAGAATTTATTTACAATGTACCGTATATCTCGGCTTATAAGACGGAATTTGAACATTAAAAAAATCTGCCCAAAGTTAGGGGGTCGTCTTAAGCACCAAGTATAAAATTTTTACTTCTTAAATATTGCGTGTCAAGAGTGGTGATGGAAACATGGTAAACCACTCACAAAGTCCTACCAGGGAAAGTGACCTTGACTGTGATCGCCTGTGGCTATTTTTAGCCGTCCTTGTGTTCGGAGGTGGTCAGTAATGCATATCTGTATATTTACTGATCATAATACTTATCTCCTATAAATAATTAATTTAAAATTTATTTTTTTACAAAGAATATTCAGTAAATGACTGCGTTAATTCTTGAAACTACCGACAGTGGTAAATTTAGGATGAGAATGATTAACAGAAGTCACGTCATGGATTCGGAGTTTGGTCCTTAATGATCACCTACCAGTTATAATGGTCGCCTCCCTTTTTCGCGAAACAAGTATATAAATTAAAGAAAATACTTGCAGTGTGTTTAATGTATTACAGTATATTATAAATAAATAAATAAACAAATAAATCGGCAAATCTATTTCAAGTAAATGGAAATATTTTACTCACACCAACATTAGTTCCAATTAAATAACTGCCGCTTAAGTGAGTCACTAGTGTACACCAGCCGGTAAAATTTGATGCCAATACTTGAAGTGAATTGGCATTATTTTAAATAACCAACCATAAATAAATGGAAAAAAGATCAAAGGTGAGAAACATTATATTGTATGTATGTTGTGTTGTCAAAGGAAGAGAAACAATTGAAACTCTGCAATTGTGTGTAAATGAGGCAGAAAGATAAATCAGCAACCTAAGACTTGGTCACAATTTTCGTGATGCCATATGGAAGTAGGGTCTACCATTAGACAATACTGTACATTATGCTTCCAATATCTTCCCAGGCAGTAGAATCTCCCTGTTTGGTAGCTGCCTAAAACTTTAAGTCATATTACTTTGATACAACATGATAAATTAGACAAACAATGAAAATAAACAAACAAAAGTTATTTACCAAGACCTCTCTGAGAACAGAGGGATGGAGGGGGAAGGAAGGAGGTTGAGATAAGACGGCTATTTATAGCCTGTCTTTGTGTAGGAAGTCGACCACACTAGAAATAATTAATTTTATTATGGTAGTGTTGTGAGGATGTGTGAGTGGTGTGGGAGGTTGTGGTAGTGTTGTGAGGATGTGTAATTGGTGTGGGGGGTTGTGGTAGTGTTGTGAGGATGTGTGAGTGGTGTGGGGGTTGTGGTAGTGTTGTGAGGATGTGTAATTGGTGTGGGGGGTTGTGGTAGTGTTGTGAGGATGTGTAAGTGTGTGTGTGGTGGGGTTGTGGTAGTGTTGTGAGGATGTGTGGTGGTGTGGGGGTTGTGGTAGTGTTGTGAGGATGTGTAATTGGTGTGGGGGGTTGTGGTAGTGTTGTGAGGATGTGTAATTGGTGTGGGGGGTTGTGGTAGTGTTGTGAGGATGTGTAATTGGTGTGGGGGGTTGTGGTAGTGTTGTGAGGATGCTGTATGAGTAGTGTGGGGGCTTTGTGGTACAGTTGTGAGGATGTGTGAGTGGTGTGGGGAGGTTGTGGTAGTGTTGTGAGGATGCTGTAAGAGTAGTGTGGGGGTTTTGTGGTACAGTTGTGAGGATGTGTGAGTGGTGTGGGGGGGTTGTGGGAGTGAGTCATAACCACACACCACCCTCAACACACTACCTCTTTCCTGCATCACCATCCAACACTACCAACGTGCAACACACCTGGTCACCTCTACATTATTAACACCTATACTGGAGTTGATTGGGATCAGGTGCTGTGTACATCGATGTATTTCTGCCCCTGACACTGAATACGTCATCAACCTCTAGGGTCCAGGATAATATTAAGCCCTGGCACGGTGACTCCTCTCTCTTAAAGTGCATTAAGGTGATTGAATTTGGCGTCATCTAATCCCTAACTTCATAATGGAGTTGTCAAGGCTTCACTGTAATTACAATCTCCAGTTTTTTAGTTTCGTTTATTCAACTGGTATTATATCTACAAGAGTTATTTAACCAGACGTGGACATTTCTTTTTGTAAAGTCATATGTAGTATGAAATACAATATTTCAGTATATGAGTGTCATGTTGAGATGGGAGTGGTGACATTAGTGGGGCAGCTAAATGCAATTTTTCAAGAGAATCATGAAAATGGTGGTACAAGCACCAAATTTGGCATGGTAATTCTCTAATGGTTACTAGTCAAGTCTGCCTGATTGACCATTTAAAAATCCAAGATGGCGACCATTTTTCAAGATGACCGCCATATTGACCTTCAAAAGTTGATTTTTCTTATAGAAATTGATGTAGTTGGTCAATCTGGGTGATCTTGGTGTCGATATGTATGTTTTCAAGCATGCTCAGTTGATTTTTTATAGTTTTAAGTCCATTGTAACATTTTTATCCACATAAAATAACACTTTTAGTAAAAAATATAACAAAAAAGAACTTACTAAAAAAAAAGTACGGTAAACAGTGGGAACACAGTCCCACCACCGAGACGAGGTAACACTCCCGCCACCGATCGTCTCGTGTGAAGCAAGCATATAAATTAAAGAAAATACTTGCAGTGTGTTTAATATGTTACAGTATATTATAAATAAATAAATAAACAAATAAATCGGTAAATCCATTTCAAGTAAATGGAAAAATTTTACTCGACACCGACATTAGTTCCAGTTACCGGTAAATAGCAGACGCTTCAGTGACGTCACTAGTGTTTACACTACACCAGCGGGTAACATTTGATGACATTACTTGAAGTGAATTGGCCTTATTTTAAAAAACCAAGGATGGTTGGTAGAGGACTACTGAGTCAGTGGGTAAGTGTCACATTTGGGGTACTGGTCTTATACAGCGAATAGAGCTCAAAAGCTACTTTTTAAATGGAAATTTGGGGGGCCGTCTTATGCACCCCGACGCCTTATAGGCCGAGATATACGGTACTTGGAAGAGAATGACTGCAATACATCCTCCAGATCTTAGTCTTTACAACCTCTAGTCATAAATATTATAGATAAGCAGGATTCATGCCCAACATATAGTACTCATGCAACATTTATATAGCACTGTACTCTATTACAATCAATACATTTACAGTTATGGTAGAGTTCCAAATACTGTACTCTATAATAATTTTACCTGTGCCATGCATCCCAATACCATATTTTTCTTATTATGCTTCAAGATTATTATAGGTATGCAGTTTAAGGTTGCTGTCATTCCTGTTAATACTGTACAAGACATTTGGAATTTTAGTGTTCATTAAGGGTCACAAGCTTGTTACATATAGGTTAATATTACTGGGATTGCGTACTACTTGTAAAATGTGTACTAATAACTAAGTACAGTACTACTACAGTGGTGCACGTCCCCGAGAAAAGAAACTTACCTCCCACTCAGAACGGCTACCACCAGACTCTTGTGTGCCAACAACAAACATGTCAGGCATGTGATCCATTTCTTCAGGAAGCAAAAATGCTTCTAGGTTCATTGGTGGCTCCTATTAAAATGAAAGATTAACATATACTGTACTGTATTATTTAAACATGATAAAGACAACAAATTCATGCAGTGGAAATATCTTTAATAATTACTGTAATTGAATTATGGAAAATCAAGAAAATATGACAAATACAAATTAATTTATATGAACTCTTTATATGGGCCAATGACTAAACAATATTATTTAATACAGTACAGGTACTTGTACAACGAAATGCATAACTCTCCATCCAGGCTACAATAACCCTAAGCTCAACTGCTCTGTTAATATCTTCCTGGTATCCGTAAATACTAATGAAAAGGACCTGAGCATTGCAATAGACCATTTACTGAAAGAAACACTTGTAGGAACACCAGGGAACCATTCAACCAATCTCTAGGAGTCATGCACCACACCCTTAAATACAGAACATAAAAATATTGTTCAACGCTATAAATTCCCCATACATCCACAACTGGACTAATACAAATACAATCCAATATGGAGACCACACAAATAGAAATGACAACTTCCCTGTTTAAAGTACAGTACAGTGCACGATAATTACAATAATTCAAGAAAAAGGCACCTTGAATATCAAGAAAGATTAAAGGCTTTGTGATTGACAGTTCTTTACATAAACTGTCAGTATAACATTACCCAAATTATATCTAACATCCAGACATAAATATTATGACAGTAACATCTTTTTATGAGTTGAAAGAGAAACACCCAAAATCATAACAGTAATTAGAAAAAATATCAGTAAGACTAAAAATATACAGATTCAGACTTGTCAACTATTAAGTCAACAATAGGCGTTTATCAGCAGTGCATGGTTAAAAATTTCACGAGTCTATGGTTGTGCCCACCTTGCCATTCATGTTCCAAGTAGCAATAAAGATGTTAATTGTGCGGGTTGGGAAGTAGCGGTCTAACTCTGATGCCCCAAGCAGGCTACTCATCCCTCCAAAAAGATAGTTCCTGCGAAAAATTATGTAAATATAAATTTTTTGTGAAAATTCATGGCTTACAGTACAGTATAAGAAAATACATTTGGTATTTACTAGTTAAATAAATGAATGAATAAATAAATAAATAAACTTATTATTCTGAGATAACAATAAAATAATAACAAATTACATAATATGAAACTGATAATCATTGAAGATGCATGCCTCCAAAAAATACCTCATTAACCCAATAACTGCTGCATTTGGGAAATCGAGGGTATAATATTTAGAATCCATGAAAACCATATCAAACTTTATACTCATCATTGGTGGCGACTTACGAGTCTATGAAATGAGATGCAGTTTAACTGTCAACTGCTGAGCGATGGTTGTTGTGATGCAAAAGGTTGTTCTGGTGACAAAAGATGTGGTTGTGCAGCAGTGGGTTTTTGTAGTGCAAAGTGGGTGGTAAGCCCTTTCATAGACAGTGAGCCAGGCTGTGGCGCCAAAGGTGTGGGTGAGGGGCCATTGAGATTACGAGGAGGGGAAGAGGATGCCGAGGTATAAATAATAATTCAAAATCTTTCAAAGATGGTGATCAACTTTCCATGCTTTGTATGATTTTTGGAGCACAGCTTTAAAAGCATGACGCCAAATGCCAATCGTCTGAAGACGATGATGGCACGATTTGGGTAAATCAGTCTTAGATGAAGATAGCAGTTAAAGGGTGAAAAATGTCAGGAAGGCCTAAAAGGAGATGAAACACTTGAGTATCAATAATTATCTCCCAAGCACTTAACTAAGCAGAAAATTACCATAACTTTCTCAAAAGCAGGATCAGAAAAGTTAAGAGACCAATTGCCTTCACTCTATCGATGATAGGATTTACCTTTCTCAGATGTTATTTCACTCTTGGAAACAACATCTGAGAAAGGTAAATCCTATCATTTATCAGTCATTTCCCAAGGTATGACTCTAATTTTAAAAGACTGAAACTGTCTCAGAATCACTAACCATGGAAACAACCTATAACTATTGTATATGAAGAATACAGGCAAGCTTTCTATAATTTCCTCACACGGTCAGTGAGGCAAATCATCTCTAAAATGAAAACTTAGATCCACAGGAACCAAAAGACCTTACTCAATCACACCAAATAACATAGACCTAACGGTTGTCTCCACTGTCTCCACTGGAAACCAAACCCAGCAGAATCATGTTCAGGAGTCGTCAAAATATCTTCCTGTTTACTAGAAAATTAATTCCCACCATAAGGTAAATCATTCCAAATCATTAAGGTATGTACAATTGTCCCTAAACAGAAAATAAACTGAATATCAATTACCACCAAATTGCCACATTCCCTATGTCAAACAGAAAGGTTTGGTGCCTTGCCAAAATCCCCATGAGAGAGAGGACTCCAGTCACCCAAACCTCATGACACCAAAAGCAAACAACCCCTAAATTAAGTAAGCTATGTAGGATTAAGGTCAAAGACAAAGATTCCTTCATATGAACTAAACAAAAGTTCAATCAAAACTTAGCATAGAGCAACCCACATCACTTGGATAAAAATTGACCATAAAGCAAAAACCACCAAAATGTTCACTGGGAAAACCTTAGGGTCAGGGGTTCACATATCCATGGGTTGCTGTAAACTGACATCACATTATACACACTGGGCTAATGACAGATACAACAAACTCACTTTTTCTTAGCATCCACTGGTGATATTAATGGCAATCCATAAGAAAGACCAATGTTGTTCAGTTCATCTAAGGAGGCTGACCGGCATGTCTGAAGTGGCGAATCTGGGAGATTTTGACTCTAGAAACCCAAGAAGACATTATCACTAGACTGATGAATTTCAGTGAACCAGAAATATTTGTGACAATATTTGTGACTCAACAAAAATTGCAAAAATTACCCAGGAGAGAATTTAAATCTGCTTTTTTCTAGGATATTCGTGTGTGTGTGTGTGTGTAAGGGAGGGTATGGGGTGTGTTTAGTAAACTTAAAAAATGAAATGAAAATAAAGGTAACAAAAGAGTGTTTCAGTGTTCCAAGTGAAAGTAAGTACGTACTGTATATGAGAACATCAATCAAGAAGCACACACTATATTGAAGAGAGTGAGAAAAAACAAACTGTTTGGCAGAAAGGTGCAGGAGGTTAAGTGGAGAATGCTGGGGTACAGCAAGTGAGTACGGTTGAGTGTATAAGTGAGGAAGGAGTGCAAGGGTGGATCCAAGGGGGTCTTGGAGGTCCGGATCCCCCCCCCCGTCCCTCCCTTTTCACCAGAAAATTCCAATACTTTTTTAATGTAGTACTGTACTGTACTCAAGCATTCTTGTACTGTATAGTAAAAAGTAATTACTATTGACTTCAGAATATCTCCTAATATCAAGTGCTCATGGCTTCAAAATGGCCTCAATTGCCACATTCCCCCACCCACAACTTCTTTGATATTCCTGGATCCACCCCTGGAGTGGAGGGATACTGTAAATTAAGAGGTAACCAAGTATAAAGAGAGTAGGGGGACACTGATGGAGTATGTGGGTTGATACACGAGAGGAGGAACCGAGTAAAAGTATGAGGGATGGAGAAAGGAGAAATACATGAATAAAAGGAAGAAATGTGACAGTGAGAGGATAGCATGTACCTTATACTGAGCAATGAAATATATATATATATATTTTTTTTTTTTTTTTTTCTGGATGGGCAACCCACTGTTTACAGAAAAGTAACATGTTCAATACCAATTATCTTGTACAGTAATTTCATGTAAAAAAAATTAGCTTTCACATACCTCCTGTTCTTCATTTCCTTCAGAACCATCAGTCATTTTCTTGTATCCATACCATGATGTTGAACGACCCGTTAACCCTTCTACCTGTCATACAAAATTAATTTTATTAAAATAAACCAATATATTTTCATTTTATTATAAAGTCATGTTCAACTAACAAATATTAACAAAAAGTTCAAACACTTAAATTTTGTAAATACAGTACTGACTTGAGAAGGTACCTGATATCTGTTTCTCTGGATGTTTTATTCAGAAGGAATGTCTTGTGTTCTTCACCAAAACCATTACTATGGCCTTCTTCACTACTACATCTGATACTAATTAATGCAGTTATAACCATGACCTAAAATTAAAGCGGGCAAGAACTAGATATGCATTGTGACTGCATTACTCACCTGCCACAAGTATTGTGAAGTTTAAGCATAAAAGAGCTATATGTACCTTAAAATTATAGACAATCAACTAAGTCCTCTTTACTACTGTGGTCTTTGCAATTGTAAATTATATATATATATATTTTTTTTTTATTCATCTTATGTTAGATTACAATGATTATGAAAGTTGGTCACAAATTAATTTCTTGCTAGTAAATATATCCTGCACTTGAATTCATTATGTCTTGGTACAATATTTATTCCTAAGTTACTAATTATGGAAAAATTTCTTTGATGTCATGAAAGCAGGTCATGAGACCATGGATTTACCTAGATACTGAAAAGGCTCTATGCTTCTACCTGATGAACCAATTTTATAAGTTTGAACCAAATTAATCTCTCTCTTCTCAAAACAGTGACTATATTAAGTATATTGTATATGTTGTATGGAAGAAAGTAAAATGACAGTCACTGAGAAAAATTCTAAAGAAAAGAATTATGCAAGCTGACAGAAGGTTTAAAAACAGAAGTAAATAAACTGTCTTAGTGAGTCACATGTCTAGACAATATATTGTATAGCGATGTGTAGTTATCTCAAGTACAGTCCAATCAGCATACTTACAGTAATAAAACTTTGTTGAAGAAATTTTATGACTACAGGGACGTCCTATCCAACTTTGTTTCTAAAAAAATAAACTTTGAGGTGAAATGGAGCATAAATATTATTGTCTAAGTTTATAAAAAACTGTAAATTGTTTAGTACAACATGGTAAATTATGAGCTTAGGTGATGACTTACGTTCAGATAAAAGAAACAAGGATATGAACTCTGCACACACGATGCTGCTTTAAATGTTTGGGAATAATGTGCAGCTCTAAGTGACCAAGTAATTATTTATTGATGATGCTTTCTTATGGTTTGAGAACAGTGGTGCTGTACCCTGTATGTGAATTAAAAGGTGATTTATTTCTCAAAAGAATTGTTGAATGTTAATAAATTTTAAAGAAGGAAACTAAGAGTACAGTACAGGCGAGTTAAAAAGTAATGGAAAGTGGACAACTTGAAAAGAACAATGTTGACATGTGTAGACCAATATATGTATCCATAACAGCTGGTGGATTACATCAATAATTAGATGCGTGGATTGCTCTACTGTTATTGGGAGAAAAAAATGTACGGTAAATAAACGGAAAACTGATCCTCAAATCCATTTCATGGTAGAGCCTAAATCAGACAACTCAAGTGTAGCTGGACAAGTTTTCAGGTTTTTACCCAACTGTTAATTGGAACTACTGTACTGTACTTAGAAAATTAGCACAAGTTCGTGTTGCATCCCTAGTCCTTAGGTGCCACCTTAAGGGGCAACTTACACCTGCTTATAGTGTTTGTTAACTCAAGTTACAGATTAATTTGTTAATGTTGTTGTTGATAATGAAAACGAAACATAATGCAGTACAGTAAGATTTGTTACATTTTCTTATAAATCAAAAAAGAGTTAATAGCTCTGTTAAAATTAATACAAAATGCCATAACTACATACGTACAGCACATATCATCACTTGTGTGGTGGTGAGTGTCTAGTGTGTGGTGGTGAGTGTCTAGTGTGTGGTGGGGAGTGTCTAGTGTGTGGTGGTGAGTGTCCTGTGTGTGGTGGGGAGTGTCTAGTGTGTGGTGGTGAGTGTCCTGTGTGTGGTGGTGAGTGTCTAGTGTGTGGTGGGGAGTGTCTAGTGTGTGGTGGTGAGTGTCTGTGTGTGGTGGTGAGTGTCTAGTGTGTGGTGGGGAGTGTCTAGTGTGTGGTGGTGAGTGTCTAGTGTGTGGTGGTGAGTGTCCTGTGTGTGTCTTGATCACCTATCCATGATCATTTGTGACAAGTAAGGATAACACTAGCCTGCCCTCACCCTTCCCAACTTCACTCAGGACATCAGTTCAAGTCACACTGAACACCTACAGCTCACGTTTCTCAAGTAACTGTAAACTTAACCTATGTGGTAATGTTTCAATCTGTTATTTTTAGGTGATATAAGATTTTTTACCATGGTTTATCATGTGCATCCTTGAGAAAGCAATTGCCATTGACTGCAGATCTTTTAATTATTTCTTCAATTTTATATTTATATTAAATAAGGGAAATAATGTAATGGGGTTACTGGAGGTCAACCAGATTCTACTGCACCCATCCACCATGGTTGCCTTGACCAATCCCCACCACAATCACCAAAGTACTGTATTTATAAGTTCAATTTGCATTTCTTTTGTGTAAATTAATTTATATTAAATGTGACAATTTTCCTTCGGTAAAACATATACTCTATATTTTGTGTGAAAATTCATGCAGTATTAGCAACTAGGACTGAATTGCAATAAAAGTCCTCAGATATGATAGTACAGTACTGTAGAAACAATTTAGCTGCCAGCAGAAATGGTGGAAACATGCCAGCACCTGATCAAGTGCTAAGGTGATTGGAATGTGTGGTGTTATTCCTGTCATCTGGCTTTGTAAGTGAGCAACAAATGAAGGTTGTGAAGCACACATGATGTGCATGGCAGCATATCTCCTTTAGTTGGAACAATCTTACCAAGTATTTAAGAATCCAGTACAGTGGTCCCTCGGTTAACGAGCACAATTCATTCTAGAAGGTTGCTCGTTAGCCGAAAAATTCGTTAACGAAACCATTGTTTCAATGGGTTTTTGGGTAATTGGTTCCAGCTCACCGAAAATTGCCTAAAGTGAAACAAAAAAGGAAGTAAAGTACACTTACTTTGAGGTGTGTATATAGAAGGCTCCTTGATGATGATGATGGGAATTAGAATGGGGGTGGAGGAGAAGGGAGAAGAGAAGGCATTGGGATGGAAGAGAAGTCACCCCATGGTGCCATTTCACCCATGAAATTTTAGTTCTCTTGGTGTAATTCAAGATTATTTTCTTTAAATCAACACTGCACTGCATTATATATTGTCAATATGTAAAATAAATTTCAAAATGACCAATAATTTGACTGGAAACACAGAAAAAAGCATTTAGTTGAAGAGAGTCTCAAGCAAGATGTTACCCCCACTGAAAAGACACAGAGATTGACGCCTGTATGGTGTGTTGATAGGCTGTTTGGCGTGCTAAAAACTAGTTTCCCTGTACTTAAATTATGTTAAATAATTGTTAAAATTACTAAAAATTTTAATACAAGACTTTTAAAATTATTGAATAGTACAAACTTCTTGATATTTACTGAAATACATAGTAAGGAATTTAAGCCCTAAAACCGATTACTGTATTGGCGGACTAATATAACAGATAGTGTGCAAGCAAAAACATGTTGAGGGGCGCTTGTAAGGAATTCGTTAATCGAGGGAATGCTCGTTAACCGAAGTTAAGAATCTTATGGAAGGTAATTCGTTAACCGAAATCTCGTTAACCGAGGCGCTCGTTAACCGAGGGATCACTGTATGTTTAGGAAGGACAGACTATTTCTCTAATACCTTTTTGCTTAGTTCCAGTCAATAAATTGGGGTTCTGTAGCCTTGGGTTTTCACCCCTTAAACATGTCTGGCTATACATAAGAGTTGTCGAAGATTTGCATCAGGTTATAAAAGTAGTGTTCTCATCCCCATAATAATCTATACAAGAATATAAGTAAGAATGCTGTATTGGATGTGTTTTCAATAAGCTGCTCAGTACTCTGGTTCTGTAAGTATAGTTGTCCAGCAGGTTTATTTTAAGCATTTTGTGTCTCATGCATGGGTACGTGTGAATTTGTCCAAGTGCAGAAGTGCAATATGGTTCACAAAAGCTCGAAATAGGAAGTATTCTCATATTAGTCATCCCTGCACCCTGTTTTCCCCTACACAGCTTGAAAAATAAGTGTAAACCAAGAAAGATTAAATGTAGTACTGTACCATAAGCAGCCATGGAAAATCATTACTCCTGCACCACTGTATAGTATAGTATGCCAAAGTACTGTACTATACTGTTTTGGGATGAATAAGCCCTTAGTAACCCTGCTGGAGCTCTGCACCTATGGGAAAGCCAGGGGCAGGTTCTCTACCTTTGTCTCTTGTTGTGCATGCATAAGTGCATGCAAACACCTTTATACCTCAATGTAGTAGGTACTGGAACAGAAGGTGCAAGTAAGTGACTAAGCAGGGTAGAGGTAACAATGACTGTACAATTTTGAGGCACAAGAATGCATGAAGGAAACTTGGGAATTAAGCCATGCTGCTATATTCTGAAACGTGTTATACAGTATATTTTTCACTATTAGAAGCTATCTCCTGCAGGGTATCTGAAACCAAGAGGAAACACAGGTTCTCTCTTCGTGAGATCTGGTTTATTCCTACTGCTTCACACAACCCAACATTTCCTATCAGCACTTCATCCATTCACATAACCACTTGACACAAAGCTATTCTATCCACACACACACTGCTGCTGCTTCCTGTTTCTCCATCCATATCATTTTTACTATGCTCTATGCCTAGTCCATCCATATCCTTGGTCCTCTCCTTCCTATTAACCACAACAGATTTGTACACTAATTTGACTAATCTTTCACTTCCCACTCTTTCAATATGTCCATACCACTTCAACTAATCCTGATTAGTGCTCTGTCCAAAAACTTATTTTATTTCCACATCTTATTTCTGTGATTTCTATTCACTGCATTCTTTTCACCCAAAAATATGATCTCAAGTATTTTTTTCCTAAAAAAATAATGAGGGGGGGGGAGGGGCTCAAACTTGTCAAGCAGTTCAAAAATCCTTGGCAAAAAACAGACAACACACATCAATGTCTATTTTTTTTAAGCTGCATGGTAATATGAGGCGTTGGGTGGAGAAACTAGCACAAGCGTCACCCAGGCCACAATCATGTTTATGACTGCAAACCGTTCTTAAAACACCCTATTTTCATGAGGTGATGGATGAAATGCAAAAACACCACTGCCCATATGGTTAAAAGTCCATAGACAAAAACCTGACTCTGGTCCATATCCCATCGAAGCGACTTTTTGACCATTTTTGCGTGGTGAATGTAGCACATCCGCCAAATTCTTTGTGTGAAACATACAGCCTTATGTCATAAGGCTCTAAGTGGGTTTGTGGGTTTGGGGTAAGAAAGGAGTTTTGTGGTGGAGGCAGCCTATCAGCAAGCAGAACTGCATGCCTGGCAGGGCTGGTGGCGCACTTTTTTCAGTCCTTGTCTTGAGACTTGAGTGTGGAGGAGGTGCATCTAGTGCTAAGGGAGCGTGCTTTTCTTCATTATTATCGCCGTTTGCGGTTGTGTATTGTCACTACACAACAATGTCAAGTGATAGTGACTATGCTGAGGCCCAGCCTGAGCCCTCTACATTAATTGGAGGCTTCTCTTCAATAATGTTTTATTCTCAGAAGCCACCTCAGGAGTTGGTGTCCCAAAGCCTTGTGACAGTGAAGCCTCCCACAGTGGAAAACCAATTTAGGGTGTATTTTTGTTATGATAATCAAGATTGGAAAACAAAAACATTTACCTGAGCTTTTATTACACAACATTAAGGAAACATTATTATTAGTTGGGTTGGGTTAGGTTAGGTGAGGTTAACAGTATCGTTGCAAAAAAATATTTGCATAATTTACAAACATTCAGCTTCAATTTAAAACAAACTGCAACATTCTAACTAGAATACTTTCCGTGTTATCAATTTCTGAATGCTGCAAACTTTGAATGCATTTCCTGACAAAAAATGAGAATGGTGCTTGTGCTAGTTACTCCATGCAACACCTCATATTATTTTCTGTATTTCAGTGAAGCCATCATATACAGTACCACTTATACTGTAGATGAATAAAGGTGCTGTCTGACCTGAATCTCCATTAAAATCATAACATAATTACTGTAACCTATTTACAACTGTTCTGATTTGCACTTGCTTCTCAGGAATGCAACCCAAGCATTTAATCAGGGTACAGTACCTCTGTACAGGCAGTCCTTGAGTTATGAATGTTCGACTTACAAACGGGATCCTAATATATTCATCACAAAAATCTGTTCCAATATCAAGCATTTGCTGGTACAGGTACTTATCAACGGTCAAGGTAATAAAAATATTTTTTTTTTTTACTTTACTTTGCTGCTTAACATCACTTTATTTACAGTATTTACAGGTAAAGTATTGACATTATTTGTTATATAGGGGATATTATTGTTGTTTTGTATAAGCAGGGTTGTGTTTTAACCTAACCTATGGAATTAACACTGTTCTGACTTATGAACAGACTGACTTACAAACAGGGTCCAGGAACATAATTCATTCGTAACTAGGGGGCTGCCTGTATATTGCTTCTGTTGCTTCCAATATAATTATTGTAACTGGAATCTGTGCTGCATAGCCACAATATGTTAGCTCAACAATTCTCCTGTACATCCACAATTCCCTCTCTCTAACATTGCTCAAAACACCTTATACTTTCTTTCTCTCTTCGACTCTGATTCAGTTTTTCACTTACAATTCCATTTGCTGACACATACATTACATTCTCAGATATTTGAAACACTCTCATTTCCTTCATTCCATCTTCATCCAAACATTACACAACACATTAAGTTCACACTAATTATGACAGCACCTACACTGCGGTGAGGTAGATTCTGAATTATTGAGTGAAAGACTCTCACATTCTCAAATTCAAAATACAGTACTAATTACAAAAACCCGGCAAATGGAAATGGAATTCTCTCATCATGAAAAGCTGCCTTTCTATTTACAATACAAGAGTGAAAATATTAATAATATGGCTGCAAAAGTAACATAAACCACTTTACATGGTAAACGAAAGGAAGGAAAGATGCATAGGTGGTGTTAAGGATAGGTGCACCCAGTGTTTAGCAAACTACTGTAGACCACACTCTTAACAGATTACACATGTGCACACATACATGTGCAGATACAATGTTAAAATAGTCAATTTACAATAACTCATACAATATTCACCCTCAATATACAATAAATTGGGATTGAGCCTGAATCTACAGCTCAGCACAGGTGACTCCATTTACAGTTCACAAGGATTGAAAACCCAAGATCTGGACCCATAATGTGTATAACTGTTACAGTATTCAGTAAACATGTGTAGTCAGCTAATGAATCTAGAAGGTTAGCCTCTGAATCAGTTTATCCCATTTTTTTTTTACCCTTAGGACCAAAGGGCATAAATTGGTAGCCTAGTTTACCCAAAGGATAAAGTCTTAGGGGTCCTACCACTGTACAGTACAACTTGGAATACTTTTCAATCATCACAATTTTACCATAACCCCATGATCAAGGTTCAATCCCTTTCAGTTTTCAATTCACTTGAGTCTCCCAAAGGAAAGAGGGAGACAATGAGAGGAATTACCTGATCTGTGCTTATTTATAAAGCATCACACCATGGGTAACTCTAATTACTCAAAGCAGGTAAGAAATAGGGAGGGCAAGGGCAAAGGATCTTGCCAACTCATTCCCTTCTATTCTGGATTGATGTGAGGGATAAAGTAAGGCCAAAGGTGATACCAAGCACCTAAGGAAAATGTTGAGTTGCATATGCTTGACTGCCTTAATACTTATTACAAATGATTTGTTCCTGGAGACCCAAAACTAAATTAAAGATTCATTTAAGTGCATCCTGCTGAAAGTGAGCCATCTTCCCTAAACATTGACGAACAGCTTGAAGTGGAAGAAGAGAATGAGGGGGTGTCATTGAACCGTTTCTAAGCTTTGATTCTCAGGGAAGAACTTCAGACTCAGTCTAAGAATAACCCCCAACATGGAAGAATCAGACAAAATAAATCCTTCTTCCCTTCTCATAGCATGAAGCAGAGGCTCACCTAATGGTTGTGAGTGCTTGAAGAAAAGCAGGCCTCTAAACCTGAAATTCCTTATAAATAACTGAATACAGTACAACTATAACTGATACTAAATAACCGCACACCACTCTAATACTGTACATGCATACCCGGTATATAATTTTGGAAGAGGCTAACGCCCATATTATTAAACATCTTCCCTTGAAGAGGGTCGTCATGTTTCAACCCAAGTTTTAAACTAAATGAGTCCTGAGGGACACCGCAGTACTGTACTTAATGGGGTGGTGTGGCGGTAGGATTAACTAATTCCAATATTATAGATTAATTTTATTGGAATTAGTTAATTTTACTGCCACACCACCCTGTTAAGTTCTGTACTGCGGTGTCCCTCAGGACTCATTTAGTTTAAAACTCGGGTTGAAACACGACGACCCTCTTCAAGGAAAGATGTTGTTTAATAATACGGGCGTAAAATGATTCATAATCTCAAAGAAACTAAGACCTAAAATTCTGCAGAACTGCAAAAAACTGTCAACAGAGTGCACCTCATATCATTTTCTGAATCATATGCAGAAAATGTGTTGTCTTCATATGCCATTTCCCCCCTAAAAAGGAGAATCCGCTCAGGATGATCTGTAAAAAAAAAAAAAAAAATTCTTTCCTTGTCCAATTCTTGTTTTATCATTACCATTTTTGGGGAGATGCTGCCACAAAAGAAACGAGAGTTACAAGGGAATTACCTCTGCTCTAAGTACCTTAACACCAACTACCACATTTACAGTATGTCCAAGGAACCAAGTTGAGAAGGCTTCCTCTCAGTGACTGTGAATCCTCAGATCAAACAAAACTTGGCTGGCTCATTCACCTACCGGGTACACCTTATCAAAAAAACAAAGAGTGGCTTTTTGTAAACTAGATAATCAGATGAAATCCCTTTAGCTGGTGAACCTTACTCAGCAGATCAAGGCATGCCTCAAGAATACAGTACAAGTATCTATAACCAGAGTTGTCATAGTCCTTCTGATGGGTTCAATTTGACAATCACAGAGAATTATTAGTTGCACAGTGGTAGAACTCTTAAAACTGAATTCTTTGGGTAAATTGAGGTTACCAATGTCCTGTTGGTCTCAGAGTAACATTTGGGAAGAATTGATTGATTCTGAGATTAATTTTCTGGATAACAGCATTTAACTGAATAAACATATTTATTCACCAATCACACAGGTTAGGGGTCAGAAACTAGTCAAACTCCATTTACTGTATGTTGACTTGCCCAAGGTGTGCTTAATCTATAAAATTCTGTACTGCATACACTTATATAATACCTGCCACCTCGGATGATTGTATGGGAACCAATGATCTGCCTTACATTGTGATGGGAACTGATTATCCTGTCAGGGTGAGGGCAAGGGGAGAAGAATAACTGTACTCGGCCATGAAAATAACATGAACTTTACAGCTCTTTTCTACTGTATGTCTCCTACATTTTCTTATCCATGTCAACAGTGAATTAATGCAACAAAATATAAATAATACAGAAAATGAAATGAAATATGACCTAGAAATATAACCTCTCAAGATGGATGCCAGTTTCTGTGTAAGTCTCTGTGTGGAGGTACTAGGTAGATGTAATATGTAGGGAGGTGGCATGTATATATGGGGATGGGATGGCATACTTGAGGAGATGGAGTGGGTGGGGAGGTGAAATACATAGCGAGACGGAATGTTTGAGAGGATAAGGAGTGTGGGAAGGTGGAATGTTTGGTGAGGTGGAGTGCATGGAGAAAGGTAATGTGTGGGGTTGAAATGTATGGAGAGGTGGAGTATGTATAAAGATGGAGTATGTGGAAAGGTGGAGTGCATGGAGAGGAGCATCAGGAGTTTTGGATGTGTGAAGTGTGTGTGTGTGTGTGTGTGTGTGGAGAAAGGGAATGTGCAGGAAGGAATGTATAGAGATGTGGAGCATGTGGAAAGGTGGAGTGTTTGGGGAGGTGGAATGTGTCTGTATCTCATATAATCAACAGTTTGTATTCTTGCTTTGCAATTTATTAACTTAATTTACAACCAGTACATACCTAATTTTTAATTATTAATATATAATTCCAAAGAAAACAGTAAAACAAATTCAGGATAACTTTTTTGCTCTCTTAATTACAGTAATGTATACAGTAGTCCCTCGATTAACGAACGGTTCGATTAACTAAATTTCGGTTAACGAATTACCTCCCATAAGGATCTTCAATTCGCTTAACGAACTAAACTAAGATTAACGAAATCCTTACGACAAACACGTTTTGTTGTGAGCATCAGCTGATCAACTGATGGGCTAGTCTGCCAATTCAGTAATCTGTTCTATGCTTGCATTCGTTTCCAGTGGAGTAAATATCAAGAAAGTTGTGCTCTTTAATATTTTTACATTTTTTATTTTACAATTACAATTATTAGCCATTTTAAAATTTAGTTAACATATTGATAATATATGCAATACAGGGAACTATTTTTATTGTGTGCCCATCAGCCGGTTGACTCACCCACCGGGCGTCAGTTTGGTTTTGTTTACAGTGGAGTGAACATTGATTTTGTTGGCGTCTTAAATATTTTTGCATTTTTAAATTAAAATTATTTGTCGTTCTGAAATTTAGTTAACATATTCATAATATATAGCCCAGTGCAATGTTGATTTAAATACTGCAGAATAATCTTGTATTGCACCTAGTGAACTTAAAATTTTATTGGTGAAATTACTGCATCAAGCATGGGTCCCCTGAAAGGTGATTTCTCCTCCATCCCCATTTCCTTCTCTTTTCCCTTCTCCTCCACCCCCACTTCTAATTCCCATCATCATCATCAACCAGGAACCTTCTACATACACACCTCAAAGTAAGTGTACTTTACTGCATTTTTTTTTTTACTTTGTATGTACTTTTCTGTGAGCTGGAACCAATTACCCAATATCCCATTGAAACAATGGATTCGGTTAATGAACGACTCTGTGGAACAAATTGTCTTAGTTGACTGAGGGACCACTGTACAGTACTGTAATTACAAATTAATTTTGACTTTTGACATATCACATCTCCAAACACACCACTTTTACACAAGTCTCAGGAAGGGACCCTGGTGTTGGCAAAAGTACCACATCACTGAAATTAACTTGACTACTGGAGCCTTGACACTGGCCACTCCCACATTCCTTACTCAGGCCAGTTACTCTTTTAACTCTTTGGGCGAGTCATAAAATGTCCTGGGCATTTTCTAAAGTTGCAACTTTGCAATGCAAAAAAAAAATCAAATTATTCAGTATACTGTAGTTTGAAATTTATTTTATTACTTAACTTGTATCTAAAAAGCATGAGATTTCTATTTCTGGCATTAAAATTTCTTGGAAATCACATTATCTTGTGGAAAACTATTGAGGGTTTTTATCATGAAAATGCAGAAAGTGATAAAAATGCCAATACTGTACTGCACTTGCCCCACCTTTATTGTTTCAAATGGGCCAAAACTAATTTAGAAGCATGTTTATTATAAAGTCAATCATAAATTATTATATGCAGTATTCAATAATATCGGCAAGTTGTTATTCTTAGAAAATTGATTGTTGACAGCTACAGCATTACTGAGACTGTCACACCTAAAGGTAATGTTGCTGAAGTAGCACTAATGCAACTGTCACACCCAAAGGGTACCCATATAGTCCTCTTTTCTTTCACCCTTACCAATTTTCAACTGATGCTCTTATACCCATCTCTTTTCCTTACTGAGCACACACACCCACACATGAATACTACACAATAAAATTCTGAAAATCTATTAAATCACAATTTCAAAACCAATATGTAAAGAAATTACCTTATGAGCTATATTTAACACCTACCCGATCTGACTGAAGGCATGAGGCACTATAAAACGGGTGATCTTCTTCATTCATAAAGCTGTCTGGAGCTGTACTTGCATGTTTTAACTCTGCAGGACCACTGTTGCTCTTGGGAACGTTGCTACTTCTCTGCCCACTCTTCTTTCTTATTCTCCTTTCATCTTTACACTCATGTGACCTCCATCTACTATTACCACTTTTAGAACTCCCAACATCTGAAGATTCACTATTGGAACTTGAAGCTTTACTACTAGCACTAGGTGTTTTATGTTTAGTTCTTAAGGGATAAGAAGCACAAAATCCATTCTCTAGAATATTAGTAATGGATTGACTAGAAGGCACATCCTTTGGACTAGACACACTGGGTGAATGTGTGATACATTCAACGTCAGTTTTGTAATTAGTAACTCTATCACGTTGGTATGCAAAAATATTAAGGGAATCCGTGCATGATTTTCTATTTTCATTAATAGTCTCTCTAAATGCTGGCTGCCGGGCAAGCTTAGGAGACTGGGTGCACACTTTGTCAGTTCTACTGCTTGTGGCAATGAGGGGTGCAAGGGCAACACTACCGTTTACCTCAGACACTGGCTGGCGTACGGATGGAGACTTGAGTGGTGATTTAGGACTGCATTCTGACAACCCTTCATTTGTCTGTATCCCACAAATAATAAAAAAAAATCCCATTGTAAAGTCATATCTACTGTAATTGTACAATAAAATCATCTGACCTAATCAAAACATAGTCAAGCTCTACAAGTACAGTAGAGTACCTGTCAATCAGAAATTTTCTACTTCATGAAATAATCTATTCTTTGAAAGATTTGAACATTCTACATATAGTACTGCGGTATATTATATGCTTTCCTTGGACACATGTTTATGATAGTAGTATCCATTTTACATACCGTAATTATCCATATTACGAACCCTCTTGGTCCCAAACATTTTGGTTGACAGATACATTACTGTATACTTGTACTATGGTAAAGAATAAATGTACTATATACCAATTACTATTCATTTGCTCATGAAATTTACAAGGAATATAAGCAAAATTATAAAAATATCTTCCTAATTTATAAAATAAGTTGTTTCCACTCTAACAGGATGGCTAGAGAAAATCTTCCCTAAGCACTTTTGTTTCTGTCTACAAAGAGTATAAACAACATAAGTTCGCCTAAATAATTCATGACCCCTCAGCTCCAAAAGTGGCAAGACCTTATACAAATTAGCAGTACCCCTATCATCTCTTTGAAAGGTAGAATAAAGGAGAAAAACAAAGTCACAGACAGTCACACTGACGATATGGGTCATGACAATATCCCTTTGGCTCTGGTAGCCAAAGGGTGAAATACAGTCAACCCTCACTTTACGCGGTCCCACATTCCGCGTTTCCACGGTGCCCTGCCAGAACCCAGGATGCTCACATTCCGCGGTGCGTGTACCCCTTTACGCTGGTGAAATATAATTTTTTAATTTAGCTCATAAAATTCATACAAATTACCCGGCCAGAATATAATTTACATTACTGGAATTCTTACAATTTGATGATCATTTTGAATATAAACATCATAGATTTTGCATTAGACATACAAATTTTAGATATAATGATTTACTCTGAGTAAATATGTTATCTTTTGTGCAAAATATATGACATTTATATTCCAAATATTCCTGGTCTTACAAGGAATCCAGCTATGTCAATTATATTATCCTGACTTTAGTCTGACGTATTATTTATTACTATAAAGATAAATAGTCTGGTTTTCCCACACATTTATCTATGACGGAGGGTTGGGGGGGTGGGGGGAGGGAGGGACCGTCTGACCATCTAGCAAGGTGTGAAGAATATTTTTTTTTTTATTAACTGAAGATATTTGTTTCAGCTCATAAAATTCATACAAATTACCCGGCCAGAATATAATTTACATTGCTTGCATTCTTACAATTTGATGATCATTTTGAATATAAACATCATAGATTTTGCATTGACATACAAATTTTAGATGTAATGTTTACTCTGAATAAATATGTTATCTTTTGTGCAAAATATATGACATTTATATTCAAAATATTCCTGGTCTTACAAGGAATCCAGCAATGTCAATTATATTATCCTAACTTTAGTTTGAGGTATTATTTATTACTAGTGGTTTTCCTCCCAAAATTTCTCAGAGAGGGAAGAGCCAGCAAGTGTAGTGTGAGAAGAGGGGGAGGGAGTTGAGTCCATTATTTGAATGGACATTAAATTGGCGACTGTATTTCTCTATTTCTCTTAAGTATAAATTGTGTGCATGTACCATCATAAAATTAAGATGTTATTTTTACTAGAACATAGGTATTGTGTCGGAAAAAGTGGAGTTTGGGGGTCAGCCGGTCTCTATTTCATTTAATCCCATATGTTATGTTATTCACTTTACGCGTTTCTCACTTTCCGCGGTACCCTGTGGGTTACATTAACCGCGTAAAGTGAGGGTTCACTGTATGTTTGAAAATTCTGAATAGTTATTCACTTACAACACATATGTATCACATACCTTAACCTAGTAGTATAACTCAATCTAACCTAACCTGAGTTAGGTTAGATTCGGTTAGGTAATTTTATTTAGTTTGTTAAATGGGCTCGTAACCTAGGTTAGGTTAGGTTAGGCGCCCAATTCATGAACTGAAAAATTTCACAAATGGAGCATAACAATAGCCACATACAGCACAATGCAAAACTGGTTTAAATCCTCTATGCACATAATTATTTATCAAAATGAGTTACAAAAGAATTTCATAAACATACATGCAATACTGAATATAAACTTAGAATTTTCTATACTGTACATGTGTCTGCTTCAAACATCAATCCATTATATCCTCTTTTATCACTCCTAACTTTACCTCATATCCTCGCACAACCACCATTATTGAAGCAACTTAAAGTTACCATTCATGCTACCACCACCTTTAATAATTACCTCCATCAGCAAAAAAACCAGTGTTTCCACTACTGTACCACCATCGTCCATAATAAGAACACCATTATTACAATTACTGTTATCACCTTAAGTACTTTTTAGATGTCAACAGCAGCACCCATTATCACCATTGTAATCATCACTCCTTAATACTATAACAATATTATTACAGAACAAAAAAAGTATTACCAGTGGTATCATCCCTTGAGCATTTAATCCATATCAAGCATTTGAGATTCAATAATTCATCTGAGGAACTGAAATAACAAATCCTGTCTTTCACTTTATATCACTCAAATTCAAAATAATTTTCAGCTTTGTACACTCTTATTACAATTATACACTTCTCTTAATAAAAAGTGAATTTAGTTCAACAAATAACAACACGAAGAATCTATATTATAATGATCACTTATTAATCCTTTTAAATACAGTAATTATAGGACAGATAAAGAAATGTGTACTATTAAAACACACAAGGGTTACCAGAGATAATCTCCTACTATGAATCTTGGACAGGCAATCCATGTTTTAAGAGCAAAAGTATCTGGTCAAGCTTGTGTGCCAACTTGCTGTACAGTACTGTACAATATTCAGAAGCTAGACTGACAATACTATAGAAGGCAGGGACAGAGTGAAAGTAGACCTCTGGTGAATACAAATTATGTGAAGACTGTATTCCTGAATACAAATTAGAATGACAAGGTTATTATATGAAAGCTTCAACAGTAGAGAATAAATGTTAAAATGCATGTGTAAATGAACATTAACACAGACATGCACCCATTCATGAACTATACAGTATATATGAACATAGTCACACAAACATGCACACACACATTAAACTATCCTTAAGAGTTATACAGTATAAACAGTGTGTGTGTGTGTGTGTGTGTGTGTGTGTGTGTGTGTGTGTGTGTGTTATTTTTATTTTAGCTTCTGGACTTCAAATACAAATCCTCTACACACTAGCAGGGAAGCTATGTTATTTAATCACCGTGGTAGTCAGCTATTACATAAAATCTCCCCCCAAAAATTTAAGAGTTTCATGAAATAACTGATTTTTAGATTATCCTGTTCCACAAATTCCCTAACAGCACATAAATGAATGTGTAACTCACATGGTCAAAAAACATGGTTAATGGTAAGGTTATATTAGCTGACATTGATTACATGAAATCCCTAGAGTATTTTAAGGATTGCTATGTGAAATCCCTAATACTGTAACACAGAATCCCTATAACTTAGACAGAAATATAAATCCTCTAGACAGTCAACAACAAAAAATATCACGCCACTTTCTGGAACACAGGATGAAATGTTTATAAAACTTAGGTACAGTATACCTCTAACTGCCAATCAGACGGTTAGAGGGTGAATAATACTTCTCACGTCGTACACGAACATTATAATTCGTGTACAACGTGAGAAGTATTATTCACCCTCTAACCGTCTGATTGGCGGTTACAGTCAAACGTGTTGAAAGTCTAGAGAGAAGCCAGGGTAGGTGCTGACTCTAAGATTGGGTAGCTATACTGACATGCCCACACCTATAGCCTTGCCCCTTGGCTGGTCAGCTATGGCTGAGTCAGGTGATTATAATTATACATAAACAAACCCCCTTCACACCCTCCAACCTCCTTCTGGGCCTCTCATCTTCAACCATCTCAACACTCTACATTGTGAGTTACAGCCTAACATAACATTTGTTTATATGTCATCATAATTATGTACCGCTTGCAGTAAGAATACCAATGAATGGCTGAGGTATTTGCTCATCTTCATCATACCCCAGGGCCCCTGGGGCACAAAAAAAATTTGTTGACTACATAATTCATCATAAAATTAATAATGCATATTTTTTCTTAAGCCTTTAACCAACACTGTACCATTATACAGTGTATATATATATATATATATATATATATATATATATATATATATATATATATATATATATATATATATATATATATATATATATATATATATATATATATATATATATATATATATATATATATATATATATATATATATATATATATATATATATATATATATATATATATATATATATATATTAAAGTTTACTCACTTAACGTCGTTAGAACTAAGAGGGCCCTGAAAGTGAACCAGCGATTAAGTGAACAACCGAGCATATGGGATTAATTCCAATAGAAACTGACCCCCAAACTCCACTTTTTTGAAGACACATAACTTTATGTTTGTAAAATAACATCTTAATTTTATGATATGTACATACACAATTAATACTTAAGAAAATGAAAATACAGTACGCCAGTTAATGTCCATTCAAATAATGGATAGCTCTCCCTCTCACACTACCGGCTCTTCCTCTCTGAGAAATTTTTGAGAAAACCACTAAATTTTAATAAATAATACCTCAAACTAAAAGTTAGGATAATACAATTGACATTGCTGGATTCATGTAAGACCAGGAATAATTTTGGTCTCAAATGTCATATATTTTGCTGAATAACATACTTACTCAGATTAAAAATTGTATCTAAAATTTGTATATGCAATGCAAAATATATGATGTTTATATTCAAAATAAATCTTATCAAATTATAAGAATTCAGCAAATGTAAGAATTATATATTCTGACAGATAATTTGTATGAATTTATGAGCTAAAACAAATATCTTTAGTTAATAAAAAAAAATAATAATCTTCCAGGACACTATCTGTCAATCAAAGTACCCCACCTTGCCTTCCTCTCTTCCAACCGCGCGGTCGGTCCCAACCTCCCCCACCAATCGTCCCTTCAGGAGTATTGGGGTGAAAAAAATAAATTTTAACATTTTTGTATTAAATAATACACTCGAATTAAAGTTAAGGATAATATAATTGACATTGCTGGATTCGCCTTAAGACCAGGAATATTTTGAATATAAATATCATATATTTTTGCTAAAGATAACATACTTTCTCAGATTTAAAATTTATCTAAAATTTGTATGTCCAATACAAAATATATGATGTTTATATTCAAAATGATCATCAGAATATAAAATTCCAGCAATGTAAATTATATTCTGACCGGGTAATTTGTATGAATTTTATGACTAAAACAAATATCTTCAGTTAATAAAAAAAATAATTATTCACGGGGTAACAGATGGTGGGTGGAATTGATTCCTCCTCCCCCCACCCCCACCAACCCGTCCCAAGGAGATGTGGGAAAACCACTAAATTTTAATAAATAATACACTCAAGCTATAGTTAGGATAATATAATTGACATTGCTGGATTCATGTAGACCAGAAATATTTTTGAATATAAATGTCATATATTTTGCACAAAAGATAACATATTTACACTAGAGAAAACATTTTATCTAAAATTTGTATGTCTAATGCAAAATATATGATGTTTCTTCAAAATGATCCTCAAATTATAAAATTCAGCAATGTAAATTATATATTCTGGCCGGGTAATTTGTATGAATTTTATGAGCTAAAACAGGCAGTCAGTCAGAATTGGCGAATTGAGCCAAATCTAAAAATAAGCGTCTCGAGCGGACACTCCCGGCGTATATGTGGAAAAAATCCGTGTTAAGTGAAAGTTCAGCTCTGGCGGGGCACCGCGTGTAATCATGGCGTAAGTAGAAACGCGTTAGAAATTAATACTGTGTATGTATGTATGTATGTATGTATATATATATATATATATATATATATATATACGTGGTCCCTCGGTTAACAGCGTCTCGGTCAATTTGATTATGAAGTTGCCTTCCGCAAGATTACTTAACCGGTTATGACAATCCCTCGATTAAGAGTTTCTTCTGAGCCAACCTGAACATGATTTGGCTTGCATTTGGCGGTCCACCAGCTGCCAATGCTAATCGCCAATACAGAAATTGGTTCTGGGGCTTAAATTCATACCATTTTTATCAAATATCAAAGAAGTTTATACTATTCAATAATTTTAAAGTTTAATATTAAATTTTTACTCATTTTTAACAATTATTGAACATAATTGAAAGGTAATGAAATTGAGTTTTATGGTACCCATCCAGCCTCTCAACACACCATACAGGCGTCAGTCTTTGTATCTTTCAGTGGAGGTAACATCTTGCTTGAGACTCTCTTCAACTAAATGCCTTTTTTCTGTTTTGCAAGCAAATTTTTGGTCATTTGCGTTATTTACATATTGACAATATATAATGCAGTGCAGTGTTTTAAAGAAAATAATCTTGGTGCACACCAAGAACTAAAATTTCATGGGTGAAATGGCACCATCTGGGGTGACTTCTCTTCCACCCCCAATGCCTTCTCTTCTCCTTCTCCACCCCCATTCTAATTCCCATCATCATCATCCAGGAGCCTTCTACATACACACCTCCAAAGTAAAAATTACTTTTCTACCTTTTTGTTGAATTTAGGCAATTTTTGGTGAGCTGGAGCCATTACCCAAAACCCATTGAAACAATGGTTTTGGGTTATGAGTTTTTAGGTTAACGAGCAACCTTCTAGAGCAGTTGTTAACATGATTAACGAGGATATTATATATATATATATATATATATATATATATATATATATATATATATATATATATATATATATATATATATATATATATATATATATATATATATATATATATATATATATATATATATATATATATATATGCTGATGGCCACAGGGAGAGAACCACCCAGGTTCCCCAGGCTTTGGGTGTGATTCACGTCTTCGATTGATGCTCTTCTCTAAATCACGCTTTGCCAGAACCTAACTTTGTTTTACATTTTTCGGGTAATGACGCCCATTCTGTGAGTGTCCGGCGCGACGCTATTTTTAGATTTTCCCCACGCGCCACCCGCCCGCCCGCCTGCCTGCCTCTCCCTCCTCCTCCCTCCGCTTGGGCAAGCGGCGCGGTAAGGTTGCGCAGTGTGTGTCTTTGTTGCGTTATCACTGACGTCATATGACGTATCAGACCTGTGATTGGCCATGCATCCCTACCCTCCTCTGCTGCTAGCTGTAATTGGCTTAAAGTATTATGACGTGTCCACCCGGGGGAGGGAGGGAGGGAGGAAAGACGACGCTTGACCTAGCCGCGGCAGTTTCATCCCTCAAGGCCACTCCGTGTAAACGCGCATCCATTGTTCCGTAAAATGGCTTCCGCCGGACCACCACCCCCAGAGAAAAACCTTTCCTTACCTGCAAAGCATAACAGATTTCTTCACCCGCAACCCACCACAGCCAGCCCAAGCCAGTGATAGTGACAGTGAAGTTGACTTTGAGGGATTTGTCAGGGAAGCCCTGACAACTGTAAGTGACAGTGATGATGATTCACCTAGTAATGGTGATTCACCTGAGGGCCAGTAATCTGCCCTCTGCCTCGGAACCAGCCTCCATCCCCGTATGCCGACCCATCTCTTCTACTACCGTAAGTGTTACACAAAATTTTTAGTTTTCTAACCTAACCTTTATTTTTCCTATGTTAACCTTTATCTTTCCTAACCTAACCTCTTCTATATTACTTGTTTTTTCATACCATCATAAAGTTAAGATAAATTTTTTACTACAACATAGTTGTGTGTCGTCAAAAAGTGGAGTTTGGGGATCGGCCTGGACTCCATTTCAATTAATCCCATATGTTATGTTGTTCACTTTACGCGTTCCTCACTTTCCGCGGGACCCTCCGGGTTACATTAACCGCGTAATATGAGGACCAACTGAAAACAAACAAAAGTTATTTACGAAGACCTCTCTGAGAACAGAGGGATGGAGGGGGAAGGAAGGAGGTTGAGATAAGACGGCTATTTATAGCTTGTATTTGTGTAGGAAGTCGACCACACTAGAAATAATTAATTTAAAATTTATATTTTTTGCATAGAATATTCAGTCCATGACTGCAATTATAATATATATATATATATATATATATATATATATATATATATATATATATATATATATATATATAACCTTTTTCACTCATCTAATGAAACACCACAATTAGAATCGGATGGTAGCTGTTTAATATGTTACAGTATATTATAAATAAATAAATAAACAAATAAATGGGTAAATCCATTTCAAGTAAATGGAAAAATTTTACTCAACACCAGCATTAGTTCCAGTTACGGTAAATAGCAGGCGCTTCAGTGGCGTCACTAGTGTTTACACTACACCAGCGGGTAACATTTGATGACATTACTTGAAATGAATTGGCCTTATTTTAAAAAACCAAGATGGTTGGTAGAGGACTACTGAGTCAGTGGGTAAGTGTCACATTTGGGGTTACTGTACTGGTCTTATACAGCGAATAGAGCTCAACTACTTTTTAAATGGAAATTTGGGGGCGTCTTATGCAGTATATAGGCGAGATATCGGTAATGCAATATTAACTAAATCGGTTAATTGGACAATAGTAAAATGGACACCTTCCCCTATTAGTCCGAATTAACGAGGTTCGACTGTATATATATATATATATACACAGTCATCACCGTTAACGTCCAACCAAACAACATCCGATTGCATATATGTCCGTGCCCCCAAATAAATAAAAAAATAAAAATAAAAAAAAATAAAAATAAAAAAACACTTCCGTGGCCTTGCTGGACCACCACTCCCACGACCCCTGGCAGGCACGATGATCCTCCTTATGGCTAGATATTATGTGTTAAAGGAATAGCCATCCTTCCTAGAGCATTTGCCTCCAGGTGTAATGTTAACCTACATCTATTGAGGATAAAATCTTTCACCTACAAATTGACAATAACACATTTTCTGTAATCAGACATATCTAGTTGCCCCAACAATTGCAACCCCAGTTGCAATTGGGGTTACAGTTTCAAATTCTGTGTCATTACTAAGAAATAACGAAGTCTCTGGTGCACTCTAAGATTAAGAGAGAAAACGGAGGACTCAGGCATCCTGAGCGAGAGGAAACGGACTTCTATGATGGGGACACAAGCACTCACACGTGCCACTCGTACTGACAGACTTGACACTCACTTACTTGACAAGTTTTACTAACCATTAGTTGTGTACGTTATCTAGTGAATTTAGTCAATATTGTACAAGTACAAGTACACTGCAATACAGTGGTCCCTTGGTTAACAATGGACCTAAGTGCAAACCTGTACTGTACATGTACTAAAATTGTTATGTCTATTCCAAATACAGATTGTTTATACAGGTATTCAAATAAATCACTATCTTACAAGAATCCCTGCAATGTAAGTTATATTCACCCAGGTCGTTTGGGTGGCAAATTATGAGAAGAGCTTAGTCACTCTTAAGGAATGATAAATAAACACGCAGGCCTTCAGCGGCAACTGTCAAATCATATCTCAAATAAATAAACAAACACCAGACACTCTGTCATCTCACCTCCCACTTGCCCCCTGCTCCCCCCCTCTTCCCACGCTCGCTGGCTACCTCCCTCCTTGTGTTCCCAGACAAAAGATTGGTGATAACTTTATGCCTGAAGGTGTTTATTTTATATAATATCTCAGACTAAAGTTGGGAGATTATAATTTGCATTGCTGGAATCCTTGCAAGACAGCCAATAATTTAAATATAAACTTCATATATTTTGCTCAAGATATAAAAATTGTAGTACAGTCATGCGCCGGTTAATGTCCTAGATACGTTCTTGGAAACGTGATGTTAACCGAAATAGACGTTGTCCGAAATTACATAAACCTATGGGATTTATTCTAATGGGGGTTCCAGGCACCCAACCCCAAGTTTCCCATTTTACGACCATTTAGACCCACTAAATATATATATATATAATGTTATGGTAAATATCATAAACACACATAGGCATGGCTAGGTTTATTACAAAGTGATGAAAAGGATACTGTAAAGTGGGTAGTCCACAAAACATGTAGCTATGTCTCTCTCTATTTGAGTGCCCCGTCAAAGGAGTCCGTTTTCTCTCACTTCAGGACGCCTGAGTCGTCCGTTTTGTCTTAATATTAGAGTGCAGTGCACCAGAGACTTCGTTATTCCTTAGTAATGACACAGAATTTGAAATTGCAACCAAGGTTGCAATTGTTGAGGCAACTTAGATATGTCTGATTACAGTTGGAATATTCAAGATCCATTGTGAGTGATGATTAAAGCTTCAACTGTCTTTATGGTTGGTAAAACTTGTCAAGTCTGTCAGTCTGAGTGGCATGTGTGAGGCCTTGTGTCTGTACAACCGCTAAATATATAAAAATATAATGTTATGGTAATTATCAGAAACACACATACTGTAGGCATGACTAGGTTTATTACAGTGATGAAAATTATACGATCAATACTGTACAGTGGGTAGTCCACAAAACATGTAGCCATGTCTCTTTATTTGAGTGCCCCATCATAGGAGTCCATTTTCTCTCACTTCAGGACGCCTGAGTCGTCAGTTTTCTCTTAATCTTAGAGTGCAGTGCACCAGAGACTTCGTTATTCCTTAGTAATGACACAGAATTTGAAATTGCAACTGGGGTTGCAATTGTTGAGGCAACTTAGATATGTCTGATTACAGCAAATGTGTTATTGTCAATTTGTAGGTGAAAAATTTTATCCTCAATAGATGTAGGTTAACATTACACCTGGAGGCAAATGCCGAAGGAAGGATGGCTATTCCTTTAACACATAATATCTAGCCAGTATAGGGAGGATTATTGTGTCTCCGTCAGGGTGTCGTGGAGTGGTGGTCCAGCAGGAGTCACAGAATTTTTTTTTGGGGGGGGGGGGCACGGACGTATATGCAATTGGACGTTGTTCGGTTGGACGTTAACCAGCTCATGACTGTACATTAGTGTACAATACTGTAGTACATTTTATAATATAAAGTTTTTCAACTATATTTTTGGGTAGATTTACATAAATTTCTTCATTTATTTTCATCCATTTACATGCACACACCATACTAAAAGAAATTAAAAAGAAATAAATGACCTTAGTGCAAAGCTGAAATTTACATGTACTAATTTGATTACGGTACTAAAATTGTTATGTCTAGTGCAAATTACAGCATGTTTATACTGTATTCAAATTAATCAGTATCTTACAAGAATCCCAGCAATGTTAATTATATTCCCCCAGGTCATTTCACTGGCATTTTAAAATGAGAGAAGCTTAGTAGGATTGTTAAATAAACACACAGAGACCTTCGGCTCAAACTGTCAAACATATCACCTCAACCCCCCTCCCCCCACCCCTCGCTGGCTGGCTCCGTCCCTCCCTCCCTCCCTCTCCTCCAGCCAGGGTTTTTAGGCTTACAGTTTTTATCTTATATAATATCTCAGACTAAAGTTAGGAGATTATAATTTGCATTGCTGGAATCCTTGCAAGACAGCCAATAATTTGAATATAAACGTCACATATTTTGCTCAAGAGATAAAAATTTTTGTACATTAGCATACAGTACTGTAGTACATTTTATAATAGAAAGTTTTTCAACTGTATTTTTGGGTAGATTTACATAAATTTCTTCATTTATTTTCATCCATTTACATGCACACACCATACTAAAAGAAACGTAAAAGAAATAAATGACCTTAGTGCAAAGCTGGAGTGCACATGTACTAATTTGATTACGGTACTAAAATTGTTATGTCTAGTGCAAATTATAGCATGTTTATATTCAAATTAATCAGTATCTTACAAGAATCCCAGCAATGTAAATTATATTCACCCAGGTCATTTCACTGGCTTTTTATAAGAGAGAAGCTTAGTCACTTAAGAGACTGATAAATATACACGTGTTAGACCTGGGCCTGTGCCAACTGTCAAACCGCTCCTTTCCTCCCACGCCCCCTCGCTCGCTCGGTCCCTCACTCTCCCCCATCTGCCCAGCGTTGCTGGAATCCTTGTAAAACAGTGAATAATTTTAATATAAACGTCATGTATTTTGCTCAAGAGATAAAAATTAATCACCTGTATCACATTATAGTAGTGATTTAAGAGTAAAAGTGTATATGTACGTATATAGTATTCCACATACACGTAAGTATAAATACAAAGTTTATGTGATGATCGGACAACGTCCATTTCGGTTAACGTCACGTTTCCAAGAACGTATCTAGGATGTTAACCGGCGCACGACTGTAAAGCAAATAGCATCCGATCGCATTTAGAGAAATGCAAATTAATCTACGACTCTCAAAATGGGTTTACAATGGGAAAATCTTGTCTAACAAATCTGCTGACGTTTTTTAGGAAAGTCTTCGAGGTAGTAGATAATGACGATGTTATTTACTTAGACTTTAGCAAAGCGTTTGACAGAGTACCGCATCAGAGGCTTCTGAGAAAAGTTAAGGCTCATGGTATCGAGGGGAAAGTTTTAAATTGGATAAAATCATGGCTCACCTATAGAACACAGAGGGTCAGCGTAGATGGTGTTAAATCTGAGTGGGGCTGTGTAACCAGTGGGGTTCCCCAGGGGTCAGTACTGGGCCCACTCTTGTTCATAATCTACAGAAACGATCTAGATTCTGGGATCAGCAGTGACATAAGCAAGTTTGCGGATGAAACCAAAATAGGGCAGCAGATTAATTCAGGGAAGGATGCAAATGCACTACAGGAAGATTTAAATAAACTGCAGGAATGGTCAGAAAAATGGCAAATGAAATTCACCACCAGCAAGTGCAGCATACTTACTATTGGAAGAACAAATACTGTCAATGTATACAGCCTTAACATCAACCTAGAGGAGTCGACTTGTGAAAGAGACTTAGGGGTACTTGTAAGCCAGGACCTATGGCCTAGAAAACAGTGCGTTAATGTTCGAAATATAAGGCAAACAGAGTATTAGGCTATATATCTAGAAGTGTAAGTGTTAAGAGTGCGGAGGTCATATTGCAACTATATCTTGCGCTAGTCAGGCCACACCTCGATTACGTGGTTCAGTTCTGGTGCCCTTATTATAGAATGGATATCAATTCACTGGAGTCGGTGCAGCGAAGAATGACGAAAACGATTCCGGGACTTAGAAACCTTCCATATCAAGATAGGTTAAAGAAACTATACTTGCATTCCCTAGAAAGACGAAGAGTGTGGGGAGATATGATAGAAGTAATTTAAGTGGGTTAAAGGAATCAATAAAGGAGATATAGATAAAGTTCTTATAGTATCCAAGCAGGATAGGACTCATAGCAATAGGCCAACTGGCCTATTGCAGACTCCTTATTTTCTTATGCTCTTATGTAATATTGTAGTGTAAAGCACTATGCATCTGCATATACCCTGATTTATTCATTTGTCTAAATACAAGTAGCCAAAGTGAGTCATCATATAACACTCAAAGGTAGTAAATAAAATTTTTAAGAAGGTATCTTCATATCAAATACTATACAGTGTGTTATAGTGACCCTTGTTGTAAGCTGGTCTACTGAAAGCTCTCACACGAACGTATCTGTTTTTAGTCCCTAAGAAGGATGGAGGTTGGTGCCCAGTCATTGATTTTCGGCGTGTCAACAAAAATACTATCCCGGATAGGTATCCAATGCCTGTCCTGAGTGATATTTTGCAATCTTTAGGTAAGAATAATGCTGTGTTTAGCTACCTTGATCTGCTTAGCAGATATTGGCAAATTCCTCTTGACGAGAAATTTCGTGAGATTACTGCTTTTAGTACTCCTTTTGGCCATTTGAATCTTTACGGATACCATTCGGTCTCTGAAATGTGCCACTGACTTTTCAAAAGATGATCAACACTTTGTTTAAGATGATCAGCACTTTGTTTGGTGGTTTAATAGGTACCAAAGTATGTGCCTATTAGATGATCTCCTCGTAGTCAGTAAGGATGTAGACAGTCATATTGCCAAACTCCATGAAGTTTACCAGAAACTTTCTACAGCAGGACTTAAAGTTAAACTTTCTAAATGTGAATTTTTAAAATCCAGAATACAATTCCTTGATCATGTAGTTGACATAGATGGCATTCATACAGTTGACGGCAAAGAAAAAGCTGTTGCCCAGTTCCCTCGTCCTACAACCGTTGATAAGGTGTGTAGTTTTCTTGGTTTATCTGGATATTATCGTTCTTTTATTAAAGGCTATGCAACATTAGCTTCACCCTTGACTAAGTTACTTAAGAAGGATGTAACTTTTGTCTGGAATGCTGTTTAGCATTACCTGACTACACTCAACCATTTACTCTGTGTACCGACGCCTCAGGACAAGGAATCGGCGCTGTACTTATGCAGCTGGACACACGAGGAAAATTTAGAGTAATTGCTTTCGCCAGTCGTAAACTTAATGATGCCGAAACACGTTATTCAGTAACGCATCTAGAAACATTAGATGTTGTTTGGGCACTCAAGAAGCTGTAAAAGACTTAATTTTTGGTTCTCCAATAACCATCCATATGGATCACGTGGCAGATACAAAGCTGTTCCATGGCAAAAACCTTACAGGCAGACTAGCATACTGGTATCTGACCATTCAAGAATTTGAAGCCGTGTTCAAGTATTTACCGGGTTGAAAGAATGTGGTCGCCGATGCTTTGTCCAGAAACATAACACCAGTGACGTCTGTATCTTCGT
Source organism: Homarus americanus (assembly GCF_018991925.1). Classification (NCBI taxonomy): domain Eukaryota; kingdom Metazoa; phylum Arthropoda; class Malacostraca; order Decapoda; family Nephropidae; genus Homarus; species Homarus americanus. Next base: position 590,787 of record NW_024739403.1, on the reverse strand, counting down.
TCACCCTCTCGCAATTATGGGATGAACAAAAACAGGATCCCTTGTGGTCTGCAGTCCTATTTGCTCTAGAGTCGGGGGAGGAGGCTAATCTACCAAAGTTACCCCTTACGATCAGTCAATTTGAACTATGACAAGACATACTCCATTGCCCCAAACAGACAGCTCAGGGTACTGTTACACAAATTGTCATACCCGATACACTTCGTGCAACGGTATTAAGGTTGTACCACAATGTTCCTCAGGCAGGTCACCCCGGATATGACAAATGCCTTGTGGAAATCAGAAAAAAATATTTTTGGAATACAATGAAAAAAGAAAAAGAGACAGAGCAACACATTGCTAAGTGTTTATCATGTGCTCCAATATCCTACACCAGAATGTCCGTTTGACACAGTCACCACTGACTTGTTACAACTTCCGAGGAGTTGCCATGGATCCTTGTATGTACTGCTGTGTGTCAATCATTTCTCTAGATTTGTGATTTTAGTCCCACTGAAGGATAAATCAGCGGAATCTGTGGCTCACACCCTGGTTATGCATCTCGTATATCCTTTTACCAATCCCAAGGTTCTTCCCTCCGACAACGGATTAGAGTTCAAGAATCAACTTTTAGTGCAAATATGTTGGCAATACGGCATCCAACAAAGCTTCATAACAGCTTATCATCCACAGGCAAATGGCCTTGTTGGAAGAACCAATTGCAAAATCCTAGAGATCCTTTGTTATATAGTGAATCCAATGCACAATGCATGGGGGGATTGGTTACCTCAAGTCGCAGCCTCTATTAATGGGTCGATCAATAGCTCCATGGGCAAATCACCCTACTACAGGTGGTATATTGTTTATGGCGTAGACAAATGTCTACCCTATGACGTACTTACAGGTAAGCCATGCCCCATCTACAATGTGGACGATTTCGCGACCAAGCAAATCAGCGTCTTCACAGACATTCATAGCCAGGTACGGAAACATTTATCAGCGTAACTCGCTGAAATTATTTATAAGCAACATAAACAGGCTAAGGCTATAACACTAGAAATAGGCGATGCTGTTATGGTGAGAGAACCTGAACGGAAATCCAAACTTTCGCCCAAATTTTCCGGTCCATTCCGAATTACTGCCAAGGAAACGGGCAACAAATTAAAAATTTGGAAACTAAATTCACAAACTTCAGACGGAGTACATGCGGTCAGACTTGAAAGGGTCCACCCAGATTTACTCCCCAGGAATATTAACGATGTCTCAGAAAACATGTGTTCAAACCGCAAACACATCAAGTACACCAAGTGTATCCAATGATTATTGTTTAAAACTATATTCTGCGAAACAATTCTAAGGCGAATCCACCTTTTCCAGAATGGCTTGGAATATCGTACTACTACTCATACTCCTTTGTGGCACCACCGTGTCAACGGACACGTCCATGGAAGTCCTGAAACCAAATGCCTTAGCAGCACCTTTGGGACGAGTGCTCATCATTGAAGACATTGTGACCATAAAGTATGAGCTGCAAGGTTTAATAAATATCCCGCGCTAGATGGAGTCTATTGATACTCTCCTTCAAACAGCTCTGGGCACCCTCAAAACTCTACGTCAATGTCCTAACATTTCTAACTTGGTAACACAAACTATAAATCTTCAGCTACTTCATCTCAGGACCGTTCATAGGATTAAAGTAGCAGCTGGACGCTCTATTCCATCATCTCAAGATGATATTGCTAAGAAGGCGCGTTCTCAAACACAACGAAAGCGAGGATTATTAAATTTTGTTGGTCTCATTCAAAGTACTGTACTCTATATGGCACCAGGGCTGGCCTTAGGAGGTGCGGGGCCCAACTGGGAACAATTTTGGTGGGCCCCAGGTTCCCAGCCAAGGTCTGCAGAATCATAGAAATATAAATAAAGTCTATTATAGACTTTATATCTCTATGGTAGAATATAAAGTAATCAAAATGTGAGCTTAAAAATTGCATGCGATGGAAACACCATGGAAACAAACGTAAATCTGACGACCTCTAGAAACTTTGGTCAGTCACCGTGCCAAAGAAAACGTTTTTTAACAATGCAGAGTAAACTCGAGGAAACTGAGGCCCTCATGTCGCTTACCAAACTTTATAGATTTATCCCATTTGGGATAATTTACCCCTATCCCTCAACCCCTTTTGTAAAACTTAAATACTTGAGTCTGAATATAGGCCTACAATATATTTTGCAACAGAGATGTGCATGTGCATAAAGATGTAATATAGTAATTTAATCACATGATACTGTTAAAAGAAAATACTATAGGTTTATAGATATTTAAAAGCTGTTACACGTTTATTTACATATTTGTCTTTTTAATTTTTTTGAGAGAAATGATTTTTAATGCTGTTCTGTAATTAACATATTGTTTAATTCAGGTACAGTAAAAAAAATTTCAAAGCATAAACAGTATAAATAAACACTACCGACTTTGTAAAAATTCATAAAATTTTTTAATAATTGTTGTTCTCTGTAGAACCTGCAATGTGGTGTTACATATGTATTGCAATGTGTTGTTTGTTGTGTGTACTTGACGAGCCGAGAGTAGATTACTCTAGCGCAGGGCCCCCTTAGGTGCGGGGCCCAATTGGGAGCAATTGGTCCAATTGGCTTAAGGCCGGCCCTGTATGGCACGGCAACTGCAGAAGATGTAGCCAAATTAGGAGACCATATGAATATTGTTACTCAAGCAGTACTGTACATACACAGAATCACGCTATAACTCAGGACTTTTCATGCAATCCATTCTTTGGAATCAAAGGTTAAAACTATCATTTTTTAATCTTAACCATTTATCTAGGGTTGTGCATGGTTTGACTAATTCAGTGCCTACACTGGAATGGCTAATTATTTTTTTCCGAGTACAGGTGCTCCTCTACTTACGAACGAGTTACGTTCCTGAGGCTTGTTTGTAAGTCCAATTGTTTGTAAGTTTAACTTTACTCTTTTAGATCCAAACATATTGTAAAAAATTAAAAGATTATGGATATCTAGTGCAGCTACACCCTTTAATACAGCCTTAAAACTGGCTCACTCTTCTCCTCTTAGGTAATGTTTGTTCTATCTGGAATTTTCTTCAAAATAATCCAGTCTCATCCACATTAAACACCTGTTCTGGCAGGTTCTGGCAGTAATGATGTTTGTATCTCTGAAAGTTTGTAAGTTGAACGTTCTTAAGTAGAGGAGCACCTGTATCTGCATGCTGCGGAAAATTCTGCTCAAACTTTATCAATTAACAAGGACAAACTAATTGCAAGTGTAGTTGATGCTGGGTTCGAACATGTGGATACACAGCTTGTGCCTGTACATACTCTTCTTGAAGCCTTACAAATAGCCAAGACGAGTTACTACTATTTCACAGATCAGGAGGTGGAATATTATCCTTTCCTAGAGTGAACTCTCAAGCAGAATCCTATACTTATCCACATACCCATGCTATTTCAACACAAATTTAATGCATGGCTTTTAGAACCTTTCCCGTTGTATTTTAAGGAAACACTGTTTACTCTGGATAACCAGCTGAAATTTTACTAATAGATGAAGACTATAAATTTGTTAGCAGTGGATGATCCTAGGGTGTAATCACAGTATAAATCGTCATACCTACACTTGTATGTATGTCCAGCCTATGCATTCGCGTTTATTCCAACTGCAGAAGCAATATGTGAACTGGCGATCATACAAACAATGTAATTATACACCAATTTCCAAGAAAACTATGTTTCATGCACATCTACATTATGTGCAATACAGTGATATCCCCGTTAGCCGGAACAATTGATGTAGAGCTCTTCCGGGGATGAGAGATTTCCGGCTAACAGGACGACTTTCTCAAACCCAGAAAAATCCCCCATCCCTGGAAATATTTCCGGTTACTAGAAAACTTTCAGAATGTCGAAACCAGTGATTTTCAAACTGGGCTGCGCGGATCCCCAGGGGACCGCGGCACTAAGCTAAGGGGTTCGCGAAAATTTTTGAGAAATAGTGTGTTTAACGTTTGTGAGAGATTTGGCGATTCCAATTCGCAGGATATTTTGGATTTGGGTTGAAATGAACAAATGCTTTGGACTATGATTTATTCTTTGATTATTGACAATATTTGTATGTGTGTCATGATACATATGTAATATATATTGCCATTTCTTTGTTTTTTATTTTTTGTTTTTGTTTTTTAACAAATTGACCAGACTAGATTGACTTCCTTGTTGGGTATGCTATAACTGATCCGTGTCGTCTATTATTAGCACTAAGTTTACTGTGTTTTTTTTTTGTTGTTCTGTTGCAAAAACTGAAAAGGTTGCATTGCACTATTAATAATAACTTTGTGTTGTTTTACCATTTTATATGCAAATTAAACATGAAATATCAATCTAATCTATTAAGTGAAGTTGGACACACGCTCTCATGGCAGGCCCTGAGGGAGGGAATGTGGAGGGTTGGAGGCAGGATGAGGTGTAGTAACGGTGTAGTATTATCTCAAATGTGGAGGGTTGAAGGCAGGATGAGGTGTAGTATTATCTCAATTTCATTATTATTCACAGCAGGCTACTGCTCATGATGTTATGTTTATTTTATGTCAATTGTTTGCATCCACAGTCTTTTATGCCAAGTTTGTTTAACCTTCCCATATCTGGTCCCAGTAATTCGCATATTTATACACCAAATTTTAAGAAGATATATATATCGTTTCAGACACTTCCGTCATGTGCTCCTAGTCACGAGCAGTGCGCATGCTTGGTAGTAACAACAGTAACTCACAGTGACAGCAGCGGGCAGCCTGGTATCGTCCCTAGCTAGCTAGCTGTCATCATGGACAAGTTTGTAAAACGACTGGCATCCAACTTTACAAGTGAACTTGAAGAACCATCAAAATCGTCAGGAAAAATCAGAAAATATGACGATTGTTATATTGAATTCGGCTTCATTGAAAACAAGGACGGGACACCAAAGTGTGTCATCTGCATGCAGGTGCTTTCAAACGATGCTATGAAGCCTGCTAAACTGAGGAGACGTCGAAATACGAAACATCTGGATTGTGCTCAGAAAAGCAGGTCCTTTTTTTGAGCATGAGAGAGAGGTGTACTGCTGACAAAAAACTACGATGACAAGTCTCACCACCATTCCCCAGAAGGCACAGTAAGCCTCCTACCTGACAGCGCAGAGGATAGCCAAAAGCAAGAAGTCCCACACGATCGGGGAGGAGCTGGTGCTCACCGCTGCGATGGAGATGTGTGAGGTGATGATCGGGAAAGAGGCAGCAAGCAAACTTAAATCTGTACCTCTCTCAAACGACACAGTAAGAAGGAGGATTGAAGACATGTCCAGTGACATAAAATCGCAACTTGTGGCAAGATTGCAAACGTGTCATTTTTCAATTCAACTCGAAAAGTCCACCGACGTGTCAAATTCCGCCCAGCTCATTGCGCTCGTTCGCTACCCATGGGATGGATACATTTTTGAGGATTTTTTGTTTTGTAAAAAGGTGACTGGGCGAGCAACAGGTGAGGAAATATTCAATATACTTGATACTTTCATGAGCAAAACAACACTGAAATGGGAGAACTGCGTTGCTGTCTGCACCAATGGCGCAGCTGCTATGACTGGCCGCAAGAGTGGGGTGGTTGCGAGAATAAAGGAGCTCAATCCACAGATTGTAGCCACGCACTGCATGCTACATAGGCAGGCTCTCGCCTCCAAAGATATGACCCCGCAGAGGTGGGAAATATGAAGCTGTTCGCAGTCATATTTTCCGCCTCTGCTGACGGCCATGTAATATTTCCATGTGATTCTGATCTCTTAAAATGTTAGTTTTTGCATAATGTAGTATTACTGAGGACATGCTATGACTTGTGATATGGAAACAATATTGATATGATTTAAACATAATGGGAGTTGGCACCACCAAAGTGTGGGTAGCATACAAGAATTAATCTAAATTATTATGAATAAGTAGGTGGTGACATACGAGTATAGTGGTTTCTGACTCCCCCTGTGGTAGGAGGTCCCTGACAGTGGGACAGTCAAGGCAATACAGTACAATAGTGTTGAAGGGTGTTAGCTTTGGGACAGTTACAGAATTTACAGGAAAAGAAGTGCTGGTCATCCCCCTCCTCAAATACATGCCAGATAGGTCTGTATCTGCCAGATAATCTGTATCCTAACCTAATGCAAGCAGAGACAATATTATATCTGTGGACCATAAGTCCTCGTCGACAATACTTGTGTGGATAAGGAAGAAAGTGATCATAGTATTGGATGGATATATTTTCAGCACGTTCACTATCTCTGCAATGGATTGTAGGGAGAAGAGCGGCTGAACGTACCGTATTCTCTTTCGATAGGTCATGCCAGTTTATATTTAGGCCCAAAAGATCATGATTGGACAGCCATAATTTTGATAATCAGTTATTGATTAAACGTAATATAAAGACTGCAAATAAATATGGGTAATGCTATGTGTCTTTAGTTAACTATTTCTTTATAATTTACTGTGGATTTTTTTAATATTTGAGACAAAGAATAATTTTGTTGTCACGTTTTACTTTCAGTACTTGAGTATATAAAGAATGAGATACTTTTTTTATTTCTACTTAAGTAATATTTTGCCAATGTAACAATACTTTTACTTAAGTAACAAAGTCCAGTACTTTTTATAACTCTGAGTATGAGTACCGTAACTCAGTAACCCATCTTTCTTGGGGAGACTGGTAACATGAGTGAGAAAGGTGTTATTACAAGCCTGGTCTATGACTTCAAGTGAAGTGTGATCTGCAAAGTACAAACAGAAGAACCACAGTGTCTTGACTTATCACACTCCCACATTTTAAATTAAACCATGTCCTCCAATCTTTCCTTTTCAGTAACAGTTGTCATGGAGACATGAATGATTTTCACATTACCACCAGTTGACAAGGTCTTGGAGTTTACTGGGAAAAACTGAAAGTCCTGCGTGTGCATATTTAAGGATCTACCTGACCTAGCATCGCATAATAAAATATCTACTTTTTAAAAGATATCACCAACTCAAAATAATTACAGTCAAACAGACAAGAAAACAGAGAAATTAACTATAAGACTTTGGCAAATTTTGCAAGAGCCTAATAATTATCTGCTACTTACTTTACCAAAATGTGTCATGACAGTGTCAAAAGCTGCTTGATGTTGGTCATACTGAATCATGTCCAGAGGTAATACCAAGATATCCCTTTCTTCTAGTCCTCCAGTTTCTGAAACAACATTTACAATTCAATAATTTGCACAACCAAAAATCTGGAGGTTTATTAATCCCTCAACCAGAACTCGCCAATAGCCGGAACAAAAATTTGCTCAGAATTTTTCTGGAAAATTCTCTCAATTCCGGGTTTGAGAACAAATTCCAAGGTTGAAAATCAAGAGCATTTTCTGAAAACAAAAACTAAATAAATAAATAAATAAATACAAAAATAAATAAAAAATAATCTGAAAAATCTGTCAAAATTTTTATTTCCAGGTCTGGGAGCAAATGTTGATAATGAAATACAGTCAACCCTCGTTTTACGCGGTCCCACTTTACGCGTTTCCACGTTTACATGGTACCCTGCCGAACACGGAATGCTCACTTTCCGCGGTGTGTGTACCCTTTTACGCGGAGAGCTGCGCGAGCAGGGTGCGCACAAGGTCGCCCAGTCATCAAAACATTACCTAGTTCTTCACCCGCCACCCACCACAGCCGGCCCAAGTCAGTGATAGTGATAATGATAGTGAGGATATGGACTTATATGGACTTTGAGGGGTTTGACAAAGAGGCCCTGCAAGCCTCTGTGGTGGATAGTGATACAATTGATACAAGTGATACAGGTGAGGGCCAATAATCTGCCCTCTGCCTCGGAACCAACCCCCCATCCCCGTGTGCCCAGCCATCTTTTCTACTAATGTAAGTGTTAAAAAATCTAATATTATGGATATATCTCTTAATTATTAATTGTGTGTGCATACCATCATAAAATTAAGAAGTTATTTTTACTACAACGTAGGTATTGTGTCTGAAAAAGTGGAGTTTGGGGGTCAGCCCGGTCTCTATTTCAATTAATCCCATATGTTATGTTGTTCACTTTACGCGTTTCTCACTTTATGCGGGCCGCCGTGGGTTCACTGTAATGCACAATTACCGGAAAAACTGAGAAAATGGTGAGAAAATTGCTCCAAACCTTTCTGCTCAGGGCCTAGGGACAAGGGTTCCCAGCATTAAGAAAAATTGCACCATGTTTAGCCGCACCTTCACATGGTGCGTTGTAATAGGCCCCTGTCTCATCAACAGAATGTATTATATAAATGGGTCAATACATCTGATATTATATTCAGATTCACCACCCTGTAACTTTCCACTGTCTATGAGTAAGACATGAGATTGACACGTGAGCGGGCAACTTACCCAAGAGGGCGAGACCCATAGCTCAGCATTCCTGTAAGCACGCACTGCGATGCCCCTAAGCTTCAGTAGCTCACCTCAACTCATATCGAAAGGACGTGACCAAACGTTTATCATACATAAACGCCGTCCCTTTCTCATTCACTCCTAGACAGTGAGACTTACGGTTGATATACACTCAGGAATTATATATACAACCTTTTATAATAAAACAAAGGAACTACCGTTTGGGTTTCGTTACTTAAAACCCAAATATAAATATGTGTGAACGGACTGGTTAATTGGACAAGCAGCCGATTCATATAGGTGGCAAGCGGTGTGTACGGATTCTTCAAACTGGTAGTCGTATCATCCGTCTGTGTCTTGTGAAAAACAAGAAACCACACAGCAGTGACGCGTTACATAATCCGAGTGTTTAAAACTATATCCCGTATTGAGACGATATGTAGTGAGCGCTCCTTATCTCTGTCACATACAAATACGTGCAGAATTCGTAATATACAAATATTACAGCCTGTTGGTACATATCCAGATTGAGCCGGTTGAGATAGACTCCACTCAGCATTCCCTAGACATTACAGTGTTGCAGTGTTGAACAACAGTTTCGTAACCTGGAATTCAATTGGTATTTCACTAGCAGCTGAGCAGTATTGTTGTGTCGTCAGCGCGAATTACGAATTCCGGTGTCATCATACAGATCTCCATATATACGTGGACTGTGAAAGAATTGGCACACGGCAGTTTTCGCCAGCGAACCACCAGTGTGATAACCAATCATCAGTTTTCTGATCGCCGGAGGAGGAACTCACCTAAATCAAGTGGACTCGTCTCTCACCAAAGCAGAAGCGTCATCTCGTTGCCAAGGAAACCAGCAGCAGCGCACGCATCCTAGGAAGAGGCAACACCCACACTCCACTCAGAACTCTTGAAGGATCACACATTTTCTATACAGACGTACTCTGTATAAATAGGTATTTAAATTACATAGTTTTACACACATGAACACGTTCGAGAGATATCTTCACACCCATAGGTTCGTCGGATAGGATTATTTCAATGATAAAGTGTCGAATGTAAGATTAATGTATTGAAATCCTATAATTTACAGTAGTTTGTAAGTGTCTGTCTTCTTATTGATAGTTTAAAATTAACTACAATTAATATTCATTTGTCTTGTAAATGAGAGGCAAGTGATCTACTTACTGTTAAGTATTCATTGACCCAAGGGGGCTAATAGATAATTTCTAAGTTTCCCATGTCTAATGTAGATGAAATCGAACGCCTAGCGCAACTATTTGCTGATAACCAACTCATCAATGATCAAGCCCAGACTGACATAGATTTTGAGTATGGAACACAGTTAAATGAGTCGGTAGGAAGTAGTGAGAAAGTTATAGACGAATCATTTGACGACTTAAACCGTCGTACCCTACGGTCTGGTAATCACTATAGTACCTCACCTAAGTATACTAAAGCAGTTACCCCTGTTACAGGTGATAGTGTGTCTGTTGCTAAATCGGTAACAACCTTATTAACCCAGCCTTCTGTTAAGAGTAAGAATACTAATTCGCTTAATAACACTAAAATGGCATCTTCTAACCCTCACACCCTACTAACACACCTACAGCTGATACTGTTATTAATATCATGCAGCGCGGCGAATGTTCGAAATTTCACGGGACAAGACGATTATAGGGTCGCACATTTTATTCGTGCATGTGAAGATAGCGTGCGCAATAGTCACATAACGACTGACGAAGATAAGAAAGCATATGTACGTTCCCATATAACGCAGGGTTCCTATGCAGGCAGTCGTTTAAATGCGTTTGGTTTACAAAGCCCTGACTATGAAAAGTTCAAGCGAACGCTAATTGGGATTATTGGGGGTAGGTCACAGCTGGGCCAGCCGTCACAGATGCCACAGATGCCTCACTCTCAGACTCCTTACGCGACACACTTAGCTCCGATCGCTCCTCCCCGCCTAACATATAAACAGAAAACATCGTTACGATGCGCACATTGTAATAAACGTGGCCACGTAATGGAAGATTGTTTTCAGCTCCGAGGTAATAGTGCAAATAAAGCCACACCCGGTGCAAAGCCATTCTCAAGGTCAAACAGAGAGGTAGCTAAAGCAGCACCTCCTCCTCCTACCCAGACAGCGCGCAAATGGTGCGCTCTTCACAAATCGACATCTCATAGTTCACATGAGTGCGATATACTAATAAAAGCTAGGGGAGTGGACCTAAGTGAAACGGAGGTGTCGTATAGGCGCAAGCAGAAACGTCCCCAGGACAAGTCATCGGGGGAAGACCAGCGCACACTACACCAAGGAGAGGGATAGATAGGGTAGTTCCCGCCCCTCCTCACAGCACTTCTATAGCGGCCTCATTAATAGCGGCGCTTAGAAAAGTGGAAGTGTTGTCAGTACCGGTGAGAGTGGATAATACCAGATTGGCTCTTGATATAGACACAGGTGCTTGCGCTAATGTATTGGCCTTGACATCATATCACGAGTTACAACGTAAATTCCCTCACCGCAAATTCAAATGGAGGCCTAGTAACGCTGAGCTCGAAGGAGTTTCAGGTACTCAGCTGAGCATCAAAGGAATGGTGACGTTACCACTCAGATTCTCAAGACGTGGTACGCCCTTCTACGCGGACTTTTATATAGTTCAGCAGTTCATTTTGCCAGCTGACGGGTTACTTGGTCTACCAACTCTTCGAAAGAACATGATAGATGTTCATCCACGTAATAATAGTGTTACGTTTAAAGGTGTTTCCTACACAGCAATGAGTCATTCTGAACCTATGCTCACCGCTAGGACGAAAGTGTTGTCTACCAATCCTATTAAGAGGAAGGCGGATCATGCGTCAGAGATATCTCTCGACCTCAACCACACACCTTCCCAGCGTGATTACAGCAGCAAGAGTTGGAAGATAGTACCTGCAATGATGAAGAGTACTCTCCATTACCAGAATGAGGAATTCACCAACGCAACAATCCTGTGAGCTGAAGTGAACATTAGTTTCTGCAAATGATTCGTTCACTGCCCAGGGTGTGACAGGACGTGACTGCAGTTGTTGTGACTGCTCATAAATCAACATCCTGTCAACAAAATTCTTTCGTATGGCGTAAACAACCCCCAGTTACCAGCGCCCAGCACCCACCCTAGTGATGATGACACATCCGGTCTGAGAGATGGTCTCAGCATTCTGAGGTATGGTGTTGTGGATGACGTTGTGTAACAATTAGCGGCGGTTTGCTGTACTCAGGATTTTTGTGAGCATTGACCCAATCACCGGACCTTGGAATCAGCTGTGTCTGCTGTGAGACACACACACACACAAGTCTACGGGATTGCGGGAGCAATTTCACATTATCAAGAAATTAAAGAAAGGATGTTATGTGTGTGATTTTATAGATATCACAACAAGGTCGAAGTGCAACCAAATAAATTCCTAATTCGAGGTATTGTTGCGAATTGCCAACAGACTCGACTGGCCAGGATAGATCAAATAGCACCACATGTTAAGGTGATCGATCATCCTCAGGGCAAGACACGCCTGTTAGAGCTGCTTGCCGACTACAGATAGTAGCCTTGCCAGGGGAAACGCTAGGTCAGACAGATTTAACATCCCCTCATATAGCGTTAAAGGAAGGAACCAACCCTATTTACGTACCAGCTTATAGACTACCTCATAGCCAGCGCGCTGTAGTGCAAGATATGGTACAGGGTATGTTAGATGAGAATGTCATTAGACACTCAAAATCCCCCTTTAATAGCCCATTATTCCTCGTCCCGAAAAAGGATGGTGGATGGCGCCCTGTCATAGATTTCAGGCGCGTAAATAATCAAACAATCCCTGATAGGTACCCAATGCCTATCTTGAGTAACATATTGCAATCCTTAGGCAAGGATAATGCGGTATTTAGCAACTTAGATTTGCTTAGTGGGTATTGGCAAATACCACTCGATGAAAAATCACGAGAAATCACGGCATTTAGCACGCCTCTAGGCCACTTTGAGTTTCTACGAATGCCATTTGGTCTCAGAAATGCCCCACTAACATTTCAAAGAATGATCAACACCCTGTTTGCCGGACTAATTGGTAACACAGTCTGCGCTTATTTGGATGATCTAATAGTAGTCAGTAAGGACGTCGATTCCCATCTGATAAAACTGCGTGAAGTTTTGGCCAAACTTTCCACAGCAGGACTCAAAATAAAACTCTCAAAGTGCGAGTTTTTAAAATCCAGAATCCATTTCCTTGGTCATGTAGTCGACGGTGAGGGCATACACACAGTTAATGATAAAGTCAAAGCTGTATCTCAGTTCCCGCGTCCTACCTCAAATGATCATGTGCGTAGCTTTCTCGGATTATCTGGTTATAATCGTTCCTTTATCAAGGACTATGCAACATTAGCATCGCCCCGAACGAGGTTGCTCAAAAAAAGATGCAGTGTTTATATAGGATGCTGAACACGAGGAAAGTATTACGGCATTGAAGACAGCGCTAACCAATGCCCCGGTTCTAGCATTCCCAGACTACACTCAACCTTTCACTCTCTGTACTGACGCTCCCGGAATTGGAGTCGGAGCAGTGCTCATGCAAGAGGACACGCGTGGGAAGTTTAGAGTGATAGCATTTGCAAGTCGCAAACTAATCGATGCTGAAACACGTTATTCGGCGACGCATTTAGAAACGTTAGCCGTTGTGTGGGCACTTAAGAAGTTCAAGGACATTATCTTTGGCTACAAGATAACTGTTTTTTACTGATCATGCGGCAGTCACCGAACTGTTCCATGGCAGAAACTTATCAGGCAGATTAGCACGCTGGTATCTGACAATTCAAGAGTTTGACCCCGAATTTAGGTATTTACCTGGGAGGGCGAATGTTGTCGCCGACGCTCTGTCAAGAAATATAGCACCAGTAATGCCTGTATCAACATTCACTCTTTCGCAGCTGGAAGATGAGCAACGACGCGACCCATATTGGTCAGCTGTTATTTTTGCTCTCGAATCGGGCGAGGATGTTAAACTCCCAAGTTATTTCTTCCCTTAAGTCAGTTTTTGAATTACGACATAACATACTCAATAGGACGAGAAAATCTCCTGAGGGTAATGTGTCTCAAATAGTCGTACCTGACACGTTGCGCAAAGCAGTAATGACATTGTTCCACGATGTCCCACAAGCAGGTCAACAAGGTCGTGATAAATGCTTAGCGGATTTACGAAAGAAGTATTTCTGGAACACTATGAAGAAAGACATAGAATTACACATAGCTAATTGTTTGGCATGTGCTCAACATAAAAGATCGACAGGATCACCTGCCCCGATTCTACAATATCCTACACCAGACCGTCCGTTTGACACAGTCGCTGTTGATGTGTTATAACTCCCAATGAGTCATCAGGGATCAGGATACGTCTTAGTGTGTGTGGATCATTTTTCCAGGTTCGTGGTCTTGATCCCACTAAAAAGCAAAACGGCCGAAGCAGTAGCCTATGCATTAGTGATGAATCTCATATGTCCATATACCTAAAGTTCTGCTCTCTGATAATGGAACAGAGTTCAAGAATGAGCTAATAGAGCATATATGTTTACAATATGGAATTAAACAAACTTTTGTGACAGCTTATCATCCACAGGCTAATGGCCTTGTTGAAAGAACCAATCGTAAAATCCTAGAAACACTGCGTCCATTTGTTAGTGGTTTTCAATACGCATGGGAGGATTGGTTACCGCAGGTTGCAGCGTCGATTAATGGGTCAGTTAATAGCTCTACGGGCAAAACACCCTACTATATTGTCTATGGCACAGATAAACGTCTGCCTTACGACATCCTTACAGAGGCGCCAACCCGGTATATAATACGGATGATTTTGCGGCAAAACAAATTCATGTCTTTACGGAAATTCATAACCAAGTACGATCACAGCTAGCGGCGTCACGCGCCGAAATGATCATCAAACAGCATAAACATGCTAAACCTATCGCACTGAACGTTGGGGACGCTGTTATGTTACAGGTACCTGAAAGGAACTCCAAACTTTCGGCGAAATTTTCTGGTCCATTCCGCATAATCTCAAAAGAAGCAGGCAACAAATTCAAAATATGGAAGCCTAATGCACAGATCGCAGATGTCGTGCACGCGGATCGTCTGAAGAAGACCCAGATAAATATCTTACCTCAAGTTGATGATAATGTGATTGATACATCCTTACAGACTGTTCAGAAGCAAAATGTCCCAAATGACTATTGTATGAAACTACGTTCTGCGAGTAGAAGTTAACTCGTACTTTCGCGTCAGATGGAAAACGTCGACGGCCAACTACAATCAGCATTGGACATTCTTCATGGTCTCAGCACAGCTTCGATGAATTCGACAATAGTTTCATGAACGTCGTCGTTCAAGCTGTATCTCAACAGAATCGTGTTATTTCTCAAACCTTTCACGCGATTACTGCTCTAGAATCAAAGGTTAATGCAATCATAATGGAGTCTAACCAAGTTTCGAGGATTGTTACTAGGTTACAGAAAGCAATCCCGACGTTAGAATGGCTCCTTTACTTCACAGAATATTTGCATGCTGCTGAAATTTCAGTTCATAAAATTGTAACCTCTAAAAATGAACTAATAGACAGCATTGTAGATGCCGGGATAGGACGTGTGGACGCGAAGCTTGTGCCTGTGCAGACGCTTCTTGAAGCTTTAAAAATAGCCAAGTTGCAGTATCATTTAACTCCGATTTTCAATGACAATGAGGTTCAATATCATTACCCACTGTTGGAGTCAACCCTCACGCACAATGCAATTCTGATCCACATTCCTATGCGAGGGCAACATGAGTTTAATGCATGGCATTTAGAACCCTTCCCCTGGTTTGTGAACGACACACTGTATACCCTAGATAGGCCTAAAGAAATTTTCTTAGTAGATGAAGAATATTCATTGTTATCAATAGAGGATTCTGAGGTACTGTCACGGTGTAAGTCGTCTTATCTACACCTACACGTATGTCCAGCCTACATGTTTGCATTTATTCCTGCTGCAGAGGGAATATGTGAATTGGCAGTCATACAACCAAATGTACGCACAGCGTTAGCGCAATGCAGTTATAGGCCAGTTAGTCTAAAGACTGTGTTCCATTCTCACCTTCACAATGTGCAGTATTTGTTCTTTCCAAATCTCACTACTGTAATTTTAAAATGCCAAAATGGTGTTAAGCAGCTAGTTGTGAAAGGGCATTACAAGGCTCCTGATTACTGTGAAATCACTTGTAGTACATTACGGACCTTGCCTACTCATCAGCATTTTGCGTTAAATCGAAAACTCAAGTCTGCTTTAATTCCACTTCCTGTAATGAATTTCACTATCAAGGATATTCAAATAGTATCAGAGAAATTAAAAGTGTTAGCTTTCTTGAACGACACACATTTTGCTGATTTGAATAATAACTTGCCATTTTACCTGTCACGGGAATTTGCACTACCAAGTCTTACGATTCCCTCTATTATGTTAATTCTGGCAATAATGTTCCTGTTCTGTTATTACTGGGCAGTATCATCCAAATTCAACATTGTTCATAACATACTAACCCGTACGACACAAAAGTCTAGGTCCCCTGTAGTAGAGAATACCCCTACAGTAATTTCCCCAGCTTAGTGTCTACATATGGTTAGGGTTGTCTAGGATGTACTGTACTCTGTGAGTTATTTAGGCCTCACGGAGCTCGGCTGGTAGGTGACCGAGCGATGTAATAGGCCCCTGTCTCATCAACAGAACGTATTATATAAATGGGTCAATACATCTGATATTATATTCGGATTCACCACCCTGTAACTTTCCACTGTCTATGAGTAAGACATGAGATTGACACGTGAGCGGGCAACTTACCCAAGAGGGCGAGACCCATAGTTCAGCATTTATGTAAGCACGCACTGCGATGCCCCTAGGCTTCAGTAGCTCACCTCAACTCATATCGAAAGGACGTGACCAAACGTTTATCATACATAAACGCCGTCCCTTTCTCATTCACTCCTAGACAGTGAGACTTACGGTTGATATACACTCAGGAATTATATATACAACCTTTTATAATAAAACAAAGGAACTACCGTTTGGGTTTCGTTACTTAAAACCCAAATATAAATATGTGTGAACGGACTGGTTAATTGGACAAGCAGCCGATTCAGCGTAGGTGGGAAGACCAACTGCTTGGTAAAGCTGGATTTCTCTGCTCTGGGTCTATTCATAACTACTGTGAAATCATAAATATTTCTTTTAATGTACAGTGATCCCTTGGTTAACGAATGCCTCGGTTAACGAAATTTCGGTTAACGAATTACCTTCCATAAGAATATTCAATTCGGTTAAATAATTCCTTACAAATTTTTCCCAACGTGTTTTCGCCTGCTCACCAGCTGGAGTATTAGTCCGCCAATACAGTAATCGGTTTTAGGGCTTAAATTTGTTACCATTTGAGTAGATATCAAGAAAGTTGTACTATTCAATAATTTTCCAAGACCATATATTAAAATTTTTAGTAATTTTAACAATTATTTAACATAATTGAAGTACAGGGAACTAGTTTTTAGCGCGCCAAACAGCCACTTGACTCACCCAGAATGGCATCAGTTTGTGTCTCTGCTCAGTGGAGGAAACATCTTCCTTGAGACTCACTTGAGCATAAACTATTTTTACATTTTTACAGTACAATTATTGGTCATTCTGAAGTTTATTTTACATATTGACAATATATAATGCAGTGCAGTGTTGATTTAAAGAAAATAATCTTGAAATACACCAAGTGAACTAAAATTTTATGGGTGAAATAGCGGCATGAAGCATGGGGTAACTTCTCTTCCACCCCAATGCCTTCTCTTCTCCCTTCTCCTCCACCCCCACTTCTAATTCCAATCATCATTATCATCAACCAGGAGCCTTCTACATGCACACTTCAAATAAAGTGTACTTTACTGCATTTATTTTTAGTTTGTATGTAATTTTTGGTGAGCTGGAACCAATTACCCAAAATCCCACTGAAACAATGGTTTCGGTTAACGAACGACCTTCTGGAACGAATTGTGTTCGTTAACTGAGGGACCACTGTACATACAATACTCAAAAGGTAACATAGTACAATAGTAATAAATAAAGGTAATTCCGAGCTGAGCTAAAGAGGTGAAGGGTGAGGTGACGAATCAGGTAGTGAGGTGACAAGGCCAAGACACTTACACAGCACACACATTAACAGCACTACTAAACCATTGTCTTAAATCATTTTACTTTATAATTTCTATTTTAAAATTAATTGATACATGATAGCTCGACAGGACTACTTTTGCACTTAGACAACTGATCAATGAATAAACCAGGGCATATGGAGAAGCATTATACACTAGTGATTTCACGAAGCTTTGTAACTGCAACTGCGGAGTAATTGCATAAATTTTCACAGCTGAAGCAACTGCAAACCCACGTGGTTGTCACAGTTGTGAAACGATCAACAATAAGGGTTGAGAGCTGAGGAATTCATTGGACAGTGGGGCCCTCCAACCACTATGTTGCCTTTATGTACAATATGGTAGATACAGTGAACAATGTTTTTAGATCTTTACAGTGATAAATCTTGAGTAACTTGTTTAATTACAGGTGACCATTTGTGATTTTTTCACACTTGAAGTGTAAAAAAGTAGTACAGGTTGACAACCCTTTATCCGAAATTCCGAAAACCGAAAAGCTCTAAAAACCGAAATGCTTTTAAACTGGGATTAGCCCACCCGGGCATAAATCACTGACTCACATCGGGGCCTGGTGGGCGAAAATGTAATAGTAATAATAATTATACGTAATAATAATTATTCATGGTAAATAAAATTTTTAATTAAAATACAGTATTACCCCGCCTAACGCGGTTTCACTTAACACGTTTTACCATATACGCGGTGCCTCGCCAGAGCTGAACTTTCACTTAACGCGGATTTTTTCCACATATACGCGGTGAGTGTCCGGCTCGAGGCGCTATTTTTAGATTTGTCCCACCCGCCACCCTGCCTGTTTTAGCTCATAAAATTCATACAAATTACCTGGCCAGAATATAATTTACATTGCTGGAATTCTTATAATTTGGTGATCGTTTTGAATATAAACATCATATATTTTGCATTAGACATACAAATTTTAGATAAAATGTTTTCTCTTGAGTAAATATGTTATCTTTTGTGCAAAATATATGACATTTATATTCAAAATATTCCTGGTCTTACAAGGAATCCAGCAATGTCAATTATATTATCCTAACTTTAGTTTGAGGTATTATTTATTACTAAAGTTAAATATTCTGGTTTCCCCACACATCTCCTTGGGACGGTTGGTGTGGGATGGGGGGGAGGGAGGGATCGACCGACCATCTGTTACCCCGTGAAGAATATTTTTTTTTTTTATTAACTGAAGATATTTGTTTTAGCTCATAAAATTCATACAAATTACCCGGTCAGAATATAATTTACATTGCTGGAATTCTTATAATTTGATGATCATTTTGAATATAAACATCATATATTTTGCATTAGACATACAAATTTTAGATAAAATGTTTTCTCTAGTAAATATGTTCTCTTTTGTGCAAAATATATGACATTTATATTCAAAATATTCCTGGTCTTACAAGGAATCCAGCAATGTCAATTATATTATCCTAACTTTAATCTGAGGTATTATTTAATACAAAATGTTAAAATTTATTTTTTTCACCCACTTTTCTCTTGAAGGGAGGAGTGGTGGGGGGGAGGGTTGGGACTGACCGCGCGGTTGGAAGAGGGGGGGAGGCAAGGTGAGGTACTTTGATTGACAGATAGTGTCCTGAAGAATATTTTTTTTTTATTAACTGAAGATATTTGTTTTAGCTCATAAAATTCATACAAATTACCAGGCCAGAATATAATTTACATTGCTGGAATTCTTACAATTTGGTGATCATTTTGAATATAAACATCATATATTTTGCATTAGACATACAAATTTTAGATAAAATGTTTTCTCTAAGTACATATGTTATCTTTTGTGCAAAATATATGACATTTATATTCAAAATATTCCTGGTCTTACAAGGAATCCAGCAATGTCAATTGTATTATCCTAACTTTAGATTGAGGTATTATTTATTAAAATTTAGTGGTTTTCCCCCAAAAATTTCTCAGAGAGGGAAGAGCCAGCAGTGTAGTGTGAGAAGAGGGGGAGGGAGTTGAGTCCATTATTTGAATGGACATTAACTTGGCGACTGTATTTCTCTATTTCTCTTAAGTATTAATTGTGTGCATGTACCATCATAAAATTAAGATGTTATTTTTACTACAACATAGTTATGTGTCTTCAAAAAGTGGAGTTTGGGGGTCGGGCTGGTTTCTATTGGAATTAATCCCATATGTTCTGTTGTTCACTTAACGCGGATTTCACTTAACACGGGACCCTCTGGGTTCTATTGACCGCGTTAAGTGGGGTACAACTGTACAGTATTACCCAGCTTTACACGGTTTCACTTTCCGCGATTTCTCATTTACGCGGTACCTTGCCAGAACCGGACTTTTACTTTCCGCGGTGCATCTACTCATATACGCGGTGAAGTATAATTTTTTTTTTTTATTGAGCTCATAAAATTCATAGAAATTACCCAGCCAGAATATAATTTACATTGCTGGAATTCTTACAATATGAAGATCATTTTGAATATAAACATCATGGATTTTGCATTAGACATACAAATTTTAGATCTAATGTAATAATTTGGTTTACACAAACCAAATATTTTATCTTTTGTGCAAAATATATGAAGTTTACATTCAAAATATTCCCTGACCTGCAAGGAATCCAGAAATGTCAATTATATTATCCTAACTTTAATCTGAGGTATTATTTATTACTAAAAATGTAAATCTAGTGTTTTCACCCAAACATTTCTCTGGTAGGGAGGGAAGGTAGGGGGTGGGGGGGGAGGGTTGGGACTGACCGGCCCAGCTGGCGTGGTGTGGAGGGAGGGAGGCAAGGTGGGGTATTTTGATTGACAGATAGTGTCTTGAAGAATTTTTTTTTTTTTATTAACTGAAGATATTTGTTTTAGCTCATAAAATTCATACAAATTACTGGGCCAGAATATAATTTACATTGCTGGAATTCTCACAATATGATGATCATTTTGAATATAAACATCATGGATTTTGCATTAGACATACAAATTTTAGATCTAATGTAATAATTTGGTTTACACAAAGCAAATATTTTTTCTTTTGTGCAAAATATATGAAGTTTACATTCAAAATATTCCCTGACCTGCAAGGAATCCAGGAATGTTAATTATATTATCATAGCTTTAGTCTGAGGTATTATTTATTACTATACTTAAAATCTAGTGTTTTCACCCAAACATATCTCAGAGAGGTAGAAGCCAGCGAGCTGGGGAGGGTGGGGGGGGAGTTGAGTCCATTATTTGAATGGACATTAACCTGGCAACTGTATTTCTCTTAAATATTAATTGTGTGTGCATACCATCATAAAATTAAGATGTTATTTTTACTACAACATAGGTACAGGGTATTGTGTCGGAAAAAGTGGAGTTTGGGGGTCAGGCCAGTCTCTATTGGAATTAATCCCATATGTTCTGTTGTTCACTTTACGCAGTTTTCAGGTTTTCACTTTACAGGTTTTCACTTTCCGCTGTACCCTGTGGGTTCAATTGACCGCGTAAATCAGGGTACTACTGTACTGTACACCAAAATAAAATAATAATGATAACAATAATAATAATAGTAATAATAATAATAGTAATAAAATATAATAATAAAATTAATAATAATAATAATAACAATAATACTGTAATAAAATAATAATAATAATAAAGAAATACAAGAATGAAAAAAAGATCAAAAGTGAGAAATGCAACCTAGACCTATGAATTATTATTACAGTATTATTGCTATTATTATAATATTCCTCCCCCAGGCGCCGATGGGGTCAGTGATCTATGCCCGGGTAGGCTTAAAAAAAAAAAAAAAAAACCTAACCATTCTGAAAACCGAAAAATTCCGAAATGCCTCTGGCCCCAAGGATTTCGGATAAGGGATTGTCAACCTGTAGTACTGGACAATCTGATGAGCAAAAACCTCTTGCTTTTGTTTTCTCCATTAAAATGACATAATTTTGGGCAAAACATGACGGTACTTTAATGTACAACCTGTACTCAAATGTACTAAGTTAAATACTAAAATTTGTATGTCTAGTCCAACTATGATGCGTATACTCAAATTAATTGCTATCTTACAAGAGTTCCAGCAATGCAAGTTATATTCTTGCTTAGTCAAGTTAGTGACATTTTATTAGAGAAAAACTTAAATTCCCTGTCTTGTATAATCCTGAATCACTGACCTGCACCACCCCTCCTCCTCCACTGACAACTAATCTCCCTTGCTGGCTGTGAGCACCCCTTAAAGTTTATCTCTTATAAAATGTCACAGATTTGACTTAACAGAATATAACTTGTACTGCAGGAATCCCTGCATGATAGCAATTAATTTGAGTACAAACATCTTAAAGTTTGCACTAGAGGTAAAAAATTTAGTCCATTAGCTTAGTACATTTGAGTACAAATTGTACACTAGAGTAAATATGTTGCTCAAAATTATGTTTTTTTCACAGGATAAAATTTCAGGAAGATCAGTTGAAAAGTTCACACAGGTTACATCATTAATCCAAGTTTAAAGTTAAACCAAACAACTGAAACCGCAATCATGCAGTTCTGACTTCCTCATAACTACAACTGCAGAGCTTTGAAATCTGACAACCATGACATCACTATTATACACTACAATAATATTTATTAAGTTCTGAAAAATACACTACAATATTATTTAATAAGTGCTCAAGAGAGACCCTGTGGTAAGCACCGACCCTCTTGAGCAGTAGCATCAATGGTGATTGAGAGATGGTGAGTGCTAAAAACATTATTAGGAAGAGTGATGTCAGCTGTTACCTCTCTGTAAACAAGAGACTGAGAATATACTATAGAGCAATAACTCTTCCGGGATTGAATGTGGGATTTTTTTTTGGGGGATTAATAAAAAAAATTATAATGTTTTATTACCCTAGTACCTAATGGGCCTAAATAATATGGGAATTATGGTGAACTGCATACTATTGCTATAAAGGGATCGCTGGCTACAGAGCTGGAGATGGAGAGTTGTCCTCCCTCCCTCCTTCCTCTCCACATCCTCTCCCCGGCTATACACCAAATGTAGTTTTGTACAGTGTCTTAATATAATTCATATTCTATTCCTATAATTCATGAGTTGGTAATTTATGAGCAAACTGCTACCATTCAGTTCACCACAGAAGTTCTTATCATTATACAAATTATATATTGCATTTTTTTCTATTATTTAATACAGTTGTACCCCACTTAACGCGGTCAATAGAACCCAGAGGGTCCCGCGTTAAGTGAACAACAGAACATATGGGATTAATTCCAATAAAAACCAGCCCGACCCCCAAACTCCACTTTTTGAAGACACATAACTATGTTGTAGTAAAAATAACATCTTAATTTTATGATGGTACATGCACACAATTAATACTTAAGAGAAATAGAGAAATACAGTCGCCAAGTTAATGTCCATTCAAATAATGGACTCAACTCCCTCCCCCTCTTCTCACACAACACTGCTGGCTCTTCCCTCTCTGAGAAATTTTTGGGGGAAAACCACTAAATTTTAATAAATAATACCTCAAACTAAAGTTAGGATAATACAATTGACATTGCTGGATTCCTTGTAAGACCAGGAATATTTTGAATATAAATGTCATATATTTTGCACAAAAGATAACATATTTACTTAGAGAAAACATTTTATCTAAAATTTGTATGTCTAATGCAAAATATATGATGTTTATATTCAAAATGATCACCAAATTGTAAGAATTCCAGCAATGTAAATTATATTCTGGCCGGGTAATTTGTATGAATTTTATGAGCTAAAACAAATATCTTAAGTTAATAAAAAAAAAATATTCTTCACAGGGTAACAGATGGTCGGTCGGTCCCTCCCTCCCCCCCACCCCCCACCAACCGTCCCAAGGAGATGTGTGGGAAAACCAGAATACTGTATTTAACTTTTTAGTAATAAATAATACCTCAAACTAAAGTTAGGATAATATAATTGACATTGCTGGATTCCTTGTAAGACCAGGAATATTTTGAATATAAATGTCATATATTTTGCACAAAAGATAACATATTTACTCAGAGAAAACATTTTATCTAAAATTTGTATGTCTAATGCAAAATATATGATGTTTATATTC
Organism: Homarus americanus; assembly: GCF_018991925.1. Taxonomy (NCBI): domain Eukaryota; kingdom Metazoa; phylum Arthropoda; class Malacostraca; order Decapoda; family Nephropidae; genus Homarus; species Homarus americanus. The sequence continues at coordinate 566,998 of NW_024739403.1, read as the reverse complement.
AAAATATCACCAAATTATAAGAATTCCAGCAATGTAAATTATATTCTGGCCGGGTAATTTGTATGAATTTTATGAGCTAAAACAGGCAGGGTGGCGGGTGGGGCAAATCTAAAAATAGCGTCTCGAGCCGGACACTCACCGCGTATATGTGGAAAAAATCCGTGTTAAGTGAAAGTTCAGCTCTGGCGAGGCACCGCGTATATGAAAAAACGCGTTAAGTGAAACCGCGTTAGGCGGGGTAATACTGTACCTGTATTGTATTCCTTCAACATTATGTTACATAACATTTCAAAATACAGTAAGGAGTAAGGAAGATATTGGTGGTGGAGTGAGGAAGGGGAGAGACCCTTGGGGGAAGAAACTGACTGCTCATCCCCTAAAAAGATTTGTCTCCCACTCCCACTACTGCCTCTGACATTCCTAATACAGTGATTTCTGCTATAACGCGTGTTTTGATAACGCGAATTTGCTCTAACGCGATTTATGAATTAGGAACGATATTTGTATAACGCGAACGCTTGTTTGCTATAACGCGATTTTTGCTTACTATTTCTCCAATTTTGTGAATATAGTAAAGAAGAATATCAACAAGAAGCGTTCCGGTGATAAAATTCCTGGTGATGATCGTAAAAGAAAGGATATAACACTAGAAGAGAAGCTCGATTTTATCAACCTCAAAATCACCCTTCTCCCCCATCAAGTAAAGTGTTACATTTACTGTATGATTTCATTATTAGATATGAATGTAACATTTATTTAGACCGTGCTATCCTTTGTGTTAGACTAACTACTAAATCTTTTCGATTTCGAGTAATCTGCACCTAACCCTATTTTCTCCATAAGCCCTGTTATTTCTATTACGCGATTTTCTATAACACGATATTTTACAAGAACACAATTATCGCGTTATAGCAGAACTACCTGTATAACTCGACACAATATTGTTTATTTGTTATTTATTAATTAATAAAGCCATTTTTTTCTAAAAAACAGTTTTTGTGATACAGTCTAGGATGTGACGCCTAGCTTAAACCTAGCTATGTTAATGCCTAGCAATAACGCGCCAGGCCAACATACAGGCAATTAAAACATCTAATAATTACTTAATAAGTAATATTAGGACGACGCGTCACTACCTGGCATTTAATTGCAATTGTCAAAACCCCCCTCCTTCACCCCCCATCGCACGCACTGCCACCTTCATCTCTTGCCTTAGAGGGAGCAGTAAATAAAAGTCAACTCTCGAGGGGTGGAGATGGGTGGGTTATCAGCGTTGCAATTTCAATTCAATTTCAATTATTTATTCCTTGATAGAGGAAGCTGGATCCTAGTGCTATCACTAGGTACCCCTGTACAATAACACCAGAAGCATCTGGCAAGTGTGACAAGTATATACAGTACAGTAGTACCCCGATTTACGCGGTCAATTGAACCCACAGGGTACCGCGGAAAGTGAAAACCGCGTAAAGTGAACAACAGAACATATAGGATTAATTCCAATAGAGACTGGCCCGACCCCCAAACTCCACTTTTTCCGACACAATACCTATGTTGTAGTAAAAATAACATCTAAATTTTATGATGGTATGCTCACACAATTAATATTTAAGAGAAATACAGTCGCCAGGTTAATGTCCATTCAAATAATGGACTCAAATCACCCCCCCCCCCTCTTCCCAGCTCACTGGCCCCTACCTCTCTGAGAAATGATTGGGTGAAACACTAGATTTTAACGTTTAGTAATAAATAATACCTCAGACTAAAGTTAGGATAATATAATTGACATTTCTGGATTCCTTGCAGGTCAGGGAAAATTTTGAATGTAAACTTCATATATTTTGCACAAAAGATAAAATACATTTCTTTGTGTAAACCAAATTATTACATTAGATCTAAAATTTGTATGTCTAATGCAAAATCCATGATGTTTATATTCAAAATGATCATCATATTGTAAGAATTCCAGCAATGTAAATTATATTCTGGTCCAGTAATTTGTATGAATTTTATGAGCTAAAACAAATATCTTCAGTTAATAAAAAAAAAAATATTCTTCATGACACTATCTGTCAATCAAAGTACCCCAACTTGCCTCCCCCCTCTTCCAACCGCGCCAGATGGTCGGTCGGTCCCAACCCTCCCCCCACTCCCCACCTTCCCTCCCTACCAGAGAAATGTTGGGTGAAAGAACTAGATTTTAACTTTTAGTAATAAATAATACCTCAGACTAAAGTTAGGATAATATAATTGACATTTCTGGATTCCTTGCAGGTCAGTGAATATTTTGAATGTAAACGTCATATATTTTGCACAAAAGATAAAATATTTGCTTTGTGTAAACCAAATTATTACATTAGATCTAAAATTTGTATGTCTAATGCAAAATCCATGATGTTTATATTCAAAATGATCATCATATTGTAAGAATTCCAGCAATGTAAATTATATTCTGGCCAGGTAATTTGTATGAATTTTATGAGCTAAATAAAAAAATTATACTTCACCCGCGTATATGGATGCACCGTGTAAAGTGGGAATTCCGGTTCTGGCAGGGCACCGCGTAAATGTAAATGTAGAAACGCATAAAGTGAAACCGCGTAAAGCGAGGGTTCACTGTATATCACAAAAACTGGTTTTTAGAAAAAAACGGCTTCTTATTCAATCCAGAATGCGAAGCCTAGCTTGAATACCCGCGCAGGAGGTGAAGAGGGAGGTGACATTGCATACAAGGCTCCGCTAGCTTAGGTCCAGATTATGATTATAAACCGTTTGGAATATTTTCCAATATTAGGAACATTTACCAGAGGGTAAAATGTTAATTTACATATATCAATGAGGATACTCACTTTATTCTGATGAGGAAAAAGGTCCTGGTTGTGGAGAATGACTAGGTGGGGGAGGGGACCCCAGCACCATCACATGTGAAGCATCTTTCAGAGATAGATGAAGGTAGCTGTTTTTTTTATTTTTTGAATATCTCCAAAAGCCCACTTCTTTGATCTGACTGAGGCTCATATGGGGCAGAAGGGCCACAGACCATGCATATTTCCTGGTGTCATGTGCCAAAAATTTCATACCAGGGTCTGCTTGATTCACTGAGTTAAATATTTTGTCATAGGGGTCACGATTAGGAAATCTGGTTAACCATTCCAGAAGATTTTTAACTGGGCACAATATATGAGGAACCCATGTCTCATCCATAAGGCGTTTTATCCTAATAGGTCGAGCTTGAAAATCCTCCCTTTTATTTTTTCTTAGGATCTCCGTACGAAAAAGGGTGACATATTCCTCAGAATATACCAATAATGATGGATTATTGGAAATTGAAATCAATTCACTGATTCTCATACCTGTTGCTATTGCTAGAAGGAAGGCTGCCTTTTGGAGCAATCTGTCCGGGATCAGATTTATACAGTGATCCCTCGGTTAAAGAACGCCTCGGTTAACAAAATTTCGGTTAACGAATTACCTTCCATAAGAATCTTCAACTCGATTAACGAACAAAAATTCGGTAAACGAAATCCTTACAAATTCTTCTCAACATGTTTTCGCCTGCTCACCAGCTGGAGTATTAGTCCGCCAATACAG